>NC_138229.1:41760228-42360228 GCF_964197995.2 Scardinius erythrophthalmus | reverse complement strand
TCATGTTTATTGTCTTTAAAACGAAAACGTCTGTATCTGCATATTACAGCGATATCTGTTGTGTTAGCTTTGTGTGTATCAGTGACGTCCTGGACTGTCACATGATCATGGCTCTTCTTCATGTTCCATATATGGACTAATATTGTGCATAATAGCGTCCTCAGGCTATTGGTATGAATTGAAAACACAGCACATCTCAGTAAGAAGCGCTCATAATGATTACATCGACGCATTTGGGTATAAATTCAATAAATATTATTCCTGTCTATAGAAATATGATGTGAATCTATGAGAATATATCAATATTTCTCCAAGTCTGCACATTTTTTAGCTAAAAGCCCTGAGGGACGTTGTTTTGTGTATCGCTGTCATGACGACAGCACAGAGTTTTTTTTATGAATGAAAGCGCCTGACGCGCATAATTCATATTAAAGGTATCGACTCATTTTTTTCATTTCATAACTCCTGACACAAATTAAGACATAACTGTCACTATAAGTTTCTCAGAATACAATAGTGGTCAAAAACTGAAACTTGAGTCTTATATCTTTTTAATGTATAGTTGGTCAAGGTATAACATTAAATCTGATAGTAAATTTGAACTAAATAATAAAAAAAACGCTTCAGTGCGCCGACGCACTGGTGAGGCTTAACAGGTTAAATACATTTTCCATTTATTTTTTACATAAACAGCACATACAGCAAAGAGGCTGAGTTAAAATCATCTTCAAAAACTACCATTTCCAGTACATTAGTGTTTTTTATTCAGTGACAAATTTCCTAGATAAAATGAAGCATGTTTGAAAAAATATTTGTGTAAAGCTTTTATAGCTATAGGATTTTTTCTCTATTTAAGTGACCTGATGGAGTTTAGGTTCTTGCCACTGTTGCCTCTGTCTTGCTTAGTTGGGGACACTTAATATTCAACAATATTATTGACTTGACTGCACCGACACCATTATATGAGACAGTTCACACTTTTATGGCAAGTTAAAGGCCTTTCACTATAATTCTAAAAATTCACATGTACATGTCTTTTTGACATAAAATCTTTAATGATTTAAGTAAAGCTAAGATTACTTAAAACTAAGAACCTAAGAAATTTGATTTGTTTTTAATATTTCAAGACTAAGGTAAACCGATGGCTGATGCTGATATCTTAGAGAGCAGGGTGGCCAATGGGTGATATATAATTAATTTAAAGATAGTAAAAAAGCATCCATAACAATTGCTGAAGTGAAATTTATAGTTATTTTACTTAATTACTAAATTAGAAAATTGAAAAATATTTTATGAAAAAAAGACATTTTGAACGATAAAATTTAACTGTTTTGTAGAAAAAACATCTTAAAATCAACAGGCTTTTGATAAATGTTTATTTGTAAATCTCTCGATCTACATATTGCATTACATTATTATTACATAAAACTACAGAATTACTCATAGAAATAAGCATTTAAAATATCTAATTACTGGGAGAAACAGAGAGACAACTAATATATGATGTGGTAATATATATGTACTTTATTTTTTATTCCTGTTTTATAAAATTGTCAATGTTTTATATTATAACCTTCCAGAATTTCATCTTACTTTTTGGCAATATAAATAACATCTGTACCAAAATACTGTCTCCACACACACACACACACACACACACACTCACACACACACACACACACACACAAGCTTTATAGGTATAGGTTCATGTTTATGATGGGGAATCACTATAGACTAATGTAGATAAATGCATTTTTCAGATGAGAGCTAAACATGAGAAAAATATATTAAAAGACTTACAGGGCTCTTCTGGAGGTTTTGATGACTGCCGATAATCTAATGAGACACTCGTCTGATTTCTTGAATTTCTGAAGCTCAAACTCCTCCAGCTCTTCCTCTGATGTCAACAACACAAAGGCTAAAGCAGACCACTGGGCAGGTGAAAGGTCACCAGATGAGAGACTTCCTTTGCTAAGGTGGGTCTGAATCTCTTTCACCAGAGTTTGGTCGTTCAGTTCATTCAGACAGTAGAACAGATTGATGGATCTCTCTACAGGAAGATTATCTTCTAATTTCTGCTTGATGTACTGAACTATTTCCTTGTTGCTCTGGTCATTGCCGTCTTGCTGTATCAACAGACCTCGTAAGAGTCGTCGATTGGACTGGAGTGACAGACCGAGGAGGAAGCGAAGGAAAAGGTCCAGGTGTCCATTGTCACTCTCGAGCGCCTTGTCCACTGCAGTCTTGAGAAAATCAATCATGGTTTCATTTCTGTTTTCCTGTTCTGTAGACTCATGATCAAACACACTTGTCTTGTTGATGTCTAGAAACAGATGTGCATAAAGGGCTGCAATAAACTCTTGAATGCTCAAGTGAACAAAGCAGTACATGGTACCAAGAACGATCCCTGTTTCCTCCTTAAAGATCTGGGTACACATGCCTGAGTACACTGATGCCTTATAGACGTCAATACCACAGGCTTCCAGGTCTGTGTCATAGAAGATCAGGTTGCTTCTTTCCAGCTGATGAAATGCCAGTTTCCCCAGTGAAAGGATGGCGTCTTTATCCCAGTAAACATCTGGTGTGTATTCTCCATCATACTTTCGGCGGCTCTGCTGGATCTGAAAGCGGAGAAAGTGTGTGTACATTTGTGTCAGAGTCTTGGGAGTGTCTTCAGTGTTTGATTCTTGCAGTGTTTTAGAGATCCCATCAGGCTGAGTGTTTTACACATCATTATTTCTTTTCTCCTCCAGAATGTTCTGGAGAACAGTGGCTGTAATCCAGCAGAAGACTGGGATGTGGCACATGATAAAGAGACTCTTTGATTGTTTAATGTGATCTAGGATTGTGTTGGCCTGATTCTGATCAGTGAATCTCTTTTTGAAGTACTCTTGCTTTTGTGCGTCACTGAATCCTCGTATCTCTGTCAGCCGGTCGATACAGTCAGGAGGAATCTTACTGGCAGCTGCTGGTCTGGTGGTGATCCAGATGAGAGCAGAAGGAAGCAGATTTCCCTTCATGAGGTTCGTTAGGAGAACATCCAGAGAGGCTGGTGACGATACATCACAACACGTCTCATTACAATCAAACTTCAGAGGAAGGCGACATTCGTCCAGTCCATCAAGGATGAACAGCACTTTGAACTGATTCCTTCTTGTAAGGTTCAGTCCTTTTGTCTCTGGGAAAAATTGAGTTATAAGGTCCATCAAACTTAGTTTTTCTTTCTCCTTTAAGTTCATCTCTCTGAATGGAAGAGGAAATATGAAGCTGATATCTTGATTTTCTTTTCCTTCAGCCCAGTCCAGAACAAACTTTTGCACAGAGACTGATTTCCCGATGCCAGCGACTCCTTTTGTCAGTACAGTTCGGATCTCCTCGTCTTGTTCAGGTGCTTCAAACTAATTTGTGCAATCAACCTGTATCTCTTGTGCTTCATGACGCCTGGAAGCAACTTCAATCTGTCTCACCTCATGTTCAGTATTGACCTGTTCACTGCCGCCCTGAGTGATATAGAGATCTGTGTAGATGTTATTCAGAAGTGTGGAGTCACCTTGCTTCGCAATTCCTTCAAACACACATTGATACTTCTTCTTTAGGCCACATTTCAGCTGAGGAATAAGGAACAGCTCGTCTAAACACAGGAACAGACAATAGATAGTTTTAGTCTTCATTTTCTCTCCTACATTTATAAGATACAATCTGACAGATGATCATGAGTCTCTTACCTTCTAGAGCATCAGCAGCTTCATCTTGCTTCATCTCTCTCAGGTAATGTAGTGTGAGATCAAGAGCTGCTGATTTGATACTGGATCTGTTCTCATTAAAGTCCTTCACAAAGTGTTGTGCGTTCTCTTTTTGTAATATTTTCTTTAACTTCTCCAGCTTCTTCAGAAATGTGATTATTTTGCTCTCAAGACCCTACACACAAAAGTAAGAGAAAAAGAATAACACAATTTAAGCCAAATTGTACATCTACATTTGGTCAACACTATTTATTCAATAATTATAATACATGTACATAAAAAAAATCCAGTTACAAGACTAACATGCTAACCTTGTTGAACTAAAATGTGTTTAAAAGGAAAAAATAAGTGATCAAGAACATTTTTATTAAATGTCTTTGTTCAATAACATATTTGTTTGTTAGAAACATTAAACATTTATAAAAATGTGTTTTCCTACTTGGAAGATTCCTAGAAGATTGTCTTTGAAATTCGCGTGGTTCCTGTGAGTCTGAACGTCTGAGTCTAATGTCTCATGTTGAAGCCTGTAATCAAATTAGTCAAATAAAATACTAACTGATATTTTACAGAAAGAGAAATAAGCATTAACTGTGAATACTTAATCTAAACATGTTTCATGATTGGTATTCACTGATACAACTTTTAAACACAGTCAATGTGTGACAAAAAATCAGTAACACAAAATACCTTTTATTAGATGATGGTGTTTTCTCTCTGAAGTTTAGTGGATAACCTTTAGACTGATCACTCTTCAGAGACACAGAGCTGGACACATGTGAGCCTGATCTTACACTGATGACACAAAGAACAGAGAGAGAGAGAAAACACTTTAGTAAAGGAGGATCAACTGTGTGTGAAACACATCTGTGTCTTTATCTAATCCTCCACAGAAATACACACACTCACATAATCACCAGTTTTATAGTTAACAATCATTTTATTTACTGGCTCACATTAGTTTAACAATTTCTTTAATATACATGAGTGAGATTAAATATGTTGAGAATTATAATTTAAAGGAACACGCCGACTTTTGGGGACTTTAGCTTATTCACCGTATCCCCCAGAGTTAGATAAATCCATACATACCATTTTCATCTCTGTGTGTGCCGTAACTGTGTCTGACGCACCCACCGCTAGCCTAGCTTAGCACAAAGACTGGAGGTAAACGGCTACAGCTAGCATACTGCCTAGAGCCCTGCCCGGGGCAAAACATCCAGCCCTAACCGAGACCTGGCCCGTGGTGTAATCCCTGGCCCTAATCCGGCCCCAGCCCGAAAACTTCTGCAATTTTTCAGCCCGAACCCGACCCAAGACCAACATCAATATCACTTTGAGCTTTCTCTGATGCGCGCTGCCGCTGTCTCTGCTAGACGCACACACATACAAACACACGCTACTAGGTAATATTTTATTATAGGCCTCAAACATAACTACCACCACCGACAATTATGCCCACAAATATTAAGACTGTCCATTACAGAGAAGCATAAGCATGCAGTAGAGAATATTATATAGCCAAATGTGATCCAGCAGTAAATAAAGATTTACGGCCTACCTTTTTTTTGATGTCAAGTAACTTTACTGAGGAACAACGTTTCAAAGAACTCTTCGCCAACTGGCTAACGTTAAATAATAATAAAAATACAATAAAGAAAAAAAAATTAAGAAAAGCTCATTCACTGCTTACTCGCGATCGTTGTGAAAAAAAAAGAATAGCATCCACTGTTGAAGGCTTCAGGCTCGGTAATCAAATCAAAACTCTTTCAAAATGCAGCTTTTCCTGAAGCATTGGGAACTTTTAGTAACTCCTTACGCTCCAACTTCTCTGATGCTCTGCATGGTCAACTGTCACCACGCGCGTCGCGTTACTCACGTGATCGCATATTGCGTTGCATATTTATAATATCAATGTAACAATATTTCATATAGTAGCCTGCGCTCTGCACATATATCATGGGCACGACGAAAGGAGAAAAGCTCAATGAGCCAGAGTCCGACCAAAGCCCAATCTGTAAAAAAAAAAAAAAAAAAAAAAAAAAAAAAAAAAATTTGACCCGACTGCTCCAATAAGTGACAAAATAACGCCAACATTTTCCTATTTACATGTTGTGATTTGTATAGTCACAGCGTGTACAGATAACATGGACACATATTCTCAGAAGGCGAAGCACTGCTACTCCTGCGGAGTGATTTGCTCACAGCACTGGAGAAGCCCTGTGGTGAGGAGCAGAGAGTTCGCTCAGAATTGGAGTAAATCACTCCGCAGAAGTAGCAGTGCTTCGCTTCTGAGAATATAGTTCCCAGTGTGTATACGGGTAGAAGATGGTTGTGTCTCATATGACCTTGTTATTCGTACTCGCTGTGACTATACAAATCACAACATGTAAATAGGAAAATGTTGGTGTTATTTTGTCACTTATTGGGAGCAGTATGCTAGCTGGAGCCGTTTACCTCCAGTCTTTGTGCTAAGCTAGGCTAGCGGTGGGTGCGTCAAACAGAGTTACGGCACACACGGAAATGAAAAAGGTGTGTATGGACTTATCTAACTCTGGGGGATACGGTGAATAAGCTAAAGTCCCAAAAAGTCGGCGTGTTCCTTTAAGAGAACATGTCAAGTTTTTGTTTATTGACAGAAAAGAGAGTAGAAATGTCTGTGCGACACAGTTTTGTTAGCATACTTGTATTAAATTAAGTGTATAGTTGTTTTCTAATGTCTATCAGTAATTTTTTTTATCTAAAAACTAAAGCAATTTATTTGGATTAATTCAGCGTCTAGAAGGTTATTAACAAATTATTAACTGTGATATTTTCTATAGAGCAAACAGGGCTTTATAGACAATGTCAGTGTTAATTTAAGAAGTTCAAAAGTGAAGTTGTGTAAAGCATTTGCAAATATAAAACAATGCTTAAAGTTGTGTTATTGACAGGGAAACACAAAGTCCAGTCGAGTTTAAACTGATGAAAACAGACGCCGTCTTACCTGTGTTTCTCTGAGAGACTCCTCTGAGAGAGAGAGTCCTTTCCTCTTTCCTCTGACATACTGCAGCTAAACTGACACTGAAAACTGATCAGCACTGCTTTCTGGAAACACTCAATCCTTCAGCATCACCTGGAAATGACACCATTTTACACAGATGAAGAACATCTTATTTAAGACAATAATGAAGAATGCGGAGTTATCATCAGCAACAGCAACAGCAAAAACAATCTATAAAATAAAGTGAGTTAAAAACAAATATATTGCCATGTAAAATAACCGAATGGTCTTAATCATTTCTGATTGTTTAATGAGTTTAACTGACTCTAAATATGAATTCATTGGGGAACAGAAATGTACATTGTGCTGGGAAAACTGAACCCAATTTGTTATATTCTCTATTACAGGATAATATCATTTTACAATCATATTTACCCAATCTTTATTAATTGTTGAATCGTTTGTCATTTAATCATTACTTCAAGTTCACAATGATGGTTGATTTCATTACTTTCAAATGATCCTAAAATAAATAATTACGTAAAAGTAACCAGAATTATTATAGACATACTGTATAACTACTATAACTGCTATATGAACTGATATATTCAGTTTAATAACAGCCGATTGTTGTTCATTGACGTTAGGCTTCATCTGTCTGTCTACTGTAAATGTCTGCTTCAAAAATACTTTCGATTTCACATCACAAAAACAACAGCCTAAATCGAGGAAATGGGAGAAAACTTTCAAAAACATATTTGTTTTCAATAACCCTTTATCAATAAAACTGTTTGTGTTTTAACTTCAAAAGAAGTAATTTCTGGCAGATTCTTCGTCTGTTCGGAGTAGCAGAAGAACAGCCTTCTGTAACTTCACATTTAAATCACGCTTAATATACAATATGAACTTCCTAATAATTACAAATTACTTTAATGGAGAATGTATTAAACTTACTTGCAGTCTTGTCCACTAAGAAGAGAATTGATCAGTATTTTAAACTCAGTAACGCTTGTTGTCAGTCCGCGCGCGTCGTTCTCAGAATCTCTTGCTGGTCTCGATGGATTGTGGATTAAACATATAAATGGCCGCGAGTGTTATTATATTTGGTACGCATTGTGCTAAATTGACATTACTTTCGTTTTCCTCTTCTTCGTGTGTTTTACAGGAGGGTTTGGAACAGCTGAACAGTTGCACACAGACACCGACTGCACTGGAACGGGATATTATCCCACATACTGTATATCTCTAAATCCTGTTTAAAACCTCTTAAATAGACATTTCAACAGTGCATCTGTTATATTCCCTGTTTCTGGACTATTATCTAAGATGCTGGATATTGTAAATGACTGACATCCTGAGGTCTGTATTTATTATACATTCAATCCTTTTGTTTTGTATTAGGACACAGATGATTCATGATTCAGAGATAGAGCTGTGCGATATGGCCTAAAATATCATCATAATTTGATTGTTCACAATTAAACTCCACAGAGTAACCTACCTTTTAATTTAGGGCCCAACTTTGTTTTATTTTTCCCTAAAGAGTGATTTTTATTATATTTTTTCTGGATTCTATGTTTTATGATTTAATACAAATATCATCAAATATGGTGTCTTTTGAAATGAATTAAAACTGTCTTTTAAAATGTAATCAGTCAGTTTCAGTGTGTGTTTGACAGTAGTTTTCCTCAGATGAAACTAGGAAAAACTTGTGAAGTGACTCTGAAGAGCAGCTCTGGAGATGAAGATCATGTGGATTGTCCTCATACAGTGAGACTGCAGATGCTGGTGTGTGTGTGTGTGTGTGTGTGTGTGTGTGTGTGTGTGTTCTGTGCAGCACAAACACAGATGTGCATTAGCTCTTACAGTCAGTTAACTTATGTTGTACATGTTGGTAGAGTGTCTGATTTAGGGCTGGGCGAAATATATCGCATGACATTGTTATGCGCATCTCATCAGTAAAGCCGGTTCCTTGATTAGTAGTAAATCGCCATCACCTGCTTTCAGGCGATACGTCCGCGATAATTAATGCGATATGGCTCAGCTTGTCAGTGAACTACGGCTCTGTGTAGTAAATGCTGCTTCATCTGAACGCAGGTGATGGCGATTTACTACTAATCAAGGAACCGGCTTTACTGACGAGATGCGCAAAACAATGTCATGCGATATATTTCGCCCAGCCCTAGACAAGAGTGCAGGTATGCCAGGCTTCTCGTGATGGACATGAGTATTATTAGGATATTCCTTATGTCAAAAATGATTGATGGCCCTCTAATGGATTGATCTTTTGACCTGGTTTGTCCTCTTGACCTTGCCCTGACCTTGCCCTAGTGGTGACCTTACCCTCTCGATGACAGTGTCACCTTTGACCTTGTATCCTTCGGGGGTGGAAATGACCTATGACCATTGATTAATTGGTTAATGGGATTATTTATGACCTTGTGAGTATAGGCCTTCCATTGATGAAAATTTTAACTTTGATATAATGGTGGGTTATAGATATATGGATCAGGATGTGTGTAGATCAGGATGTGTGTAGATCAGGATGTGTGTAGATCAGGATGTGTGTCACAGGCATCAGCATAGATCTCCCTCCCTCCACATTCCTGAGCGCATTGAAAATCTACTGAACCAATTATTTTAGTTTAGATAAATTTGAAGAAGCTCCTAACATACAACATATGAATGGGTTCACAAAAATGCAATAAGTTAAATATAAAATCTCAGAGTGTTTCCCTCTCACACCAGCGTTTGACAGTCTCTGAGCCAGAGTGTGTGTTCAGTGATCAGGATATGAGACATTGTGAATGTTGTGCTAAATTTATTTCAAAGCATAATCTTAAAATTTTTAAATTAAATTCAAATTTCTGTCATATAGATGTCCATACACCATGTGAGTGGGGATTGCAATAAGTTAAATATAAAAGTGTGTTTTTCCTGAAGGTCTCTCACAGCATCGTTTGTCAGTCTCTGAGCCAGGAGTGAGTGAGTGAGTGAGTGTGTGCGTTCAGTGATCAGGATGTGACGTGATTGTTGTGTTGAATTTAATTTCAAAGTATAATCTTAAAAGGTTTTAATTATATCTTTAAAAGATATTTTTAAATTAAATTTCAATGAATTATTTAAAGTCTTATGAATGTATCTATCCATGAATATGTCTTTGTATATAACGCGTTGCCTTCGGATACAAGGCCTTTCACACAACGGTCAGTCATGACATACATCTGTCAGACTCTCGGTGATGAACCCAAACACAGACAGTATGCAATTAACAAGGTTTATTAATGACAGGAAAAACGGGGAAAACAAAACCCACAAGGGGGCAAACAACACGTGTAGGGAAAATAAAGACTAACGACACTAAACTAAGACTGGACAGTTAACTAGACTATAAACTCACAGCAGATACAAGACTAAACAGCTCTTTGACGAAAACTCTTAAAGGTCCCGTTTTTCGTGTTTTTGAAGCTTTGATTGTGTTTACAGTGTGCAATATAACATGTGTTCATGTTTCGCGTGTTTTTCCGTTTATTTAAACCACTGTGTTTGTGTTGAAAGCATGACCAAAAGCATCATGTTGTGAATGGCAGACGAGATCCCGATGATGTTACAGTGATCTTGATCACGACGGTACAGTGAAGGTCCAGTCTCATGCATATACTGACAGATGTTGTTAGCAATATGAAATATATCTTATTTTACCACTTCATTATGCAAAGGTTTTATTCTAAAGTGTAAGATAGAACCGGTTCACTTTGATCATTTTAACAGTGCTGTTTATTATCTGATATTTAAAACTAAGAAAAACAGCAAGTGTATTGGTCCGATGTGCTGTAGGATGAATCCCGTAGGCAGAGTTAGAGGAGGAGTTCACTTCAGAATTAATATTTCCTGATGATTTATTCACACCCACGGCATTTAAGATGTTTGTCTTTCTTTGGACAAGGAAAAGGTTTTTGAGGAAAACATTCCAGGATTTTTCTCCATATAGTGTCTTCAATGGGGTCCAACGGGTCGAAGGTCCAAATGTGAGTTTCAGTGCAGCTTCAAAGTCTCGACACGATCCAGCCGAGGAATAAGAGTCTTATCTAGACAAACCAGCAGACATTTTATAAAAAACATAAACATTTATATACTTTTTAACCACAAATGCTGGTCTTACACTAGCTGTGATGCGCCACACATTACATAATCACGTTTAAAGGTCAAGCGTGATGTAGGTGTAAGAACCGACATAGTGTTTACAAAGTCAACGTGCAAAGACCGAGTCAAACGCCCTTTACAAAAAAAAAAAAAAAAAAATGATAAAAGGTAAAACAATGATGTCGCACGATTTTGAAGTTGGAGAAAATGAGATGGTTTTCGCCTTTTTTGAACAAATGCTTGAAGTCGTGGACGTGCAAGACCAGCATTTGTGGTTAAAAGTATATAAATGTTAATTTTTTTTATAAAATGTCCGCTGGTTTGTCTAGATAAGACTCTTATTCCTCGGCTGGGATCGTGTCGAGACTTTGAAGCTGCACTGAAACTCACATCTGGACCTTCAACCCGTTGGACCCCATTGAAGTCACTATATGGAGAAACATCCTGGAATGTTTTCCTCAAAAACCTTCAATTCTTTTCCACTGAAGAAAGAAAGACATGAACATCTTGGATGACGTGGGGGAGAGTAAATTATCTGGAAATTTTAATTCTGAAGTGAACTAATCCTTTAACTCGAACCCTGATGATTCCTGTAGCTATTAATCCTGAAGCCCTCGATCGTGTGTGTGTGTGTGTGTGAGATCCTCTCAGGACTGAAGCTGCTCATCCCTGGATGTGATCGTCACAGCGAGGCACTTATCAGTTACACATCAGTTACTTATGTTCACGTTTTTGTCACTGTTTTTAAGTCGTTAATGTTGAAGCTGTTTTGCAAAGTTCTCTCTTAACTGAAAATTGTAAAACTGCCAAAACTGTTTTTTTCTTTCCATTGTCGCTGTTAAACTTCTGTCGTTCGTTTTTCTTTTGTTCTTTTCTTTATGACCGAATGTAGTGTTGAAACTTCTTGGTATGCATATTGTTTGAAAAGTTTGAATTTTGAGGTACATTCTCACAGACATATACTAAGAAACTGAATATGTTACAAAGAAGGAGAGAAACTGAGGTTAGCGAGCCTCTTCTTTGTATCACATATAATCCAGTTATTGTTCAGCTCATACTGCGTATATGCATTATTTCTTATAAATGTTTTTATTTATACACATATTAGAGAGATGCTAATAAATTTTATTTTTAAGATTGGTTGTTCTTTTCAGTGTGTGCAAATGATCTGTTGCTTTTACATTTACATCAATTATGTTTTAAATCACCTTTTAAAACTAAGATTTTAAGCGTTGTCAAGCAGGCTCAAGCTAAATTATTACGTATTAATATATGTTAGCATATATCTTGCCAAAAAGGGTTAAAATTGCGGTGTACTTATCCAGTACTTGCCTGAGGTCAGTTAGTGCTCATGCAGATGAAGCGAGTGTTCTCTTACGAGAGGTTCTCTCGTATTGCGTAAGTAGCTTACGCATCGGGAAAGTCTTCTTTCTTCGAGATCTGAAGCCAAAAAATTATCCTTAATTTTGTATTCATTGTCAACGCAGTGCAGCAGCCGACAGACCTAGGCAGGCTATATAAGCGTGCTCATTGGCTGCTCGGCTGCAACTGCTTAAGCCTATCGGTGAGCGCTCTGAACGCGGCAACCAATGAGGGCGCTTCGCGCCCTCCACACCCTTCTAACCGTCAGAATGGGTGTGGCCAGCGTGTATATATTCAGCGCTCACAGGCTAAAATTCTGATTTTCTTGTCTTCAGCGACGCTCTTCGCATCGCTGGATCTTGAGAGCCGCCGCCGTTGAAACCAGCGACCGGCAAGCTTAGGACAGCGCCTGAGGAAGCCGGCCATCTTCGCCGCCTTCAGCCATCCGTGCCTGCTACGCTATCCGGCGACATATCCTTTACATTATTACTGTTTCTGTGTGTACTCTAAAAGAGCACGAGGCGTTTTTGTAAAAACGCCTCGTTTTTGCGGCTCGTGCCGCGCCCCGCTCAGCTACGGAGACCGCCACCTCTCTGCGCTTTCCGCCTGGGCCGCGGGCACACCGCCACCGCACTCTCCGAGTGCGAAGAGTTTTCAATGTCGACCCTGCGGGCTCGACTTGAAGCTTTCGACCAAGCTGTCGCTCCGCCTGTCCCTGCCGGGCCGCGCAATAAGAAGCGCCGCTCGCAGCGACCACCGGAGACTGTTGTGACTGAGGAGCTCGCCGGAACCTCTCCCTCGAGCTCTCTCTCGCCCTCTCCCTCCCGGCCGCTCAACCGCCGGCTCTGCCCGCGCCGCCGCCGCGTCAGGAGATGAGGCGAATGTGATAGATACCAGTACTCTCCCTCTGTTCGAGCCGTGCAATACGCCGCTCACAAGGGATGGCAGAAGCGGACGGTCTCGGAGCGAGTTTCCTCTCCCTCTGTTCGAGCCGCGCAAACTAAGCCGCTCACGAGGGATGGCAGAAGCGGACGGTCTCGGAGCGAGTTTCCTCTCCCTCTGTTCGAGCCGCGCAAACTAAGCCGCTCACGAGGGATGGCAGAAGCGGACGGTCTCGGAGCAAGTTTCCTCTCCCTCTGTTCGAGCCGTGCAATACGCCGCTCACGAGGGATGGCAGGAGCGGACGGTCTCGGAGCGAGTTTCCTCTCCCTCTGTTCGAGCCGCGCAAACTGCGCCGCTCACAAGGGATGGCAGGAGCGGACGGTCTGAGCTCTCTTTACGTTACAAGAAAGCTACTCCGTCCTCGCGCGTCACTGGTGAAAGGGGAACAGAGTGTTTTCGTCCCGCCGTGGCCTGGACTATAACCTCCATTCTCACACATTTCTCAGTCCCCTCTTAAGTTCAGGCGACCGGAATTGTTACTATTGCAGTATACGAGCCTGTTATAAATACACGCTCGCCTGCAATCAAACGCCGTCACAAGACATGATACTAATGTATTCTCCCCTGTGGCTCAGTGGCGGAATCCTAGAAGACTGTCAAGCCAGAGACCGGGGTTCGGTCCCCGCTCTCGCGGCAGTTAAAGTTTATGCTGTTCGCTTCTCCGAGCTCGCGGCCAGTTTTTCTTACATACAGAAAACAAGCCCGCTCTCTCCCTCGTTGGGCCGCGCAGATTGCGCCGTTCAAGGGATGACAAAGCGGACGGTCACGAGCAGCGTTCAGAGTGCGCGCCTCACTCACCGGCGAAAAGAGAAGAGAGTGTGTTAGTCTCGCTACGGCTGGACAACCGCCAATCCTCACACATTTCTCAGTCCCCTCTTAAGTTCAGGCGACTGGAAATATTACTATTGCAGTAAACGAGCCTGTTTTAAACACACGCTCGCCTGCAAACGAACGCCGACGCGACACATGAGGTCGCTTTTTATATGCTCGCGCTAACTGAAAGCCTATGTGTTTCCCCTGTGGCTCAGTGGCAGAATCATACGCTTTCATGCGAGAGACCCGCGTTCGATCCCAGCTCTCGGGGAAAATAAAATTTATGCTGCTTGCTTCTCCGAGCTCGCGGCCAGTCTTTCTTACTTACAGAAAGCGAACTCGCCCCTCGCACCACACCTTCTCAGGGTGCTCGAGTATTTTTTGAGCGTCTAAACACGAGAGAAGAAAAGACGGTTAAATCCCGCAGGCCTGCGGCTGGACCACCGTCGAAGCTTAACGCTCTGTCAGTCCCCGTTGCCACGGCTACTGCAGCTGTTTACCCCGCAGTCAACGAGCCGGTATCTACCCGCTCGCCTGCGCGCATCCGCCGTTCTCACGGCAACCCAGTAAAATGTCAAAAGAGCATAATGTCTGGTTGCACTGTTGACGCCGTATGTGTTTCTAGTACAGTGAATGTGCCCACGTTCTGTGCTCACCCCTGTACACAAGCACTATACATCCCGTGTCTCTCACAGAGCCCACTCTCATGATGCAGGCAAAAGCCGCTTTAGTGTTAAAAGTAGGTCACGTGTCCACTTCTCCATGCCCACACCTACTCACTGCCCGCTCTGTCACACGGCCTCGCACGACCGGTCATGTTTTAAATGTGAGTCCTGTGCCCGCCCTCGAGCGCTCACACATACTAACTACATTTTCGCGCCTCACACTGTATGTTCCCCGTCCAAAGCCACCGGGACACTGTGTGTAAGACGGCCAGCTATCGCTACGTGCGATCCGCCGTATCTAACCACCAAGAGCGCGCGCGCCGCGCCCGCCCCTGAATGTAACTCCTGTGCCCGCCCTCGAGCGCTCACACATACTAACGAACATTTTCGCCCCCGACGCCGCCATCGCGCGTCGCGCCTCACACTTTATGTTCCCCGTCTAAAGCCACCGGGACACTGTGTGTAAAACGGCCAGCTATCGCTGCGTGCGATCTGCCGTATCTAAGCACCAAGAGCGCGCGCGCCGCGCCCGCCCCTCCGTTTCGAGCTCTCGAGCCCGCGATGCGCGGCGATCGGAGCCCGGAGGCCATTCTGCCCCTGGCTGCACACGCAAAAGCGTGGGAAACTATTCCAGGCGCATCAGAACGGGTGCTAAGCACAGTAAAACAGGGCTATACTCTGCAGTTCGCTCGCCGCCCTCCGCGCTTTCAAGCGCGTATCGAGACCAGAGTGAATGGGGAAGTAGCACATCTACTTCGAGCAGAAATAGCTACACTTCTGTGCAAAAGGGCTATGGAACCGGTTTCCCCTTCCATGAACGAGTCGGGCTTTTACAGCCGTTATTTCCTCGTTCCCAAGAAGGACGGAGCTCTCAGACCAATTTTGGATCTGAGACGTTTGAACGAGGCTCTTATGAGAAGACCGTTCAAAATGCTCACAACCAGACAAATTCTCGCGCAAATTCGCTCGAGGGACTGGTTTATATCTCTTGATCTAAAAGACGCGTGCTTTTCAGATCCTGATAATACCCCGTCACAGGCCATTCTTAAGATTCGCCTTCGACGGTCAGGTATATCAGTACACGGCCCGCCTGTCGACACAGCGCGCGCGCTGCATTCGACGCCTGGCCGCGTCCCTCCGGCCGGGCAGCACCGTACCTCTCAAAACATTTCAGAGGCTACTGGGTTGTATGGCCTCAGCCGCAGCAGTGCTTCGGCTGGGTCTTTTACGAATGCGCCCGCTACAATGCTGGCTGAATGCCCGAGTGCCTCACAGAGCATTGGCTTCCGGCGGTATTCGCATCAGAGTGACTCAGAGCTGCGTTTCAGCTCTGAAGCCCTGGTTAGCGGCCGACTGGTACCAGCGGGGAGTGACAATGGGAGCTATCTCACACCGCTACATTATCTCGACGGACGCTTCCACCTCAGGCTGGGGCGCTCTGTTCGAGGGCAAACCGGCTTTTGGCCTATGGTCAGACCGGGAAAAATGCCTCCACATAAACTGTTTGGAGATGATAGCGGTCGAGAACGCGCTCAGGCGCTTCCTCCCATTCATACGGGATCACCATGTGCTAGTCCGCTCGGACAACATGTCCGTGGTATCCTATGTGAACCGACAGGGCGGTGTCAGATCCAGGAATCTGTGCAGGCTGACAGAACGCCTTCTCGTGTGGGCTTACCGCTCGCTGCGCTCGCTGAGAGCCGCGCACGTACCGGGCCACCTGAATGTCGGTCCAGACAGACTGTCCAGGGACAACATTCCCCCGGGAGAATGGTCTCTGCACCCCCAGACAGTCCAGTTTCTCTGGCCCCTTTTCGGCAGAGCGGAAATCGACCTCTTTGCGTCGAAAGACAATGCTCAATGCCCGAAGTTTTATTCGAAGAGCGAGGACGCGCTGTCCCAGACATGGCCCAGCCTCCCGCTGTATGCTTTTCCTCCGATCTCCCTGTTGCCACAGGTCATTTCGAGGATCAGAGAAACGCACCACTCAGTGCTGCTTATAGCCCCGCGATGGGAAAACCAAACTTGGTACCCAGAGCTAGTGAGGCTGTCGCACTCACCCCCGTGGCCGATCCCGGTGAGAAAGGATCTCCTCTCCCAAGCCGCTGGATCGATCTGGCATCCCCATCCAGAGCGCTGGTCGCTGCATGCATGGGTGATCAACGGATACCCGTTGACCTGTCAGAAGGGGTCGTGAACACGATCACACAGTCGAGAGCCCCCTCCACGAGACGGCTCTACGCGTCTAAATGGTCGGTGTTTTCTAAATGGTGCGCTACTCATTACCTGGATCCGCGCGCATGCGGGGTCCCGCGGGTGCTCTCCTTCTTACAAGAGCTGTTGGAAAAGGGCAGATCCCCTTCCACGCTCAAAGTATATGTGGCCGCTATTACAGCGTTCACTGAGACGACGCGCGGCCGGGCAATGGGAAGGAATGAGCTCATTATCCGCTTCCTCAGAGGAGCTAGACGGATGAATCCCCGCGGCCCCCCTCGGTTCCCTCGTGGGATCTGTCCTTGGTCCTGGCTGCCCTAAAGGCTTTTCCCTTTGAACCGCTTGAATCCGCGGATCTAAAGTATCTGTCGCTTAAAACCGTTTTTCTGATAGCTCTGTCTTCAGTCAAACGAGTGGGTGATTTGCACGCGCTATCTGTTAGCCCTGCATGTCTCGAGTTCGGGCCGAATGACTCGAAAGTCATTCTCAGACCGAGGCACGGTTACATCCCCAAAGCGATTGGAACCCCGTTTAGGGCACAAGTTATTTCCCTCTCGGCTCTGCCAGCATCCGATAGTGGGGACAGTGATAACCTCCTATGCCCTGTCCGGGCGCTGAGAGTTTACATCACGCGCTCCGCCGCTTTCAGGCGTTCAGAGCAGCTCTTGTTTCCTTCGGCGGACGCACCAAAGGTCTTGCCGCCTCGAAGCAGAGCTTGTCCAGGTGGATAGTGGACGCGATAGCAGCAGCTTATGCCTCCAAACACCTGCAGTGCCCTCTGGGCATCAGAGCCCATTCCACTAGAGGCATGGCCTCGTCGTGGGCCTGGTCCAGCGGAATTTCTATCCACGACATTTGTATGGCGGCGGGCTGGGCCTCCCCGTCAACATTCGTGAGGTTTTATAACCTGGAAGTTCCTGCCCTACAGGCAAAAATATTGTCAGTATAAGTGACATGTATGCTCTGCCCAGCTCCCGTGTGCAGACTACGTTCATATGCTGGCTCTATTCTGGTAACTACTCAGGGTGAAGTGTTTGACTCAGACCGGCTGATCCGTTCTGTTTCCTATTTCCCGTTACGCGCTGTTATCGGTGCTGGCCCGCGCTGCTGGCCGCCCGCATTATTCTCTGCCGCGCGGGAATTTTTCTCTTCATGTGAGACCGACTATGTCGTTTTCTCCTACCCTTATGAGTGCTTATGTACTGTATGGGCTCGCTCCGCCGGCCCTACTGTTTGTACTGTTATGTTTATAGACCGGCCGCGCCGCTCTATTTCATATGCTGCATGAAGTGCATGTACTGCGCTGGCCCGTCTCTCCGACCGGCCACATTTCCCAGCAGAGTGTTTTCCCTGGTTCCCCTGGGATTCATGGGCTGGATGCTCGGCGCACACGGCGTTGACAAAGGGTTCCCGATGCGTAAGCTACTTACGCAATACGAGAGAACCTCTCGTAAGAGAACGTACTCGGTTACTAATGTAACCTCGGTTCTCTCTAGAAGAGGGAACGAGTATTGCGTAACCTGCCGTGTCGCGCCACGAGCTTTTGCGCTTCAGACTGCGAAAACCAGAATTTTAGCCTGTGAGCGCTGAATATATACACGCTGGCCACGCCCATTCTGACGGTTAGAAGGGTGTGGAGGGCGCGAAGCGCCCTCATTGGTTGCCGCGTTCAGAGCGCTCACCGATAGGCTTAAGCAGTTGCAGCCGAGCAGCCAATGAGCACGCTTATATAGCCTGCCTAGGTCTGTCGGCTGCTGCACTGCGTTGACAATGAATACAAAATTAAGGATAATTTTTTGGCTTCAGATCTCGAAGAAAGAAGACTTTCCCGATGCGTAAGCTACTTACGCAATACTCGTTCCCTCTTCTAGAGAGAACCGAGGTTACATTAGTAACCGAGTACGTTTTCTGTTCCTCCGTTTCCCCAAAACTACTGCATTTCAATCAGTCGTTTAATACAAGTTTACTGAAGAGATGCTGTTTTTATCCACACACAAACATTGATCAATGCACAAATATAAAACACGTGTAAACTGAAGATAAAACATACTTGCTTGATGCTCGTGAGCCATCATTCTTTATTAAGTATGAAAAAATGTATAATCCTTGTTCACAGTCATCAAGAATATGAAGTTATCCCTGCATGAGTCACAGGAGAGATGGAGAAGTGATCTCACATCAGCCCAGCAGGAGGAGATGTGGACACACACTCTGAGATGATGAAACACACACTATGGGAACAGATATCCACGAGTAAGCAATGACTGAGTTAATAAACAGAGGTCATGTGACAGGAAAAGCTTGTTTACACCACAGAATAATTTTTTTTAAAGATAATTGAGACTACATCTCGCAATTCTGCTTTATTTCTCAGAATTGTGAGATATAAGGTCAGAATTGAGTGTTATAAAGGAAATAAAAATACAATTCTCAGAAATGCATGTATAGGCTATATCTCGAAATTCTGATGTTATAACACACAATTGCAACTTCATATCAATTCTGACTTTATATCTCGCAATTATATCTCATATAAATATGCAATTGTGAGAGGAAAAAAAAAGTCCCAATTACCTTTTTTATTTTTTATTCTGTGGCGGAAACCAGCTTTCATAGTTAACCTTGCTTTCTGGAATCATTTACTGGTCAAATATATTTCTACACACATTTTAATTGCTGTTAGCAACTGTTTAATGCTGATGTGTTTTTGTTATTTATTAACCCTGTAAAGCCTGATATATGAAATAACGGTCAGACAAGTCTAATGTGCTTTATGTGTTGTACACCGTTGGTATAACGGGCTTTTACAGCTCATAGAGTATTAATACGGAGCTCATACTCATAGGAAACATATATTCCGAGGCCCAAACTGAGCTAAAAATAAGTTGGTGCAGTTGCTGATATTCATCTGGCCATAAACATTTGATGAAATTCCGAGAGCTTGTAACGTAAATCAATGAGATCTTAAATAACTGTAAAAATAAAATAATAAAGAAATAGAGTAGTTTGTGAATAGAATAGAAAATTAACATCAGCGCAATTATTTCATCACATAGGATGCTTTTTTTGTGTGTGTGTGTGATTGTTTCAAGATTCATTATTGTTGGGTTCTTGCATTGCAATTTTCAGATTTTGTATTATTATTATTATTATTATTATCATTTATGTATTTGAGAAATAGGGAAAGCAAAGAAGAGTTTTTTTTTAGATTTACATTTAATCATATTTAGCAGAATCTAATTTTGTCCAAAGCGACTTTCAAATGAGGAGAACAATAAATTAAATCAAACTAACAAAAGAGCAACATCTAAGTGCTGTGACAAGTCTCAGTTAGTCTAGCGCAGTACACATGGCAAGGTTGTGTTTTGTTTTTAAAGAAAAAAATAGACGTATTAGTAAATGTTAGTGTTGGTCAAGTGCTGACAGAAAAGATGTGTCTTCATCAGTTTCTCTAAGATGACTCATCAGCTCAAGTTGAGTTGGCCAGGTCAGTGCACCAGCGGGGATCAGTCCAGGTGAAGAGATGTTGTGCCTCTATGAGATGGTGACCACGAGTGACCACTTTTATATGACCACAAGGTGGCGCTCTCTCCCCCACCACAGGCTTGAAGGAGTGTATGGGAGATTGTTCTTGAAGCCAGTAAATAAACCCCAGTTGTGCAGGGGGGGCATGTTGTCACACTGCGTTACAATGAGCCCCTATTAGAAATATGATATTCTATTCTATACTTTTATAGTTTATATACACCTATGGGGCATGTTGTCACATTTCACTTCCATTCTTTCAGGCTATATCAAGAAAAAAGTATACAATGTATTAATGAAACAAAACAATTGTACTAAACGTGTGAAATTAATGTGGGAAAAAATAAATTCTCTGAACCCTAAGTAGGTTTACACAAACTGAGAAAGTCAAAAAGCAATAGGTTGTGCCCCGCTCTCGCCTACTTATGTATGCCGAGTGTGTCTGAACGTGATCATTTAAATCTTTGTGGACTCGGCCAGACTCTACTCGGACTCGGATGTTAAGGACTCGGACTCAAGTCCGACTCGGACTTGGACTCGGACTCGATTATTAAGGACTTGGACTCGACTCGGACTCGACAATGGTGGACTCGGACCCAACACTACTACTCTGTAAAGTGGAATAGAAGAGAAACATTCATGTGCTATACTTGACAATCACGTTCATGATTAGAAATATTTTAATAATTATGGATGAATTCAGTCTAAACATTATTATATTTGCAGGCCTGATACTGAAGATTTCTGCTGACACTCATCTGAGCTTCTTCCTCTGTTCCACCTTTAATTACAACTAAACCATCATTTGGCTGAATAATAAACCAACATGAATCATTCAATATCACATGTTTCTAATACGCATGCTAACACACAAACGCTGCTTTATTTAATTGTTAAGTCTGAGTCTCTTCCACCTGTATGAAACACATTTACACATTTATTTCTCCTCATGGACAGTAGTGAGACTCTTCTGTGGATCACCTGATGGTTTCTGCTCCTCTCATGATCATTTCTCACTATGATATAACGCATCTATCAGAGTTCGATGATCAATCTTCATTTACTCTGTAAAGTGTAACAGAAGAGAAAACAATCAGTGTTCAGTGGAACAAAGTGCAAATTATTATATTTCAATTACGGTTTTCTTGAGTAAAGGGTTAGGTAAATTAAATTCCTGTAATCAGATTAATTACCGACTTTACGTGATCTTGCACAGATATTTGTATTTTAAATATAATAGATTTAAAACCTGAATCATGTTCATATGTTTGTGTGTGTGTGTCGGTGCGACTCCTATTGAGTCTCTGTAAGGGAGAAACTAATGAGTGTACGGCGTATTGAATAAACCACAGGGAGCAAATACAAATGTTATTTTGAGTTCAAACACAAACCTTTAGTTAAAGCCGTTTGTCCTCTAGTTTAAACATGTTTGTAGGCTCTTAGTAAATCACTGAGAGTAAAGTAAGTGTAAAGTAGTGTGACGTGTTGCTTGTCGCAGTAAAAACACACTAGAGACAGAGACATTTCTCATGTGAGCTGGACGCTGAGAGCTGAAGCTGGAACTGCACTGATTTTAGCAGGAGTGCAGCGTTTCCTACAATCTGACCAAGTCTGTTTTCACACTGAAATGATTCACTTCTACTGACACAGTTAATAAAGCAGGTGTTGATGTATAAAGCTGTGACAGTGAGCTTTTGTTCTCTCTCCTCCTTTGTGTTAAACATTTCAATAACTTCACATTTTGTTCTCACACAAACCCTTTGTTGCAATAAAGCTTAATGATAATTTCCTTTCATGAATGTTTGAAAGGTTTGTTCACATATCAGAGGTAAATGAAGATCTCTTTAATATCTCAGTGATGTTTCCTCACCTCAGGACACAGTTTGAGTCTCGTATCACGTCTCTGAGCCGCTGCTTTGAGTCTCCTATCTTATTGCATCTCAGATCAAGCTCTTTTAAAAACTGCAGTGCTTCTGAGTTAGTCAAAGACTCAGTTAAAGAAGAAACATCTGTAATGCCACAGTCATATAGACTAGAAAGACACAAACAGAAGAAGAGAGATTATATTACAAACAAATCACGAATGTGAAGAATTTTACACAAATATAATGTGAACTCAGACTCACTGTCAGATATTGAGCATAAAGTGTTTTAGTTTAAACTGCTGAAGTGATTTTAAGCATTTTGATTCTTGTCTGTGAATGTCACTGACCTCAATCTCTCCAGTTTACAGTGTGAATCCTTCTGTACGGCACACAAGCGCTTCACTCCTGTGTCTCCTAGTTTATTCCTGCTCAGGTCCAGCTCTCTCAGGTGTGACGGGTTTGATTTCAGAGCTGAAGTCAGGATGAGACTCTGTTTCTCTGTAATTCTGCAATAACTCAGACTGAAGACAGAGAAATAACAATAGTTCACATCTATGATGATCATCTTATTGAAGAGCTACAGCAGCATTTAGTTTCCAATAGTCTGTTCTGAAACCCAGTCACACTAGTTCTGTGCGCTGGAAGACACTGTTTCTTCTCTTTCATTTTTAACTATTTATTTGACGTCTATCTTCTTTATTCTCTGTTGAAAAGGCAGATTTCTGCATGAACACAATCAGTGCATTGTATCAAATGCTGGAAATTAAACAATTACTATCTAGATAAAAACACATAAAAATGTGAGCAATAGGGAAAACCCAGAAAGTGCACAGCTATAAACAATGAAACATAAGCCCTGCTGTCTTCAAATAAATAAACTTCAGTCACACTGTAATTGCTGTACAGTATAATGATACTAACTGTAGTTTCTCCAGCTTGAATTGTGGGTTCATCAGTAGATCACTGAGGTTTTTCACTCCAGAGTCTCCTAGTTTATTCCCGTTCAGGTCCAGCTCTCTCAGGTGTGACGGGTTTGATTTCAGAGCTGAAGTCACATCAGAACAACCTTCATCTGTCATATCACAGAAGCTTAAACTACATTAGCAGAGAGAGAGACTACGGTGAACATGTTTGCACAAATATAATGGGAATTTAGACTCATTGACAGATATTGAGTATAAAGTGTTTCAGTTTAAACTGTTGAAGTGATTTTAAGCATTTTGATTCTTGTATGTGAATGTGACTGACCTCAATCTCTCCAGTTTACAGTGTGAATCCTTCAGTACGGCACATAAGCGCTTCACTCCTGTGTTTCCTAGTTTATTCCCGTTCAGGTTCAGCTCTCTCAGGTGTGACGGGTTTGATTTCAGAGCTGAAGTCAGGATGAGACTCTGTTTCTCTGTAATACTGCATAAAATCAGACTGAAGACAGAAAGAGAAAAGAAAATTACTCAGATTTATGATGATCAACTAACATGTTTAGCTTCATCCAGCAGACTTTGCTGACAAATAAACAGGGATATCCAGGTTCAGGGAACACAGAGAAAGACTACACATTGTTCATTTAAATATACTGCCAACATTGTAACAATACAAAGGTTGTCTTGATCTATTTATATTAGTTTACATATTAATTTCACATCATTTTTAAAGGGTCATGAAACCCACTAAAACACATTTTTTTAGATGTGAACAGATATGTACAGACTGCACATCACTGAAAATAATAAAAGCACTCATAAGTATTACAAATGAGAGGAAATTGGTTATTTTTTCTGAGCAATTTGGTTCTTCCGGGCTGAAAAGTAAAGTGGAAGTGAAGATGAACTCAAGAGGTCACATGACTGATATTCATGTATTAAATATATTTCCATAAGAGTATTATTGTATACATATATATTTGTATACCTCAAATGTGTTTGAATATTTCACCAGTATCAGCACTGGGACTGTTCACTGTATTACTCCACTTGTCTGTGCTTGTGCAACTTGCATCATTAAGCCAGAAGGGGGCGACACGTGACAGTCTTTATGAGTGAGCAACTGAACCATTAATTGAACTGATTAGCACAAAATCATTGATTAATTCAGGAATGAAACAACTTGCTGAAACTGATCTTTGATGCTCCTACATATTGCTCATATGCCTCTGGACACAGAAGGATTGCATTGGCGTTTGATTAAAATGTAACATCTATGCAAAATAATCATTGAATCATTTCTCATTCCTGTTTGGAATAAATGATTGTGTTTCGTCAACAATAAGCATAAAAGTTCTGCATTTCAATTTTGTAGTGTGGATCATTCATTGCAACATTTAACCTGATTCTCCTGTTTAAGAATCTGTTTTCTGCTTGACAAATAATGTATGCTACTGTCCACTGACATGCTTTTAAAGCTATTGATATCCAATTTTTTTGTCCTTCAAATTGCACATGTGTAGATCAGGAAAATCTAAATTTCCTCCGAACCGATTAAATATCAAGTGTCTGTATAATATGTGCTCTTTTATCAATTTTCAGTGCTTGTTTTGTTTATTTTATGGATGGCTCAGCTAAACAGGCCAATAAGAAATTATTAACTACTATTATTCCTTTTAATTATACTAATGTCTAATTATAACGTCTACAAATGTATAAAACTGATCAGAGATCAGGTTAAACCCACAGACACTTGTTCAATCTCAGTAAATCTGCATGATTCATGGGTTTCACAGAGATCATCGCCCCCCAGTGGTGAACCATTGACATATCCAAACGTTTAGAAAGTTATGACGTAACAAAGCCTCGTTTACTGAAATCATGTGACTTTGGTAGTTTGATACACACTCCGAACCACTGATTCAAAACAAAAGATTTGTAAAGGTTTCGTAGCTTCATAAAGCGTGTTTTGAAAGCGCCCATCACTGGCGTTCAGTGGATCTTATTACAGGCAGATACTGATCACAGACTTTTAAAATGCACCTGTTCAATTTTTACAAGTTACAGTATATGCTGCACCAAAATTAGACATTTTACATTTTGTGAAATACAAACATTGAATTGAAAGCAGTTATGAACATTTCTGATTCTGATGTCACAAAAAACATTGTTCTGCCTCTACAGAAACTGAAATAATTATTGACCCATGATCAAACTGTCTGTCTTAACCAAATATTTAAAGCTTGATACCATGTTTTAATTGTGTTTTTATTTGCTGTTTAATTTTATTACTTTAAATTGTTGTGGCTCTGTGTGACGCTGAGGAAAAAACTGCTCTGACTCAAACAAGTGAGGAAATATTATCATCAGCTAACATTACAACTAAAAGTAAAGTAATATTATAAATAAATGAGCAATACTCACGTCAGTGTGTTGAGTTGACAGTGTTTATCCTGCAGTAGAGCAGCGATCTGATTCACTCGTGTGTCTCCTAGTTCATGTCGAAACAGATTCAGCTCTTTCTGGAGAAACGGGTTTTTACCCACAACTCTCTTCACATACTGACAGGCTTCCTCTGCAGCAGGACTCAAAAACCTGCAGAAGAGGCAATTCAGATCTCAAATAAATGACGATTGATACGATACAAAAAAATAATAATTCTTTGAACATTTAAATACACAAATAAATATAAATTTATTTAAGAAACTAGAGCGACACTCAGTCCTAAAGCAAACTCATAAGAACAGAAATGTCTCACAGAAGGGCAAAAGCTCACTAGATCATGGTTTTCAGTATGAACACAGAGTGTGAAATTAAGATCTTTATGTTTATGAACATCTGGAGACTCATAGACCTGCTGTAGAGAGATGCAGTGAATCTGGGCTTGATGGAAAACTATTGTGTTCAAAAAACTATTTCACTAAAAGGTTATCTAGAATTTTGATGAGAAGTGTGCACAAAAATAAAATTGTGCATTTCAATTATCAAGGTATACTCCAGAATATCAGCCCATATACTGACCCATAATGTCTATTTGACCTTTAGCTCGTATCACAACTAAACTGTGTTGACGTTTATCATCTTCATGACAGAACCTGCAGCATCTGATCTGATCTTGATCATTTTGATGCAACAAATTGTCAAGCTAATTGTACAGCTAAAATCAGGGTTGCCAACTCTCACGCATCTGGCGTGACACTCATGCTTTCAGCATCAATCTCACGCTCTCACGCACACGCAAGAAATGTCATGCCAAAATCCATTTTTCTCCCCTCTCAATCCATTAATTTTCTGTTGATGACTAGACCACAGCGTATTACTGACAGGAGAGGAGTTTAAGGCCCACAGCTGTAACATCTGCCTACAACGTTCTCACTGCAGTATTCTCTGATCGTTGATTCGCTGAAACCTGATACGTCAGTTGCGTGTGAAGAGCATAGGTTCGGAGTCGGAGCCACTGATGAGCATTTGAAAGTTTGGATGAAAATCAAGGTAAGCAGATAATAAAATGGTGTGCCTTTCGCTACAGACGTAGCCTTGCCTAATCAGTCTGTGTGCCGAGAGTACAGACTTCATAGTTGCGAACGTTGTCTGACGTGCGTCATGTGGGCTAGCTAATTGCTCAATAAATATAGGCTCATGGTACAAATTACGTTTTGGCAAATCGGGCAAGTGGCATTTTAAATTTCCCCAAATGATCAAAGGTTGCCCAGATTGTGTTGAGCCTGACACACTCAAATGCGGATGCTGAGCGAACCTTTTCAGTTATTGGCCTAAACAAGACTGACACCAGGAACAGACTGTCACTTGATGGCACCCTGTGAGTGATGGGAAGTTTGGATCATTTTACGGACTCGCTTGTTCGATCTCGTTCATTAAAATGAACAAATCTTTTTTCGAGTCATTTGATTCATTTAAGGGGCTTTAAATGTTATACTTTTAACAGCCAAATTCCCCCGACACATCCACCTACGCAGTCTTTATCATATTCTGAATTAAGAAATCATTATAATGCAGTCAAAAATAATTTACAGGGAACATAAATAATTACTTTACCTTCCGAGTCTTTCGTTCATTTGTCACGTGACAGACGCAATGAACGTTCATGACCGGATTGAACCCTGCTTCAGTTACGAGCCTCCTGCAGTGGTAGTGAAGCAGGCCATAGGCTACAACAGGCCTAATGTGTGAAACTTGTGTTGTGGTGTTCTGGGGAGGTGGAGTAACTATTATGTGTCCCTTTTGTTTTGAGATTTTTTATTGTTTTGATGTTGTTGTTTTACATGTTTGTTATTGAATTACCTCTATCTTTATTTTTTTATAGTGCAATCAATAAATGAATTGTACATTTTGAAATTTTTTTTTTTTTTTCAGAAATCAGGGTTTATACTAAGTAAACAAGGACTGACATTTTTAAAATTAGGGTTGGGTTACGAGCGCGCACTGATGTTTTACAGAGTCTCACTCCAGCCAAAGTCCCAAAGTTGGCAACCCCGGCTAAAATAATATATTAGTTCTGAATATTTAGCCTCAATATAACTAATTTAGTTAGTTATTTGACCCCGTCTCACCTCAGTGTCTTCAGTTGACAGTCAGGATCCTGTAGTAAATCATTGAGCTTCTTCACTCCTGATTCTCCAGGATAATTTCCTGTGAGATCCAGCTCTATCAGGTGTGAAGGGTTTGATCTCAGAGCTGAAGCCAGAGCTTTATAACCTTCTTCTGTCACACTGCAGTTAGAGAGTCTAGAACAGGAATGAAAGCATTCATCTGATTAATCAGTTAAACCTGAACAATATAAATCCTTAAACTTGAATTTTATTTTGTTCTTTGTACAAATGCATTGAAATTTAGATGAAAAAACTGACAACTGAATATGGAGGCAAACAAAAGGCACAGAAATCTTTAATATGTTAGACATCAACATCATTTTTGAGATTACAATTATCTAAAACTGTGTAAGCCCGTTTATCGGTCCAAATGGGGGTTTCCGCCAGAACGGGTGAAGGTCTCTGCGTGTTACTGTCTTTCCGCGTGGCAAAGTAATTGAATTACATTTAAGCTTTTATCTGACTCCATTTTATATATGATTCCATTTTCAGTTAGATTGCCAATTGGTTATTGGTCAATTATATAATAGTTTAGCAATAGATTTAATTGTTCTATTTAACTCTTTACTTATATTTTACCCGTTCATATTAGGAAGCTATGTCGCTCAGAGGTCCTCACGCCTTGTTTAACGTGGGTCTCACGATCACAATCTCGCCAGCTTCGGTCACTAAACAGAGGTAACTGCTATATACCTGAGATCGGTCGCTAGCCTTGCTCCGCCCTCCTGTGTACTTCCGCTCAATTTTATTTCCCTTCAGTACTACGTCTGGGATTGTGGTGTATTCTTTGGTTTTCTCCGGCCAAATTTTTGGCGGCCCAATCAGCGAACAGAGGGATTGGCTGAGAACGATGACGTTGATGTCCTGCGTTAGTTTGAGTTGTAGGGTTACGTCACGACCAAAGGTTAGCGATTGGTTATGGCAAATCCAGAGTGACTCTGGGCAGATCCAATAGTTTTAAACTTCAACAGAATACCCGCCTACAAGGAAGTTAACGCTTGTCAATGGAGAGAGGCCAGACTCTCTGTACAAATGAAATGTACGAGAGTCTGGTAGAACCAGGCTAATCGGTCGCATTCACGCTTACACAATCAAAGATACTTTGGTACAGCCCCCGTGATTGCATACACTTGAAATTAAAGTAGCGTTTACTTCAGTAGAGGTATGGCCACTACTACAGATATAAGTCAACCAACTTTACTTGTCTGGTTTCCCACGTGCACTTATCTAAAGTAACATTAAATTAAAACAGAGGTAAGACACACCCAGATTTAGGTTGGTCAAGCAGCATTTGCTGCCCTAAATGGAAATTCACTTCTTGTCTTTGCAAAACATGTACACTTGAATTAGCGTCAGGATGAGACTCTGTTTCTCTGTAATACTGCAATAACTCAGACTGAAGACAGAGAAATAACAATAGTTCACATCTATGATGATCATCTTATTGAAGAGCTACAGCAGCATTTAGTTTCCAATAGTCTGTTCTGAAACCCAGTCACACTAGTTCTGTGTGCTGGAAGATACTGTTTCTTCTCTTTCATTTTAACTATTTATTTGACGTCTCTCTTCTTTATTCTCTGTTGAAAAGGCAGATTTCTGCATGAACACAATCAGTGCATTGTATCAAATGCTGGAAATTAAAAAATTACTATCTAGATAAAAACACATAAAAATGTGAGCAATAGGGAAAACCCAGAAAGTGCACAGCTATAAACAATGAAACATAAGCCCTGCTGTCTCCAAATAAATAAACTTCAGCCACACTGTAATTGCTGTACAGTATAATGATACTGACTCTAGTTTCTCCAGCTTGGATTGTGGGTTCATCAGTAGATCACTGAGGTTTTTCACTCCAGAGTCTCCTAGTTTATTCCCGCTCAGGTTCAGCACTCTCAGGTGTGATGGGTTTGATTTCAGAGCTGAAGTCAGGATGAGTCTCTGTGTCTCTGTAATACTGCATCTATACAGACTGAAGACAGAAAGAGAAAAGAAAATGAATCAGATTTATGATGATCAACTAACGTGTTTAGCTTCATCCAGCAGACTTTTGCTGACAAATAAACAGGGATATCCAGGTTCAGGGAACACAGGGAAAGACTACATATTTGAAATGAACAAAGACATTTGCTTTACTGTTTCCAGTCCCTCTTTCCACCACAAGGACCATTTGTAGTTCGTAAAGGCACAGAGGTTTCTGATAGTGATCTAGGCCTGTAGGCCAAAATGTTTGTACTTTTGGGGTGAATTGTCACACCTTTAGTACGGTGGGGGAAGTGTAATTATCTGATTGGTCAGTTTTAATGTCTCACATCTGGGTTTTAGTCACATGGTCAGGAAAGGATAAAAGAAGATTGAAACGCTTCAGTTTACGCTCATAAAGTGTGAGACATGATGTAAGCAGCGAAACTAAACAGCTGTTTTACGCTAGTATCAATCAAAGCTAATTGATTAATTCAGGAAAGAAACAAGTTGCTGAAACTGATCTTTGATGCTCACACATATTGCTCATATGCCTCTGGACACAGAAGGATTGCATTGGCGTTTGATTGAAATGTAACATCTATGCAAAATAATCATTGAATCATTTCTCATTCCTGTTTGGAATAAGTGATTGTGTTTTGTCAACAATAATTAATAATTAATAATTAATAATTTGTCAACATTTCAACTTTGTAGTGTGGATCATTCATTGCAACATTTAACCTGATTCTCCTGTTTAAGAATCTGTTTTCTGCTTGACAAATAATGTATGCTACTGCTCACTGACATGCTTTTAAAGCTATTAATATCCAATTTTTTTGTCCTTCAAATTGCACATGTGTAGATCAGGAAAATCTAAATTTCCTCCGAACCCCCCCCCCCCCCCCGTTTTATTAGAGTCACCATACGGAGAATTCGCTCAAAATGTAAGTTCAGAATCAGCACAAGATTTATCATTTCGCAAATCCCCTCATAAACAACAAAATATACGCAATATAAATAAGAGATTCACTGTGCAGTGCAGACAACTTCAGTGTTTATGACGAGAGTTTCAGTGAGGGTGCAGAACCCGGTAAGTAAGTGATGGCTTAAAGGGAGCGCTATTGAAATTATAAAGAGTGATAACTGCATTTAAATGTGGGAGTGATCCGCTAAATTTTAGTCCTGTGAGTCATGAAATTGCGAAGATTGACATAGCAACCTGAAAACGTGATAACCATAGCAACATTTTGTTTTTGTTACATTTACACTTTAGTCATAAGTTTACATACACCTTGCAGAATCTCCAAAATGTTTTTTTTTTTAATAAGAAGGATCATAAAAACATTGTTTCTATTTAGTACTTCCCTGAAAAAGCTTTTTCACATAACAGATGTTTAATAGCCTAGTCCACAAGACAAAATACAAACCCAAAATGCAAGACAAATGACATAGGCTTGATTTTAATATTGTGTGTGAATGACCTGAATGATCCACAAGATTTTTTTTTTTTTTTTTTAATGGTTTTTCATGAGGAAAAATCCTCCAGCTCCTGCACATTCTTTGCTTTTCCAGCATCTTCTGCGTATTTGACTCCTTACTAGCAGTGACTATGATTGTGAGATCCATCTTTTCACACTGGTGACAACTGAAGGACTCATACACAACTATTACAAACCCTGCAAACATTCAGTGATGCTCAATAAGGAAGAATTAAGAGCCAGGGGGTGTAAACCTTTGAACTGGATCATTGGTGTAAATTGTCCTTATTTTGTTTAAAAATTCATTCATAAATCTAATCTTGCCCTTCAGAGGCTAAATAAGATAATAGTATGTAAAACAAAATAAGAAAAATGTAAACATCACCATCATCTTGCTCAAAAGTTTCCCCCTGGCTCTTAATGCATCGTGTTGCATTCTTGAGCATTACCTTGCAGATTCTGAAAGATGTACCTATCTAGCCATTACAACACTGAAGGTGGTTTTCACGGGTATGACAAACCATATTTAGCGACTCCACTTACGTTCACAGCACACAGAGGAACGTCTGCATCTGGCTTTGCACTAGAGGTGCCGTGTGCCAGACTGTCTTCTATACTCCAGTCCTGTTTTTGCACCGAAGACCTGGTCTGTCTGTCCAGTGTTATGGCTCTTCAGGATAATTTTACAATCTCTATAAGTGCCCACTGGAATTTTAAAATAGTAGAGACAAATTCTAAATATTATAATATTAAATCATTTAGGCAGAGGTGCTTGATTGTTTTATTACTTTTAATTTCGGGAAACGTTCAACCTAATCCAGGCCCAGTTTCTGACTCTGCATAAAGCTTAGAAACACCTGCAGATTTTAAATCAAGGTGTGGACTTGGTTTTATTCATTTGAATGTTCGGAGCTTAATTTCTAAAATGGATATGGTTCGTATTTGGGCACAGTCCACTGATGCGGATGTAATAGTTCTAACTGAAACTTGGCTAAGTAAATCTGTTCTAGACAAGGATATTTGTATTAATGGTTATAATGTATATAGGTCTGACCGACCAAAAAGGGGTGGGGGCATAGCAATATTTATTAAAAAAAGGTTTCATGTTAAAGTACTGCTTTTTAAATCAGTGAGTAAACAATTTGAATTTTTAGCTCTCGATCTTGAGGTTTCTAAATCTCTCAGCATAACAGTTGTTGGTTGCTATAGGACACCGTCTGCTGATAGTAGTGCGCTCCCTTCTTTATTCCAGCTATTCTCAGCTCTTGATGCTAAAGAATTGGTAGTTTTAGGTGATTTAAATTGGAATTGGTTTTATTCAGCAACTGATGAATTTAAAACCTATTGCGATGCATTGAATCTTTTTCAGATTGTCGACAAGCCCACTAGACCGAACCTAAAATGTCCAGAAAAATCATCACTAATAGATCTAATCTTAACAAACACTCCCCATAAGTATTCAAATGCATCCATATTTGCGAATGACATCAGTGATCACTGTGTCATCGCAACAGTTAGAAACACAAAAATTCCTAAAACTAAACCAAACATCATAACCAAGCGTGACATGAAACATTTCTCAGAACTAGGGTTCCTACACGATTTGAATAATTTGGAGTGGGAACAAATAAATTTAATTCCTGACCTTGAAATAGCCTGGGAACTTTTTTATGCAAATCTTTCTGCTTTAGTCAACAAACATGCTCCTCGCAAAAGATACAGGGTGAAGGGTCGGAATAATGCATGGTTTTCTCATCATTTATCAAATATGCTTGATGAGCGCAACCTGGCATGGGCAAAAGCAAGGAAAACCGATATAAATTCAGACTGGCTTGATTTTAGGCGATTGCGCAATGCATGCACGGTTGCAGTCAGAAAAGCTAAAGCTGAACATTTTCTTATAGAAACATCTCACAATCTAAACAATTCATCAAAATTTTGGAAAAGTGTTAAATCATTAACTGAAAATAATAAAGGTATAGAACTTCCATCATGTATTAATAAGGGCTCTGATACAATCATTGATAAAGTAAATATGCTTAATTGTTTTAATGAACACTTCATTGCTTCTGGTTTTTTGTTTGATTCAGTTAATGGTGCTCATGTGAACCCTTCGACTGTTCAGTCAGAGAGCTTAGTGTCTAGTCAATCATTCAACTTTTCACCAATTGCAATCTCTGAGGTGTGCAAAGCCCTTAAATCTTTAGATGTTTCGAAATCGGCAGGTCCGGATAATTTAGAACCTTACTTTTTAAAGCTAGCAGCTGATTTTATTGCCCCACCTTTGACTCATATTTTTAACCTTTCACTTGACTTAAATGAAATTCCACTTATATGGAAATCAGCTTTTGTTCTTCCTCTGTTTAAAGGCGGAGATCCTACACACCCAAATAATTACCGGCCCATTTCCAAGCTGTCAGTCTTGGCCAAAGTCCTTGAAACGTTGGTCAACAATCAATTAAAAGAATTGCTGTCTGTTAATAATACCCTGGCTGATTTTCAATCTGGTTTTAGAAAACAACATAGTACAACTACGGCAGCCCTAAAGGTACTAAATGATTTTATTGAATCTGTTGATAACAAGAAACACTGTGCAGCCTTATCCATCAATCTATCAAAAGCATTTGATACTGTTGATCATACTTTACTGATACAACGATCTAAACATACGATCGGTTGGTTTAATAACTATCTTTCAAACAGAACTCAATGTGTACAGGCAGAAGGTTTTATCTCTGGTTCACTCAATGTCACTAAAGGTGTGCCACAGGGGTCAGTCCTTGCACCACTCCTATTTACTCTATATATAAATAAAATTGATCATAATGTTCATAATGTAAAGTTTCACTATTACGCTGATGATACAGTCATATATAGTTCAGCATCCACACCCAATCTGGCTCTCTCGCAGTTACAGCTTGCATTTGATATTGTTCAGCGTAACTTAGTTTTAAATGTTTATAAAACAAAATTCATGTTGTTTTCTAAATCCAAATCAATCCCTCATAATAATCTTCTGCCTATTACTACGTCCCAAGGTTCAGAAATTGAGTTTGTGTCTCAGTATAGGTATCTGGGGATTTTAATTGATGACGCTCTCTCCTTTGGCCCTCATGTCCAGCAACTGGTGAAAAGATTGAAAGTAAAATTGGGTTTTTACTTTAGAATCAAATCCTGTCTTTCCTTTGAGGCAAAAAAGAGGCTTGTTGCAGCAACTTTTATGTCTGTACTGGACTACGGTGATGTTATATATATGCATGCATCTTCACAGTGTTTACATGCTTTAGACACTGTTTATCATGGTGCACTGAGGTTCATAACAAATCTTAAAACCCTCACTCATCATTGTGTGTTGTATGCTCGGGTTGGCTGGTCTACAATGTCCATCCGAAGACAAAAACACTGGCATGTTTTTATTTACAAATCTATTCTCGGTTTTCTTCCATCATATCTTTGTACATACATTTGTAAAAAGTATGCTTGTAGCTATAGCCTCCGGTCACAGGAATTATTATTACTGTCTGTTCCAGTGGCACGTACAGAATTTGGGAAAAAGGCATTTAAATTTGCTGCTCCCTCTGCCTGGAATTGTTTACAAAGTACATTGAAACTGAAGAAACTGGTTTCGTTGGACACTTTTAAAGTATTTTTAAATGATTTGGAGAAGGAAACATCGGGCTGTAGATGTTTTAGCTAGCTATGTAGTGATATTGAAATTTGATTGGATTTGCTTGTGTGTGTATATGTGTATGTATTGTTGGATGTTTGTTAAACTCAAACGTGCTGTGTCTGTCAGTCTTGGCCAGGACGCTCTTGTAAAAGAGATTCTTAAAGGCTACATAACATGCACAGTTTCACCTAATCTCATGTTAATCTTGAGTACCTATAGAGTAGTAGTGCATCCTTAATATCTCAAAAAAGTGTTTAGTTTTATTATATTTAGAAAAGAAAAATACAGCTTTCCGATTCTCTCCGGAAAAAGCCGAGGTCCTGGAGGCGGAGCTATAGAGTCAAGCGGTATGCTTGATTTCCGGCAAAAGACAGAAATCTGATCCAGTTGTACTTACATGAATGGGGTCTTTTATCACCGGGACCGCTCCACGTTTTAATAGCAAACGATTTGCAAATCCAGCGTCGACCTGAGCCTTGTTAATAAAACATTCGTCACTGAAACGACCAGAACACCCAACCGCACTTCCTACACTCCGTTGCTGCCCCGGAAAAACAAACTGCATCCACTGTTCCTGTAACACTGGGTTCTTTGGAAAACTGAACACGGTAAGCTTTCCCTCACATCCAAATACACACTTTTTTGGAGACATTCTTGAACAAATCCTATGCAGCGCTGCCGATGATTTCCTGTTGAAGCGCGTTGATGTGCGCGGTCTCGCTCTCCTCTGGTCGACGTGTGCGCAGGCGCGCTTTTCCGAGAGAAATGCTCATATAAGGAGTTCCACTCTGGTCTACGTCATTAGATCCACGATCTAAAAAAACCCAGCCGAAACTTGTACCAACCCGGAAGTAAGATTTTCAGCATAGAAATTCTCCGTTATTCGTCCAAAATATTTTTTTAAAACTTTGCCCATGTTTAGCATGAGAATCTATCTCTTTAACACTGTAAACAACTCTGAATACATGAAACACCATTGTACCCCCCCTTTAATCTCAATGTGCTTCTTTCCTGGTAAAATAAAGGTTATAATGTACAGTAGGTAAACGTATGACTGTAACTATACATTGCAATCATTTTGTAAGATTTAAAATATTAAAGGTGCTATGTGTAGTTTTTCTACTAAAATGAATCCTTTTTTTATTGCCTGTGTGTGTGAAGGGGTTGTAATCTCACATTAAAATGATCCACTTTGCGGGTTTTGCTATTACCTCGGAAAGCAAGTATTCTTATTTTTATGTGAAGGTGCCGGGTCAGATTTACCACGAAATCCAGTGGCGTGATCTGCACGCGCGCTCCCGAGCCTCTCGCCTCGTCTACTGACTTTGCACTCAACAGCGACGACACTGCAACTTATGACATGTCTGATAACACTAAGAAATGACCTGCTCCCAGCACAACACAGACTCCAACACAAACTCCACATATTGATAAAAAACAACAAAAAAAAAGAAGTTTTTTTTCTGCTGAAGCTCGTGAGGCCAGACGTGAATCGGATCAACTTCGGACAAAAACACGGCTCAACATCGGCAGAGCATTTGAATCATGGAGAAACCTTATCTACAAACCTAGAATGTACCTTTCCTGAAGAAAATGTGAAGTGGTGCTTGCAGTGGCAAAATTCGGCACGGTTGATAGGGTTCCATGCTTATCATGGTACGAGCATGGAGCATTAGTTCAACGTCAAGCTGATAAAAGTAGCCTATTATTGTAACATTGCAGTGGGAGTTTACCTGAGTTTCCAGCATGTTGTGTGATGCTTTCTCCCGTGTGTTGCGTCTCAGTCTGGCCGGTACCCAGAGTGCTCGCTTATGAGTTCGAGCATGCGCAAGAGCACGCGCTTGTAAAGATGTTGGTTGCAATCTGAAACATCACCGCTAGAGGCCGCTGAAAACTATGTAACGCAAAATAAGATGATCAGATTGTCAGCTCTCTGTCTATATGATTAAATTACTGAAATTACCCCGTGATCAAACCCCCTCTAGTCTGGGACCTAATCAACTTACTGGAATCATCATCTACAAACACCTCTATTGTCTTAAGATTCCGCCGCGCAGGACGTGCAGACCGATTGGCGCCTGCTATTTGCATAAATCATTGATCCCTGATCCAAAGACCCTAATCTCTTCCTGAGTAAAACACACAACCTTCTGTTTGACTGTTTCGGATCAGATCTGCTGACTAGCAAAAGGCCAGTCGGACTGGACCCCCGGGACTTTTTCTATCACTGATTAACCCTTCAAAACAATAAGACAGTGTCCGACCCGATGTCCAAAAACGTACTGACTGTTAATCTCATCAATTCGGGAAAAACACACACACATAGCAATCACCCTATTTCTTTTTGATAGTCTACCTCAGTTTGATAATTTTCTTACAAACCAACGTAACCAACTTAAGGCTAAAATCATCTTTGGCTAAGTTTGCGCACGCTCTGAATTACCATCGCAACCAAGGACGCCGTGACCACATGTTCCAGGTTCCTTTGTCTTCGCAGCCGCACACACACAGAGGGCCAATCTCCAGACAGAGTAAAGTAAATCCTTAAAATTCGCAATCTGAAAGAAATGCTGTTTAGGTTGTCAAAAAATTACTAGAAATTGTTGGGGTTTCGTTGTGAAGGAATGTTCTAAACTGTTTCTGCCTTTCTCTAAATTCTCTCACTCACATTTACACTCTCTCACCCACACACACACACACACACACATCCACACGCACACACGCGTTACTAGGTAAACACACGACCACGTGCTACCAGACACACACCCACATCTTCTTAAAACGCTACCAACTTACACACACATAAAATCATTCTTATTCTCACTCTTATTATTCTCACTCTTATTATTCTCACTCTTATTCTCTCTCTCATTCTCTTTCTCTCCCATTTGGCTCTTCCTCTCTCTAAACCTTTTATTTTATTTTATTCCTTATTTGCGATCGCTATATTGTTTGTTTGTTTGTTATGCATATTTACTCCTGCGTGATTGAAATAGTACATGTAATCTTAGTTGTTTGATTAAAACCTATAATCTTTGTGAATTAAATCTGTCTCATATTGTGCCATTACTGAAATCCCTGAAAGTGTTATTGCCTACCAGCTCTACCATCATTTTACTATTAAAATATCTAAGTTGTCTAAACACGAAAATAATCAATTCCTTGTGGCCACAGGAAAGGGTTATTTGTCGGTGGTAAAGACGATAGGTTTCTGTTCAGAAATTGTACATTCTGTTTGCTGGACGGACAGTTTGCATAATAAATTAACATTAACTTCTACCTAAAATTCCCCCTAATTAAAGCTATGGTCTACGATTTCAAAGATTGTTCATTATTAATAACCTCGTTTAGATGCTGGTTATGGTTCTACAGTACAATCCTAACAATATGAAGAGAAAAAAGAATGAAAAAAATCCATTCACTCTATTGGGTGTACACCCGCAGAGAAGTTAACCAATGTAAGCTGTCCGGCCGGACAGCTTACATTGGTCAACTGCTCTCATCCAATCCCCCGCTCTGCTTGAAACTCCACGTGGCGCTCGCGTCTCCACCCCACCCCGCCCCCCTCCTGCAACATGAAATTTCGCGTGCAAGCAGCTGACAGTCTATGGTAGCTAGCAGAGTAGAATCAGCTCAGTTATGGAGAAAAAAACAAACCGAAAGCAGCAAGCGGCCCCTGCTTGCCCCCACAGTCACGGCTGACTTTTTGTTGAGCAGGTAAGCATTTTTTTATACTTTTATGGTGTGAGGTGTTACATAAATAGCTTTTTATCAGTCTGACAACATGCTTATGCTGCCGGTCGGCATTGGAATGTTAGCCGTTTAGCATCGCCTATCACGGGTCAAAGTAATTATATTTCTTGAAGTGCTTGAATATATTTTAGTAGGCCTAGTGGGTTCTGTTCGAGCCGATCGGAATTTGAACAAGATGCGCTGTGTGCTGCTATAACAATTACAATACTTAGCAATACTAACTAATAATGCAATTAATGTGCCTTAGGTAGCACTTTTGAACAGGGTAAACGAGGCTCAGGAGGGGAAACGTATGTCAAACGTACCCTCCTAAGACGGCAGCTGTAATACAGTATTATTTATTTTATTTATTTATTATTGTTTGTGTTTCGGGTGGTGGGGGGTTTAGAACATTGCATGTGTTGCTAATTTTGCGTGAGCGTGAACTCAAACGTGTACCTCTGAGCTATTTTGACATTGCACATGGTAAGTCTCTGTTCCGATGTTTACTACCGGTGATCACAGCTTGACAGACTGAGTGACGTTGTTCAGGTCGTTTCCCGGTGGGAGGGATCAGGTAGCACAGAGGGGAGGGGTGTGTATGTGGAGGGGTGGGATGAGTTTTTTAAAAATTCCCAACCATCTCAGGCTTTCTCGACCGATTTTCAACATCGTAGACTACAGCTTTAAAATATAATTCTACCTACCTATATCAGTAATTACTACAAGAAATCGTGTAATTGTTGATATAAGTTGAGGTTTTGACCTATTCCCTATTTGGCATAATTTAATTTGTGTAAACGACATATGCATATTCATATCTTATGAATAATACCTCTCATTTGAGCTAATAAATTCCCTAACGTAGAGGCATTGTTGTTACAACTACATATAGCTCCTTTAATTTAAGAGCTCAGTGGTGAGACCTTTCGCCGGAATGTGATTGACAGGCGATTTGACCAATCATAATGCAGATTAAAGTCAGTGGACTTGAACTTGAAAAATGGTGTGTATTGATTTCTTTTTGCAGTTCTGGTGTTCATTCATGTTTAATTTGTGCTAAAACTAGAAGATTATCAGTTAACATGCTGCATGAATTGAGGCCTACACATTAAAGCACCACAAAACAGTATTTATTGTTTGAATTTCCTATAAATTACTAAATTTGAAAGCTGAGACTTTATTTCATACCAAAAGTAACCTGCTCTGTCTTGTCTGTTGGCGCATTGTCAGTGTCCTCTTTGCTCCGCAATATATTTTTCACTGTGTGAGAACATGTGGAGTGAGAGCGGAATGGCTTGTTGTACGTAGCAACAGTAACTAAGAGGGGCGGGTCTTTGGAAAAGGTCAATTTCAAATTGTTTAAATCTTTGTGGACTCAGGCGGACTCGACTCGAACGTTAAGGACTCAGACTCAAGTCCGACTCGGCCCTCTTTGGACTCGGACTCAATTGTTAAGGACTTGGCCTTGACTCGGACTCGACAAGGACTAGGACCCAACACTAAGTTATGACGTAACTAAGCCTCATTTACTGAAATCATGTGACTTTGGCAGTTTGATACTCACTCCGAACCACTGATTCGAAACAAAAGATTCATAAAGGTTTCGTAGCTTCATGAAGCGTGTTTCGAAAGCGCCCATCACTAGCGTTCAGTGGATCTTATTACAGGCAGATACTGATCACAGACTTTTAACCTGTTAACCATTGCCAGTGCGCCCGCGCACTGAAGCATTTTTTTTTTTTTTTTTTTCAAAGTTACAATCAGATTTAATGTTATACCTTGACTAACTATACATCATTAAAAAGATATAAGACTCAAGTTTCAGTATTTGACCACTATTGTATTCTGAGAAACTTCTTAATTTATGTCAGGAGTTATGAAATGAAAAAATGAGTCGATACCTTTAATATGAATTATGAGCGTCAGCTGCTCCCATTCAGAAAAAAACTGTCATGACAGCGCTTGACAAAACAACGTCCCTCAGGGCTTTTAGCTCAAAAATGTGCAGATTTTGAGAAATATGGAAAGATTATCATAGGTTTACATCAGATTTCTATAGACAGGAATAATATTTATTGAATTTATACCCAAATGCGTCGATGTAATCATTATGAGCGCTTGGTACTCTATATACTGTGTTTTCAATTCATACCAATAGCCTGAGGGCGCTACATGCACAATAATAGTCCATATATGTAACATGAAGAAGAGCCATGATCATGTGACATTCCAGGATGTCACTGATACACACACAGCTAAACAGAGTAGACATGTGCCGGTATTCGGTAATGCGATAAAAAAAATGTAATGAATATAGACGATATTGTTATCGCGGGCACTTCAAAATACCGTGAAAAATAATAGATCCGAATTTAGATTTTTAGAACGCGCATTATAGCTTATTTTCCATCAACTGCTTAAACAAACACTGTGTATATGCTGCGCGAAACACGTGCGCACTCTGATGTAAACAATCGCCACGTGTATAAGCATGCGGCCGGTGTGCACTTCTACTCTAATGTAAACAGTCCCCACATGGAGAAGCAGCATGGTGGAAGGAGGAATGCGCGGCCTACAGTCTATGGCCGCCGCCGATCTATCTGGATCCATCCCGCTTCTAAAAGCAGAGCTGCCAACTCTACGCATTCAGCGCGATACTCTTCACACGCTCACGCCACACATCCGTTTTCTCACGCAGAGAAAAATCGCGGAGCAAAGAGGACACGAAGACCGTCAAACAAGACAGAGCAGGTTATTTTTTATATGAAACAGGAGAACAATTGTGTCACAGAACGTTACTGTCACGGTTACCGTTGGTTTCTGCACTACATTACCCAAGATTCCCTCTAGAACACCTGCACTCACTCTCAGGATCATTAATCACCCGCACCTGTTCCCAATCATTAACCTCATCAGTCAACACATAAAACATTCCCTGTGATTTCAGTCTGGGTCAAGCCTCCAACAGGAACAGACCATAATCCGTTGTCTCCGTTTCCTCTGACACATCCAGACTTCAAGCTGTAATGTATACTTACCTGAAACACTCACCTTTTTGTCATTGTTGTACTGTTAGTCTGCATTTCCGAGCATTTTCCCTGTTTTCATGTCTCTTGGTTTTTTGGATTTCTTGCCTGTTCCCTGGATTACTCTTTTGCCTCTGACCCCTGCCTGTTTTGTTTGTTTGTTTGTTTGTTTGTTTGTTTGTTTGTTTGTTTACTTGTTTGTTTGGACTGCCTTCCTGTGTTTTGACCCATTGCCTGTACTTTGGATTACGCCTTTGAATTGCCCCTTAAATAAAAGCTGCATTTGGATCTCTACCTTCGAGTCTCGGAGCAGCTCATGACAGTTACATTTAAACCATTTAATGACCAGCAGCATGTTAGATGACTAAAAAAAATAGATAAAGAGGAGTATTTTGCTGAATATGTGCACTGCACTTTTTTTTACATATTTATTATATTTTTACTTGTGTCATTACATAATTGTTATTATAATGAAAACCACATTGTATTTGATTTAATTAGTTATTTGTAACCTTTAATAATACCAGCTGATCTATATGGTTACATAGCATTATGTGAGATATTTTTTTTTTCATGAGAAAAAAATAACATTTATCCAAAATTAGTCAATATTGAATCAAGATTTAACCCTCTGGGGTCTGAGGGGTTTTTGGGGTCCTTGAGATGTTCTGACATGCCCTGACATTTGTGCTTTTTTCAGTTGCTTATAAACATATTAATGGCAAAGGTGTAAATTCACTCTGTTTAGCACAAACAGGGCTACCATAATATGTGAACACCTTGCATGTACATGTTTGTATTTTTGAGAGAATAATAATTATGCATAGTTTTTGAAAAAACAAAAAACTAAAGTTTCTGAAATAAGGCCACAAAACACATACTAAATATGTGCCAATAAGACTTTTGACTAATGGATGTGGTCGCCTAGAGTTTTTTCTTCAAAATGATGTGAAAATCATCCTGCCTAATCATTGACATAACACAATACATTGATTTAAATATTGTAAAACACTTTTGTTTGTAAAGGCAATATGTGCAAGGGGCGTCAACGATCATGCATATTTAGTGGTTAAAATACCTGAGGAGACAATGGGGCCCGCATACTTAATGAGCCATTCATTCAGGTGTGTCACCTATAGCCACAAGAAAGAATGCAAGAGCAATATATATATATATATATATATATATATATATATATATATATATATATATATATATATATATATATATATATATATTCTAACAAATTGGTTCACATTTGGAAGCATCTCAATTTTTTTTTTTTTTCACAAATTGGGCTTGCAAATTGTATAATATCCAAGGAAAACATGTCTAGTAATTGTGCAGTTAATTCTCATACTGTATTTTCAGTTTTGGAATATATATCCTCTCCTCAAATTTGTCAATAATAAAACACAATAAAAATGATCTAAAGAAAAGGCTTATATTTACCTTTTAAAATTTGTTTACATCTACCTTGTAAATATATATTTTTTTTATTAAAAAGTTTACAATTACAACAACAATTCAAGTGTAATCTTTCTTTGTAAAAACTAAAGTATACATTTTATCATACATATTTCAAAGTTAAGGATTCATTACTTTGAATATAGCCTACATTGACAAAACATAATATATGTAACATATTAGCAAAAATTGGCAAACAAAAGCTTAATGTCAGTAACATAGGTCTTTCGTTTTTATTATTTTTATTAAGGAATATAAATGTTAATTTGCAGTTTAATACGTTGCTTATACAAATACATTTTATTTCAACATATTTCAGTCGATTTTTATAGCAAAATAGTTTGCTAAAAGCAAAACATTCATTCACACACAGAAACGCAATTCAAATTTAAACCGTCTTTTTGCGAGTTGTGGTAAACAGCACGCATCTCTGCCGTTCATTCATTCACACAGAAACGCGATTTACTTGAGAATGAAAAAAACTTACTACAGTATTCCATCCGTTGCTCCTCGAAATACCAGCACTTCTGAGTTACATTTTCCATTATTATTATTCCTCACAGCGCTGCGAGACAAACAAGTACAATGATCTGAATAAACTTGATGTGTTTTCTCGAGCTGATATGGGGGCGTTCACAGGTTTGCATGGATTGCCTCAATCATTTGCGTTTGAATAGCGCGCTCTCTCCGTGGGCGGGGCAGATTACAACTTAATGAGCTGAGATGAGAACGACTGAACTCTTTTCATAAAGATTACATAAACAGAGAATATTTTTTTATAATAAAAATTACTTCATTTAAAAGAAGAGAAATCAAGCTGTATGCCTGTGTGTCTGTATGCCTGTTTGACTGAGTATTCGCTGAGTTATGGTTCATTTTCGGACGCGTTTGGACTTAACTGACAGAGAGGAGGCAGAACTCGCATGTTTATTTTTCTTTATTTGGCGAAAAGCACAACACTTTGTTTTTATTGTGAGTATACACAAAAATAATACACACTTAACGGGATCGATTGATGTATAACACAAGCATATAAGATAAAGTAATTTATTTATTTTTTTTCACTGATAAGGAAAAAAACAAGCCTATCGCGCCGGCGCGATAGCCGACCTCAGGGGGTTAAATCAAATCCCAAGTATTGAATTGAAATCGTTAAATTTGTGTTAAGCAATACAAACAGTAGCCTACCAGTCATTGTACCATGTAATCATTGTAACATGTTGTCACTAAACTTAATAAAATTCAGTTTAGTTACCAAATGTTTTGACATTCACAATTTGTACATCACACCTTGTGATGCAAGTTTTATTCATTTTTTTACATCCCCCCCCAATCCATCTGTTTCTCATGTGCAATTAAAATATCGTGATAATACCGTATACCGTGATAAAAGCTCACTCAATTAATCGCAGCATGAAAATGTGATACCGGCACATGCCTAAAACAGAGATCGCTGTAATGGATGTAACATGCAGATATAGATGTTTTAAAGACAATAAATATGATTGCAATGATATTTGATTTGCCTGTGTTTTTCAAGCCATGCCAGGTATTTTCATAATAATAGATTATATTTATAATGTAATGCTAATCTATATAGACTATTATTGTGCAGAATACTATAAAATAGTATATTTTCTGACTGATTTTTTCATCTGAAGCCAAATTAGATCACAGAAAATTATTTAAAACACTCGACTTGCATTATAAAGTAAGTTTGGAGCGCAAACATGGTTTTAATCTCATAAATTGTCATGTATTGATGGTGTGCTAAGCTAACATGCTAGCTAGATCTAGGTGCACCTGCCACCTAACTGTTATTCTTTTATGATTTTTTTCTAAATAGGAATGCTTACTGAAATGTTTCTTTATTCCAGAAGGGCACTTGATACAGTTAGATACAGTGAGAACTTTGATAAAATAAATTAGGGATTGAAACTCTATGAATAGCCTGTGAATAGCCAGTCATTAGTAACTATAATGCAGACAAAAGAAATGCATATTTAGAGCCATAACCAGGCTGGAGAGGTGTGAATGTGTGCACAGGCGCGCTGGAAGCTGTTTCATGTGGGGGGGCTGAGGGCTGGGTTGGAAAATATGTGACGTCATTATGTTGTGGCTGACGACAAGACATGAAATTTCTTTGTACTGTATAGGCCTAGCATATGTGTTGTAGCTAGGGTTGCCAACCGTTCCGACACATAAAAGTCTTGTTCCGTATTGAACTGATACGGAACGCACTTTGTTCCGTATTTTTGAGAATCAATTCAGTGCAGTGAAAAAAAACCCCGACGGTGCGGTAGATAGGCTACTAATTTCTCACCCGGATTGTCTATGATCAGCGTAGCGTTTTTAACATCTTGGAACATCATCAGAGAATGCCCTTTTAATTGGTCGTTTCAGTCATTGTGAGTCACGTATCGTAGCAACGATGACGACAAGTGACAACAGCGGGAAATGTAAAAAATGACTTCCTCCGAGCAGCCGGCGAAAAAGAAAAGAGCACAAAAATATAGAATTGAATGGGAAAATGACTACCCGTGGCTGGAATGCGTGAGGGACAATGAATACACGGCCGAGCGATGTCACGGTTCCTTGTCCGTCAGACGTCTCCAGCTGATATGGTAGGCTATGTAATTTTAAAACTCAAATTAGTTCATAAGAAAGTGATTATATTAAAAGAGATAGTACAGGTTTAGCCTAACATTGTAAAGAAATCAAAAAAGTACACATGGAAAAAATAGCTGCACAATGTGCTTAGTCTGGAGGTTTATTTATTTCTGTGAGATTTTCCATGTGCATACAGGTGTTGTATTGCTTGAATGCAGTATTTGAGTGCAATATTTTAGATTTTCTTTATTAGCTTTTTTATTTATTTTTTTATATTATTGTTTTGCACTGGAAAGAAAGTTAACTATAATGGAAGTATAATTATATAAATATATTTGCACTACACCTCCTTAAAATGTTGTCTAATTAAATTAAAAATATATTTTTTTGCACTGGAAAGAACATTCTAGAAGTCAAATTCTATTGAATAAGTTTGCACAAGGCTACAGAAGTTTTGAATGTTAGATGTTGTATTTGTTTAAGTTAAAAATAACTTTAAGTTAAAAATAAATTATAAACTAAACAAATCCATGGTTCATTGTTGGCAAATGATCATGATAGGCTTTATATTTCACATCTAACTTATGTGGTTCAGTCTTGTATATTGATTAGGCCTACTTTGCTATTCTATAGGCCTATAAGTTGTATTATAATATACTACAATGTATTAAATATATTTATCTAAATATATCAATTAGTTTCCACAATATTCACCAGAAGTCATCATTTCAGGAGTTATTTTTTTTTTAATTATTCCTTGGGGGGCGTGTCCGGGGGCGTGTCACGGGGGCGTGTCCCCCGTTCCTTATTTTCATTTCAGAGAGTTGGCAACCCTAGTTGTAGCCATTAAAGAAAACCCTTTTAGTTTCATATTTATGTTTAAATATTATAGGCTAATGTTATTTTTTAATTTAAAAAATGTTGATTTTGAAAGTGAGCATATGCAGCATGAGAAAGATAATGTTAGCCTACATCATGAGATGCGAATATGTCTCCATTGAGTGGGTAAGACATGATTTTGACCACTTCATTGAGTTTAGTTTTGTAGAAAGACTATTGAAAGACTATTTTTAAAATATTTTCGTTTTGTATAAATTGTATAAGACGCCGCACGATCACTTGCATTGCAATCTTGTAATGTCTACTTTTAAACAAAACTATTCAAAACGAAAAGAAATAGGCTACCCTCTGATTATGTAATTCATATAAAATGTGCATTTCACATGCATTTCTCTCTGGCGTTCATGGCGAGTCCACATTGTCAACTTCATCTTTGCAGCGACACAGAAAACACCAGTTTATTAATAAACAATTAAATGTCTCCTTGCTATTTTTGACACATTCATATTTTTGCCGGTTCTTTGCGGCAAGCTTTATGCATGCGGTCGTGCGCTAGAGTGCAGCTATATGTAACCTACACGCTCGTTATCCTGTATAGCCTATTTAAGTAATAAAATTAATATAAATTCAGTCCATCTGGAGTCAGCCCTTGTTCCACATATTTTGGTACCAGCAGGCCATTCTGTGTTGAGCGAGCGACCCTGAGCGGAATGAGCGAGCGGAATATTCAGAAATGCGCTCTCCGCTCACGTGCTCTGATCGAAACAAAGCATGACAAATTAAAACTTTATTTAATTTTCTCCGTAGCTTGAACACTCACTACATTAGGCATAAGCGAGTTAGTTAACGCTGTCCATTTATTTATTTTTATTTCACGTTTTTAAAGTACAATGTTATGTTAGTCCACAGCCCCTGAGCAGGGGGTGCTGATGCTATGACGGGGGGGGGGCTGCAGCCCCCGCAGCACCCCCCTTCCCGCGCTACTGTGTGTGCATGGGGAGACTGACACTGAATGGGGCTCGTTTGCACCACAAAACAATAGAGACAAAAGAGTGAATGGATGACGACTAAACATCAGTAGCATTTTAGAGTCTAATCAAAATAAAGGCATATGACATGATCTTGAAAAACATTTAACTAAATACAGAGTTTTAGACTTATCATCTTCAGATTTTACATATAACATGGTCAGACATGTGGCTTTAGCTGTAGTGCATTTCTAGATTGCTACAGTGCCAACTTCAATTTTATTTTCATGAAGATGTTTCATAAAAATACATTTCTAATAACTTTACAAAATTTTGAAGCTATTTATAACTATTTTTTTTTCATTATGGCAATAATTAATTCTACATTTAAAATAAACTGCCAGGTGTCAGCTTTCAAATGAGATCATACTTGTGATTTTAGTGCAAAGGGATCATGAACTGTATCTGTTTCAGTTTGGGTATGTCATTTCTGGGGATTTTTCAAAAGTGGGGTTGCAGGTTAACCCTCTGGAGTCTGAGCGGTTTTCTGGGCCCTTGAGATGTTCTGACATGCCCTGACATTTGTGCTTTTTTCAGTTGCTTATAAACATATTAATGGCAAAGGTGTAAATTCACTCTATAAAGCACAAACAGGGCTACCATAATATGTGAGCCACGTGTATGTACATGTTTTAATTTTTGAGAGAATAATGTTTATGCGTGGATATTGAAAAAACTAAAAACTAAAATTTCTGAAATAAGGCCACAAAACACATAGTAAATATGTGTCAATAAGACTTTTGACCAATGGATGTCGTCGCCTATAGTTTTTTCTTCAAAATTATGTGAAAATAGTCTTGCTTTATCGTTCAAATAAAACCATACATTGATTTAAATTGATGTAAAACAGGTTTTGCTTGGAAAGCCAATATGCGAGGGGGCGTGAACGAGGAGTGGTTTTCACCTGAATTACCACCCACTCTGCATAATGACTCTGTATAATGATGAGCCATTCACACAGGTGTGAAACTGGCTGAGCCACAATGCTTGGACAAAAGATATTTAGAAGAAGACTTATATTGACCATTTAAGATTTTGCTTACATCTATCTTGTAAATATGTTTTGCTATTTTATTAAAAAGGTTACAATTACAACAATAATTACAATTTCAACAATATTTCAAGTGTACTCTTTCTTTGTAAAAAAAAAAGAAAGATTATAGGCCTACATTTTATCTATGTATTCATTACTTTGAATATAGCCAACATTGGAACAGCTAACATCTTAGTTGATGACTTTATTTTTGACAAAAATATTAGGCTATTTTATATATAGAAATTGCTAAACAAAAGCTTATTTGACGAGGCAGTATATTCTACAGTAAAAACTGTACCCAAATCTACTAAACAAAATGTTGTCTTTCATATTTCGCCTGACTGTAAAGTTGTTTTCATGAAATATTAGGGCATATAAATGTTAATTTGCAGTTTACGTTGCTTAGGGACCGTTCGGTATTTATGGAAGGGGCCACCGCAGGAAAATAGGGGAGGGTCATGTCTTTTTATTCTTTGTTGAGGGGAGGGTCATCCAACTTTTTTTAGTCTAGGGGGAGGGTCACCCAACTTTTATATTCATTAAAACAGCAACATTTCAAAGTGGCTTGTTTGGTGCTATTTTTTTCCATTTAGCTCCATGTTGATCTCGCGTTATCAGCCCCCCTTCGATATCAGATGGGTCTGACCCAACAAAAATCCAGTTTGGCGCTGTTTGACAGTGCGCGCGCCCTTCAGTTCGCTCTTAGAAAAAGTGCATCATGTCAGAACAGAACGCCAATGAAATGTTTACCCGGCAAAGCTTTAAAGCACGAGCAAATAATGAACTTTTGTTAAGTGCACAGTGTCCTGTGAGTGTAACTCTACCGCTGCATTAACATGTGATGTACGTCGAGTTTAACAGTATTGGGACTGAGGCGCCAGAACTGCTGATAGAATGTGTGCTGTAGGGCGATACTGCATATTTTAGTTTCCATTTGTTTCCACGATGTGTTAGATGTAGGGCTACCACCAGCCGCGGCGCTACCATTGGGCCCGGGTGGGCATTTAGGTCCGGGCCCACCCATTTTCTATAGCCTATGGTTTTGTAGCCTACGTTTCTTCATTCGGATCTATTTGCGATGATCGATCCAAATTCTAAACAAACAGTTTACATGCTTCGTCCTTGCTACATTATTCATTAAGATAATAATTAATAAATGCACGCATAATTATCAGTGAACTTGATAAATGTTGCAGATATGTTTTACATGCATGCACAAACAAATGCCTTTCAACTTGTGTGTGCAAAATTCAGAATAAAATGAATGTGCAGCAATTTGTACAAATACAGAGTCTGTAGGCCTACTGTGTTGTTACCATTAAATAAGCTCATTTAGTTTCATTTTTGTTAAAATATAATGTTATTTTTTTCATCTATGTTGATTATGAAAAGTGAACCGCACACACGAGTATACGCAATATCGAGAGACATGGAGCGGGTCAGACATGATTTTGACCACTTAATTAAGTTTTGTTTTGCAGAAAACGATTTTTTAAAGTGAATTTCGTTTTGTATAAATTGTATCTTAATTTTAATATATTTTTTTTTATCAACCAATTGCCAAATACCAAATATAGCAGACAACACAATCGTAGAGGCGCCCGCGTGGTCACTTGTACTGCTCGTAAACAGGAGCGCATCTCATCTTAACGAAACTCAGCATATGCCTCACATAGCCTACATGAAATATATCTTAAGAAAGCTTGAAATGTCTTTTTAACAATTTAAAACGAAAAGAAATAGGCTACTCTCTGGTTATGTAATGATGTGCATTTCTCTCTATAGGCGTGTTCACTACTACGGAGATGGCGATCGTCAACTTCATCTTTACAGCTTATGTTGCTGTTAATAAACTAAATTTTATTAATAATAATAGGCTTATAATTTTATTAAACAATAAATTAAATGAATTTTTTATTGTATTAAAAAAGCAACAAAAAATCCTGTTTATCAATATTGTGTGTGTGTGTGTGTGTGTGTGTGTGTGTGTGTGTGTGTGTGTGTGTGTCGAAATAATTTGTCCGCAGCTGCTCAAAAAAAAAAAAAAACCCCACTGTCAGTGTTTTGTAAGGAACAGGCAAATATGTTCAATATAGCAGGAGACATTTTAATTGTTTACTAAATAAAACAGTTATTTTTTATGTCAGTGTTGGCTAGACAGATGAAGTTGACATGACGACTCGCGATCTTCGCAGCGCTACCACATCTTTAAATCACTATTAGTAGGCTATTATTTAAGTTAACATAAAATACATAGACCTACACCACAAAAACTAGTTGAGGATAAATTCGTTAAAATTGGGCGATTCCAGTGAATGGATGTGACATTTGCAGTCAAAACTTAAAATAAAAATTATCAGAAAATGCATTTATTTGAAACGTCTGAAAGGAGTCAAGACGTTAGAAAAATATCAGTCTACACATGCGTTTTATATTTAATATGATGGAAATACACATGTGACGTGACACAAAAAAACTTTAACTTTTAGGTGGCAAAATATTTTTTAGTAATTCTATAAATTACACTGTGCAAACCAAAATATATATACCCACCGGATGAATAAAGATCGGCCTCCACAGAAAACTAAATTTTATATTATTTTTATTTTATTTTTCGTGTTTGCATTTATGTGAAAAAAAAAAAAAAAAAGTTACGGGCGTGACAGTTCTCCATTACGGACATGACTGCTCTGAAGCGACTTTAAAAATTGCACAGAGACCTCAAACAGAAAGCACAAAGCATTTCTTTAAAGTGAATTTCGTTTTTTTTATTAATTTTATCTTAATTTTAATCAATGTTTCATCTGGATTTAATAAATAAGAAGTAGTCTAAATATAGTAGAAAATAGATAATCATGACACGGAGGCGCGGGCGAGTGAACTGGACTCTTGTCTCATAAATGAACCGAAACTCAGCGTAAGGTATGCTACTTGCCTCATAGACCTGAGAAATATATAGAAAGCTTGAAATGTCTACTTTTAAACAGAACAATTCAAAACGAAGGAAAACAGACTGCTTTCTCCTTATGAAATGTGCATTTCTCTCTGGCGCGTTCTGAGAAGATCGCGTCGCATCGTCAACTTCATCTTTGCAGTAGACACAGAAAACACTTGTTTATTAAAAACAATTAAAATGTCTAGCTATATATGACATATTAATAATCATTACTTTTGCCGGTTCTTTGTGACAGCTTTTAGATGCTTTGTTGGCAGCGCTACCCACATGTTGAACGCGTCACACCGCATCAGCACCGAAAACATGATTTTTTTTTTCAAATCTAAAATAAAAAATCGTGATACGAACCGAATCGTAGGTTTGGTCTATCGTTACAGCCAGATGAGAAAGCAAGAGTTTATGGTTTAAAAAACAAACAAACAATGGCTCTGAACATCTTTGCCAAGCGCAAACCATAGGCTAATCAAATTATCGGGGAGGGTCATGCCTTTTTTCACAATCATTTTGGAGGGTCATAGAAAAAAATATTGCTGGCGAAGGGAGGGTCATGTCTTTTTTGACAACAGATCTCAAAACTCCTCCGGTGGCCCCTTAAATAAATAACGAACAGTCCCTTATACAAATAGCCAACATTTTATTTCAACATATTTCAGTCGATTTTTACTCATCTCAGTATAGCAATACAGTTTGCTAAAACATCATCATTCGTTGACGATAGGCTTATTTACTTTAAATCCAGGAAAGTTGTTAATGAAAAAATTATTAAAATTAAGATACAATTGATACAAAACGAAATTCGTTTTAAAGAAAGGATTTGTACTTTTTGTTTTGAGGTCTCTGTGAAAGTTTGAAAGTCTTTTAGTGTTTTTTTTTAGAGCTCGCGTCCATAATGGAGAAAAAACAGAGCGCATGCCGTTCATTCGTCAATAAACAGAAACCCGAGAAGGAAAAACTTACTAGTATTCCTCAGCTCGTATTCCTCGTATTCCTCATTATTCCTCACAGCGCTGCAAGACGGTGTAAGCAAGTAATGTTCTGAATAAACTTGTGTTTTGGTTTTCTCGAGCTGATGGGGGCGTTCACAGGATTGCGCGGATTACCTCAGCCATTTGCGTTTGAATAGCGTGCGCTCTCCGTGGGCGGAGTCACATTACATTTGAATTAGCTCTAATTAGGTCGACTGGAATCGCTCTCTTTTAATACAGATTTCACAAGATGAGAATATTTGTTTTTTATATAAATTACTTCATTTAAAAGAAGAGATTTCAAGCTTCATAAAGACATATATCACGTGTATGTGTGAGAAGTATTCACTGAGTTATGGTTCATTTTCGGACGCGTTTCAGAATGGACTACACGGACAGAGAGAAGGCAGAACTCGCTTCGTGTTTATTTTTCTTTATTTGTCGAAAAGCACAACACTATGTTTTTATTGTGAGTATACACAAAAATAATACACATTTAACAGAATCGATTGATGTATAGAACTCCTATGGAAAATCAAAGTCAACAGAGTATTCATGAGTTTCTTTTACACTGATAAAAAAAAAGCGAGCTGGTATCGCCGGCGATACCGTCGACATCAGGGGGTTAACAGGTTAAAATGCACTTGTTCAATTTTTACAAGTTACAGTATATGCTGCACCAAAATTAGACATTTTACATTTTGGGAAATACAAACATTGAATTGAAAGCAGTTATGAACATTTCTGATTTTGATGTCACAAAAAAACATTGTTCTGCCTCTACAGTAACTGAAATAATTATTGACCCATGATCAAACTGTCTGTCTTAGCCAAATATTTAAAGCTTGATATCACATTTTAATTTTGTGTTTTTAATTTGCTGTTTAATTTTATTACTTTAAATTGTTGTGGTTCTGTGTGACGCTGAGGAAAAAACTGCTCTGACTCAAACAAGTGAGGAAATATTATCATCAGCTAACATTACTACTAAAAGTAAAGTAATATTGTAAATAAATGAGCAATACTCACGTCAGCGTGTTGAGTTGACAGTGTTTATCCTGCAGTAGAGCAGCGATCTGATTCACTCGTATGTCTCCTAGTTCATGTTTACTCAGATTCAGCTCTCTCTGGAGAAACGGGTTTTTACCCACAACTCTATTCACATACTGACAGGCTTCCTCTGCAGCAGGACTCAAAAACCTGCAGAAGAGTCAACTCAGTTCTCAACTATATGTCTGTTGCATTACAAAAACAATTGATACGATAAAAAAAAATTCTTTGAACATTTAAATACACAAATAAATATAAATTTAAAATAAACTAGAGCGACACTCAGTCCTTAAGCAAACTCATAAGAACAGAAACATCTCACAGAGCAGAAGGGCAAAAGCTTACTAGATCATGGTTTTCAGTATGAATACAGAGTGTGAAATTAAGATATTTCTGTTTTTTAAGCAGGAGAAGTGAGAAACGTCAGCACAGAGAAAACTGGCTTGTGAAACTGCATGTTTGTGAACATCTGGACACTCATAGACCTGCTGTAGAGAGATGCAGTCAATCTGGGCTTGATGGAAAACAATTGTGTTCAGAAAACTATTTCACTAAAAGGTTATCTAGAATTTTGATGAGAAGTGTGCACAAAAATAAAATTGTGCATTTTAATTATCAAGGTATACTCCAGAATATCAGCCCATATACTGACCCATAATGTCTATTTGACCTTTAGCTCGTATCACAACTAAACTGTGTTGACGTTTATCATCATCATGACAGAACCTGCAGCATCTGATCTGATCTAGATCATTTTGATGCAGCTAATTGTCAAGCTAATTGTTTAGCTAAAATAATATATTTGTTATGAATATTTAGCCTCAAATAAAAAATCTAGTTGGTTATTTGATCCCGTCTCACCTCAGTGTCTTCAGTTGACAGTCTGGATCCTGCAGTAAATCATTGAGCTTCTTCACTCCTGATTGTCCAGGATCATTTCCTGTGAGATCCAGCTCTATCAGGTGTGAAGGGTTTGATCTCAGAGCTGAAGCCAGAGCTTTATAACCTTCTTCTGTCACACTGCAGTTAGAGAGTCTAGAACAGGAATGAAAGCATTCAGCTGATTAATCAGTTAAACCCTGAACAATATAAATCTTTAAACTTTAATTTTGTTCTTTGTACAAATGCATTGAAATTTAGATGCAAAAACTGACAACTGAATATGGAGGCAAACACAAGGCACAGAAATCTTTAATATGTTAGACATCAACATCACTTTCGAGATTACAATTATTTAAAATTGTGTAAGTCCGTTTATAGGTCCAAATGGGGGTTTCCGCCAGAATGGCGGTCAAGCAGCACTTTTGCTGCCTTAAACGCAAATTCACTTATTGTCTTTCCCAAACATGTACACTTGAATTAGCGCCAAAATATTAGTCGTCACTAATCTGACGCAAAACTTGCGGTAAAATACAAATCCGTTTAATCTACTTGGGAAAACCATTTCAGAGTCAGTCAGAATAAAATCAAATGTAACAATTTATTATGTCAGGTAAATGTATCATGCCAATTACATAATCAGTTCAAAGGTAATAAATACAAAAGATCAAATGCTCTGGAATATAGAGAGAAGATGCGAACCTGACAATATAAAATACATGATGTGGAGTGCCTGCATACACTCTGCATCACAGGCTAATTTGAGTTACAAATCGCCACAAGTCTTCTTTAAACACTCAGACCAAGGCAGAAACCTCTTTTCAAATGTAAACATGAGTTCACAGTGGGAATTTGCATTGATCACCGTCCCAGACTTACTGGAGACAGAAGTTGAGGGAATGATGTGTAAATTGGAAGGTGATCAACTGTGATCATGTCTCGAATGGGGATGGTAATATAGCAAGAGAGTTCAAATGTTAATTTCCTTTGTTTTCTCAGAGAGTTGCCCTCTCTTCCAGTTCTTCCAGTTTATCCAGTCTTACAACTGTACAGGTCTGAAAGTCTGTGATCTGAATGATCCCCAACAAGTAACCTGAAAATGGTCGGAAAACTAGAAAAATTAAGTTTGAGAATGGCCTAATTAAAGTCCAGACTTCAACTCCATTGAAATGCTGTGGAAGTACGTGAAACACAGCTCATGCTGGAAAGTCTACAAATGTCACTGAGCTGAAGCAGCTTTGTAAGGAGAAGTGGGACAAATGGACCAAAATACCTTCACAGTGGTGTAAAACACTCATAGACTAAAGGAAGTGTTTAGTCGAGACCAGCTGCAAAGCTGAAAGCAGAATCAAAGATACACAACTCCCTCAAAAGCACTAAAATACATTAATCCTGTCACATAAAATATTAAGAGAAGTGATTTCTACCAGATATCGCTCTCCATTCTGTGGCAGATTTACCATCTCTAACAGAATCAACACTAGGTATGCAAGTAATGATTACATCACTAAAGTATAAATTACTATAAACAAAAACAGCACAATTTAAGTGTTAACTTATAAGAAGTAGACATATATATATATATATATATATATATATATATATATATATATATATATATATATATATATATATATATATATATATATATATATATATATATATATATATATATATATATATATATATATATTAGGGCTGTCAAAGTTAGCGCGTTAATAACGCGTTAACGCAAAATCATATTAACGGCACTATTTTTTTTAACGCGCGATTAACGCAGCGCGTATTTTCTGTTTGACCCGTGGCCCAACCCCTAGTTGGAGAAATCGAGATACACAGTGTTGCCAACTTAGCGACACTGCAGACCCCTTTAGCGATTTTTTCCCTTCAAAAAAGCGCCCAAACCATATTTAGTTTCTGAGAATCTACCGGTAACGCCGGTCGGTACTGCTCTCCCAGCACGCGCGCACCCCTCTCTCTCTCTCTCTCTCTCTCTCTCTCTCTCTCTCTCTCGCGCGCGCTGAGAGCTGGTTATGTCTTAATGGGTCGCGTTTCAGTCACTATTTCATATTCATTCCGTTGTTTGACAACAGAAACAGTAAAATATACCAATGAAAACAGTTTTATTGAGAATTTAGCTTCATCAAAATGGGCATAGAGAGAGACACATTAATGTAATAATAAATAGTAAATGTACATTTAGCATTTTCAGAAGAGCTGCCCTGTCATGCAAAAATCTAAACATGTTTGTGTTAGTGAATTGCTCAGTGCAAAGAAAGAGAAGTAATGGGAACCTGGTATTTCTTTGTTCTTTCTATATGTGTCTAATAGACATGAGCAAGTTCTTTGAAAAACATCTATGACCTTTGAAACATGTCTCGTCTTCATGCTCTGTTGACTATGGTTTCAATAATAAACATACATTTGCATAAAGCATCCATATTTATCCATGCCCATGTTGATTAGAGTATAACAAACTTAAAAAAAGTATTAATTTAAGGTACATTTAGAACAAATAAAAAAATAGCGATTAATCGCGAGTTAACTCATGACAATCATGCGATTAATCGCGATTAAATTTTTTAATCGATTGACAGCCCTAATATATATATATATATATATATATATATATATATATATATATATATATATATTAGTGCTGTCAATCGATTAAAAATTTTAACTAGATTAATCACACATTTTTTCTGTGATTAATCGCAATTAATCGCAATAAAAAAAGAAATGTTTTTGTACGTTTTTAATATATTTTATAATGTAATAATTTCACAGTTAATCAAATTAATGTAGAAACAACATAAAGACAGTATATTTTAAATAATTGTTTAATGGCATCTTTTTATGAATGAAGGCCAGTATTACTGATATTAATACAGCTACTGATTTTTTTTTTTTCACATTTATTAGGCTTCAAAAATATAACAGTTTTTAATTTAAGTCAACTTAAAACAATGCTAACATAAACCCATAATAAATGTCATATTTATTCGTGCCCTTCCTGTCTTAACAGTTAGGAAATATACAGAAATTGAATAAAGTTATCAAAGTTATATGCAGTCTGCACTGCATAAACTATAAATTAAATAGTTAATCCTTATTAAAGCTACAAAAGTTATTTAGTCAACAGCAGTGAGTCATTTTCTCTGTTCCCTTTGTTCTTTAACTTTACTGACAGGAAGCTTTATTGGCTGCTGTCCCTTTAAGAGCAGACACACACACACACACACACACACACACGGATCTCACCGTTTATATACTGTCTATGGATCTCACACGCGCCTCATTCTCTCGCAACTCTTTGTTCATTTTAGACTTTATATAAATCATTTAAGACTGCTCTTATGAGGATAATCGACAAAACGGACATTTTGGGATTTTTATTGTTATTGTTAGTTCAATCGCGAAAGAGAACTGGATTCTGGCGCCCTGTCTATGTGTGTGTGTGTGTGTGTGTCACATAAGGACATTCACAGACAGCGCATTCTCTTTTGTCTTGCCGCGCTTGAAATGTTTAAAAGCATTTAAATGAATAAGAGCGTGATCATATAATGTAAAGCTAGCCAACGGATGGCAGAAAAGACGGATGCTGCGTTAATTGCGTTAAATATTTTAACACGTTAAACCAGACAAAAATTAATCGCATGCGTTAACGCGTTAACGTTGACAGCACTAATATATATATATATATATATATACTTTATCCACTAAATATTATAATCCCTTGAAAATTAGCCCATGATTTACTCACCCTCAAGTCATCCTGGGTGTATATGACATTCTACTTTCAGACGAATACAATCGGAATTACATAAAAAAATGTCCTGGCTCTTCCAAGCTTTATAATAGCAGTGAATGGCTGTATATTTTTAAAGTCCATCAAAGTATGAAAAACTCGATGAAAAAAACACAACAACAATAAAATAGCACAATGACAGGATTGATATGGTATACCCACTAGAGCCCGACCGATATATCGGCGGGCCGATATTATCGGCCGATATTAGGCATTTTCCAAACTATCGGTATTGGCATTTATAATGGCCGATAAATTAATATTTAAAAAATAAAATAAAAGCAGCTAGGGCTGGACCCAAATATTCGAATATTCGTTCGGTGGGATTCGTTCACTTCGATTTGATTTGAAAATTTGACATTTGAATTTGCACACCTGGGATCCCCCGCGAAACGGTTCTCATTCGCGCTTGAATAAGGTCGGCGACACACTGGCTGCATGGCGTGTCCGTTTTTATTTCGGCTCCCATGTTAACAGGTTGGAGTTTGCACACTGCCTGTGTGAGACACGCATCTAAAATGCGCTCGAGCCACGCGGAAAACGCGTGCATGCTAGAAATAGAACCGACGCGGTGTTCCAGCAACTGGACTCTGGCTAGAGCGCAGAACAGAGGAGTTTGTATGGACCGAAGTGCATGCCTGAGCTTGTGTTTTGGGTTAAGCTGCGTTGCTTTGACATTGTGGAAAATAGAATAATATTAGAAACAAAGTTCTCGAAATAATCAAAATGCAAACGGACATTTGACAGACGCTTTTATCAAAAGCGATTTACATTGCATTTCAAGGTACGCATTTACAATCTTATCAGTTCTTGCTTTGAACCCATGACCACACACACACACACACACGGAATGACCTTTGTCTTGTTTAATAATAATACAAATGATGATGATAATAATCATCATCATTGATTTTTTTTAATTATTACTGTCAATATTAATAATAATAGTTGATTATTTTTTTTTTTTTTTTCAAAGTTTGTTTTCACATCTTAAGTTTGGATTTTTATATATTATATTTATCAGAACTGTTCATGTTTTGTTACGCGTTTCTGGATTTTTAAAAAAAATATATATATCGGCCGATATATATCGGAATATCGGATTTTTAAATCACCAAATATTTGTATCGGTATCGGCCTTAAAAATCCTTTATCGGTCAGGCTCTAATACCCACGTTGTAACAAATAAATAAAAGATCTTTGAATTTTTCACAAAAGTTCTCTCGCGCTTTTGCCTCCGGCATCGTCCTGTCAGTCATCGCACCTCACTCTAGTCATGTGACTCCTGTGGCTCAACTTACCTCAGTATCTCCAATTCACACTTTATATTCTTTAGTCCAGTGCAGAGCAGCTTCACTCCTGAATCCTGCAGACTATTATTGTTCATGTTCAGCTCTTTCAGATTGGTATCTGATCCAAGAACTGCAGCCAGAGCTGAACAGCTTCTGTCTGTTAAGTTACAATCATTCAACCTACAATAAGTCACAACACAGAATTAGATGGAACACATACAATGCATGTTCTATATACAAATATTAAATACATGTTCCATTTATTTTTTACATAAACAGCACATACAGCAAGGCTGAGTTAAAATCATCTTCAAAAACTACCATTTCCAGTACATTAGTGTTTTTTATTCAGTGACAAATTTCCTAGATAAAATTAAGCATGTTTGAAAAAATATTTGTGTAAAGCTTTTATAGCTATAGGATTTTTTCTCTATTTAAGTGACCTGATGGAGTTTAGGTTCTTGCCACTGTTGCCTCTGTCTTGCTTAGTTGGGGACACTTAATATTCAACAATATTATTGACTTGACTGAACCGACACCATTATATGAGACAGTTCACACTTTTATGGCAAGTTAAAGGCCTTTCACTATAATTCAAAAAATTCACATGTACATGTCTTTTTGACATAAAATCTTTAATGATTTAAGTAAAGCTAAGATTACTTAAAACTAAGAACCTAAGAAATTTGATTTGTTTTTAATATTTCAAGACTAAGGTAAACCGATGTCTGATGCCAATATCTTTGAGAGCAGGGTGGCCAATGGGTGATATATAATTAATTTAAAGATAGTAAAAAAGCATCCATAACAATTGCTGAAGTGAAATTTATAGTTAGTTTACTTAATTACTAAATTAGAAAATTGAAAAATATTTTATGAAAAAAAGACATTTTGAACGATAAAATGTAACTGTTTTGTAGAAAAACCATCTTAAAATCAACAGGCTTTTGATAAATTTTTATTTGTAAATCTCTCGATCTACATATTGCATTACATTATTATTACATAAAACTACAGAATTACTCATAGAAATAAGCATTTAAAATATCTAATTACTGGGAGAAACAGAGGGACAACTAATATATGATGTGGTAATATATATGTACTTTATTTTTTATTCCTGTTTTATAAAATTGTCAATGTTTTATATTATAACCTTCCAGAATTTCATCTTACTTTTTGGCAATATAAATAACATCTGTACCAAATTACTGTCTCCACACACACACACACAAGCTTTATAGGTATAGGTTCATGTTTATGATGGGGAATCACTATAGACTAATGTAGATAAATGCATTTTTCAGATGAGAGCTAAACATGACAAAATATATTAAAAGACTTACAGGGCTCTTCTGGAGGTTTTGATGACTGCCGATAATCTAATGAGACACTCGTCTGATTTCTTGAATTTCTGAAGCTCAAACTCCTCCAGCTCTTCCTCTGATGTCAACAACACAAAGACTAAAGCAGACCACTGGGCAGGTGAAAGGTCACCAGATGAGAGACTTCCTTTGCTAAGGTGGGTCTGAATCTCTTTCACCAGAGTTTGGTCGTTCAGTTCATTCAGACAGTAGAACAGATTGATGGATCTCTCTGCTGGAAGATTATTTTCTAATTTCTGCTTGATGTACTGAACTATTTCCTTGTTGCTCTGGTCATTGCCGTCTTGCTGTGTCAACAGACCTCGTAAGAGTCGTCGATTGGACTGGAGTGACAGACCGAGGAGGAAGCGAAGGAAAAGGTCCAGGTGTCCATTGTCACTCTCGAGCGCCTTGTCCACTGCAGTCTTGAGAAAATCAATCATGCTTTCATTTCTGTTCTCCTGTTCTGTAGACTCATGATCAAACACACTTGTCTTGTTGATGTCTAGAAACAGATGTGCATAAAGGGCTGCAATAAACTCTTGAATGCTCAAGTGAACAAAGCAGTACATGGTACCAAGAACGATCCCTGTTTCCTCCTTAAAGATCTGGGTACACATGCCTGAGTACACTGATGCCTTATAGACGTCAATACCACAGGCTTCCAGGTCTGTGTCATAGAAGATCAGGTTGTTTCTTTCCAGCTGATGAAATGCCAGTTTCCCCAGTGAAAGGATGGCATCTTTATCCCAGTAAACATCTGGTGTGTATTCTCCATCATACTTTCGGCGGCTCTGCTGGATCTGAAAGCGGAGAAAGTGTGTGTACATTTGTGTCAGAGTCTTGGGAGTGTCTTCAGTGTTTGATTCCTGCAGTGTTTTAGAGATCTCATCAGCCTGAGTGTTTTTCACATCATTATTTCTTTTCTCCTCCAGAATGTTCTGGAGAACAGTGGCTGAAATCCAGCAGAAGACTGGGATGTGGCACATGATGAAGAGACTCTTTGATTGTTTAATGTGATCTATGATTGTGTTGGCCTGATTCTGATCAGTGAATCTTTTTTTGAAGTACTCTTGCTTTTGTGCGTCACTGAATCCTCGTATCTCTGTCAGCCGGTCGATACAGTCAGGAGGAATCTTACTGGCAGCTGCTGGTCTGGTGGTGATCCAGATGAGAGCAGAAGGAAGCAGATTTCCCTTCATGAGGTTCGTTAGGAGAACATCCAGAGAGGCTGGTGACGATACATCACGCCACGTCTCATTACAGTCAAACTTCAGAGGAAGGCGACATTCGTCCAGTCCATCAAGGATGAACAGCACTTTGAACTGATTCCTTCTTGTAAGGTTCAGTCCTTTTGTGTCTGGGAAAAATTGAGCTATAAGGTCCATCAAACTTAGTTTTTCTTTCTCCTTTAAATTCATCTCTCTGAATGGAAGAGGAAATATGAAGCTGATATCTTGATTTTCTTTTCCTTCAGCCCAGTCCAGAACAAACTTTTGCACAGAGACTGATTTCCCGATGCCAGCGACTCCTTTTGTCAGTACAGTTCGGATCTCCTCGTCTTGTTCAGGTGCTTCAAACAAATTTTTGCAATCAACCTGTATCTCTTGTGCTTCATGACGCCTGGAAGCAACTTCAATCTGTCTCACCTCATGTTCAGTATTGACCTGTTCACTGCCGCCCTGAGTGATATAGAGATCTGTGTAAATGTTATTCAGAAGTGTGGAGTCACCTTGCTTCGCAATTCCTTCAAACACACATTGATACTTCTTCTTTAGGCCACATTTCAGCTGATGAATGAAGAACAGCTCATCTAAACACAGGAACAGACAATAGATAGTTTTAGTCTTCATTTTCTCTCCTACATTTATAAGATACAATCTGATAGATGATCATGAGTCTCTTACCTTCTAGAGCATCAGCAGCTTCATCTTGCTTCATCTCTCTCAGGTAATGTAGAGAGAGATCAAGAGCTGCTGATTTGATACTGGATCTGTTCTCAATAAAGTCCTTCACAAAGTGTTGTGTGTTCTCTTTTTGTAATATTTTCTTTAACTTCTCCAGCTCATTCTTCAGAAATGTGATTATTTTGCTCTCAAGATCCTACACACAAAAGTAAGAGAAAAAGAATAACATAATTTAAGCCAAATTGTACATCTACATTTGGTCAACACTATTTATTCAAAATGTGTTTAAAAGGAAAAAATAAGTTATCAAGGAAAATGTAATTAAATGTCTTTGTTCAATAAATAATTTGTTTGTTAGAAATATTAAACATTTATAAAAATGTGTTTTCCTACCTGGAAGATCCCTAGAAGATTGTCTTTGAAATTCTCGTGGTTCCTGTGAGTCTGAACGTCTGAGTCTAATGTCTCATATTGAAGCCTGTAATCAAAGTAGTAAAATAAAATACTAACTGATATTTTACAGAAAGAGAAATAAGCATTAACTGTGAATACTCTGACAAATATTTGATCTAAACATGTTTCATGATTGGTATTCACTGATACAACTTTTAAACACAGTCAATGTGTGACAAAAAAATTAGAAACACAAAATACCTTTTATTAGATGATGGTGTTTTCTCACTGAAGTTTGGTGGATCACCTTTAGACTGATCACTCTTCAGAGACACAGAGCTGGACACATGTGAGCCTGATCTTACACTGATGACACAAAGAACAGAGAGAGAGAGAAAACACTTCAGTAAAGGAGGATCAACTGTGTGTGAAACACATCTGTGTCTTTATCTAATCCTCCACAGAAATACACACACTCACATAATCAACAGTTTTATAGTTAACAATCATTTTATTTACTGGCTCACATTAGTTTAACAATTTCTTTAATATACATGAGTGAGATTAAATATGTTGAGAATTATAATTGAAGAGAACATGTCAAGATTTTGTTTATTGACAGAAAAGAGAGCAGAAATGTCTGTGACACAGTTTTGTTAGCATACTTGAATTCAATTAAGTGTACAGTTGTTTTCCAATGTCTATCAATAATTTTATGATCTAAAAACTAAAGTACTTTATTTGGATTAATTCAGTGTCTAAAAGGTTATTAACAAATTATTAACTGTGATATTTTCTATAGAGTAAACAGTGCTTTATAGACAATGTCAGTGTTAATTTAAGAAGTTCGAAAGTTAATAGAACAATGCTTAAAGTTTTGTTATTGACAGGAAACACAAAGTCCAGTGGAGTTTAAACTGATGAAAACAGACGCCGTCTTACCTGTGTTTCTCTGAGAGACTCCTCTGAGAGAGAGAGTCCTTTCCTCTGACATACTGCAGCTAAACTGACACTGAAAACTGATCAGCACTGCTTTCTGGAAACACTCAATCCTTCAGCATCACCTGGAAATTACACCATTTTACATATTTGTTTTCAATAACCCTTTATCAATAAAACTTTTTTTTTTTTTTTTTTTACTTCACAAGATTGTCATTTCTGACAGATCTTCGTCTGTTCGGAGTAGCAAAAGAACAGCCTTCTGTAACTTCGCATTTAAATCACGCTTAATATACAATATGAACTTCCTAATAATTACAAATGACTTTAATGGAGAATGTAATAAACTTACTTGCAGTCTTGTCCACTAAGAAGAGAATTGATCAGTATTTTAAACTAAGTAACGCTTGTTGTCAGTCCGCGCGCGTCGTTCTCAGAATCTCTTCCTGGTCTCGATGATGGATTGTGGATTAAACATATAAATGGCCGCGAGTGTTATTATATTTGGTACGCATTGTGCTAAATTGACATTACTTTCGTTTTCCTCTTCTTCGTGTGTTTTACAGGAGGGTTTGGAACAGCTGAATAGCTGCACACCGACACCTACTGCACTGGAGCGGGATATTATACCACATATATCTCTAAATCCTGTTTAAAACCTCTTAAATGTGTGTGTGTGTTCTGTGCTGTACAAACACATGTACATTAGCTCTTACAGTCAGTTAACTTGTACATGTTGGTAGAGTGTCTGATTTAGGGCTGGATGAAATATATCGAATGACATTGTTATGCGCATCTTGTCAGTAAAGCCGGTTCCTTGATTATTAGTAAATCGCCATCACCTGCTTTCACTCGATACGTCCGCGATAATTAATGCGATATGGCTCAGCTTGTCAGTGAACTACGGCTCTGTGTAGTAAATGCTGCTTCATCTGAAAGCAGGTGATGGCGATTTACTACTAATCAAGGAACCGGCTTTACTGACGAGATGCGCAGAACAATGTCATGCGATATATCGCCCAGCCCGAGACAAGAGTGCAGGTATGCCAGGCTTCTCGTGATGGACATGAGTATTATTAGGATATTCCTTATGTCAAAAAATGATAGATGGCCCTCTAATGGATTGATGGGTTGACCTTTTGACCTGGTTTGCCCTCTTGACCTTGCCCTAGTGGTGACCTTACCCTCTCGATGACAGTGTCACCTTTGACCTTGTATCCTTCGGGGGTGGAAATGACCTATGACCATTGACTAATTGGTTAATGGGATTATTTATGACCTTGTGAGTATAAGGCTTCCATTGATGAAAATTTGAACTTTGATATAATGGTGGGTTATAGGCAGGGTGCGATTTGCCGGGGGGGATGCGTGGGATTTCCCCCTTTCTGGTCAATGTATCCCTGCCTCTGCTTAATTATTTTTATCCCCAGTGGGGATAAATTTATCCCCCCCTCAAAGTGATCAGTGCTACTACACTAGTGGCGAGGCGGATCACAAAACTTATCACGGATCCGTGGTTTGATTAAACTCCATTTTATTTTAAAATGCGCTACTTTGACTGGCTCCGCGCAGCCTCTATCACCACTCTGAAGACTTGCTCAATTTCCCGCCCACGGCGCTATATGATTGGTTACACCTCACGAGTAATAGCCTATCAACACTTGCGAGACGGCTGCAGGTCTTTTTTTACGCCGTATATTCAGCATATTACTGAAGCGGGAAAAATCACAATCTGATTATCTGTTTCTATGATGACAAGCAGGGTTAGTGTCCCAGTCACACCACTGAGAATGGCCGAAGTTACACATACGGTGTTTTAATCAATTGAGACTAAACGCAAAGGTTTTTTGATTACTCACTCACTCTTGAGTTTCTGGCGCGAGTGATTTCAATGTAAAGACGCGTTTACGCGCGTCTAGAGGTCCTGCGGCGCGGTAGACGCGAAGCCCGAATGAGGCGAATTGACTTTGTCGGCCCTGCCCGACACGTTAACTGTAATCATGAGCCCGAGCCCGATTTAAACCCGTCCAGAGAGAGAAGTTTTACACACATTTTTTTTAATACGTGGGCCGTTATAACCAGGTGGCGCCAGGGAAGTTGAGATGAAGCAAAGATGAAGTTGACGATCGCCATCTCCGTAGTGAATGCACATATATGGAGAAATGCATGAATTACATCAGAGTGTTGCCTATTTCTTTTCGTTTTAAATTGTTTCGTTTAAAGACATTTCAAGCTTTCTTTAGATATATTTCTTAATATTCTCTGTGTGAGGCATACACTGAGTTTCGGTTAATTTATGATGAGATGCGCAGTGCAAGTGACCGGGGCGCGCGGGCGCCTCCATGATTAGCCTATAGCCTATGTCTGCTATATTTGCTTCTTAAATACATGCAATTCGTTGATGAAAAATGTATTAAAATTAAGATACAATTTATACAAAACGAAATTCACTTTAAAGAAAGGCTTTCTACAAAACAAAAATTAATGAAGTGGTCAAAATCATGTCTGACCCACTCCAAGTCTCCCGATATACTGCACATCCTATCTTCGTGCTGTTCACTTTTCATAATCAACATAGATGAAAAAAAAAACAAAAAAAAAACATTATAATATTTTAACAAATATGCAACTAAATTTATTTAGTTATTTATTTATTAAATTTATTATTTAATGGCTAGGCTACAACACATAGTAGGCCTACAGAATCTCTGTACAAATTTCTGCACATTCATTTACTGCTTCTGAATTTTACACACAAGTTGAAAGGCATTTGTTTGTGCATAGTAAAACATATCTGCAACATTTATCAAGTTCACGGATAATTGTGCGTGCATTTATTAATTATTATCTTAATTAATAATGCAACAAGGACAAATCATGGTAACTGTCTTGTTTGTTTATTCAGAATGAAATGGATCGCAAATGGATCCGAATGAAGAAATGTAAAAAAAAAAAAAAAAAAACGTGGACAATGATGAACACAGAAAATAAACATGAATGAACTTTGGATGAACTTTGGATGGCCTAGGAGGAGTAGGCCTAGTAGGCTACAACTCTAATTCAACAAGGTTTTAGAATATAGAATATTTTTTAAACAAAATAAATATTTTTAAAGTTTATTATCCCGGGCCCGGTGTGATGCGTGCGAGTGGAGGAGACGCTGAACATGACACGTGACGTGTTGCATTTTGTAACACAAGTGCTGGATCAAGGGCCCGGCCCGGGTCGGGTCAAGTTCAGCTCGGGCAGAGAATCTAAACTCTGATTTATCTGATCCTGTCCATTAGCTTTGATCCATGTACGGCTTTTCAGAATGTCACCAAGTTGTCACGGTTCACGGATTCATTGACTCGCCTTGCTATGTGTGTGCGTGTTGTATGAATGGGCGCGGCTCATCAGCATGGCTCGTTATCGCTGATGAGCTGATCAGCGCCAGCTGTTTTGAATGAGAATGTCCTATATATTGTTTGTCACCTCGTCTTGTCTTTGTCAGATGGTTGTGGAGGTTCTCAGGCTCAGCTCACAGTCTTCTCTTCCTTGCTCCAGTTTCTGTTCTGAGATTCGTCTGCCTGTTCCGAGGATCTAGTTCCTGTATTCCTGTTCCGAGATTCGTCTACCTGTTCTGAGGATTGTCTGCGGTTCGTCCGTTGCTGTCTGCCCACTGAGTCCTGCGTTGCCGAGCCTGAGTTTCTACGTTGCCTTATATCTCTACCTGCACTTCATCTTCTATTGTGTTAATAAACACCAGTATTCACTTGCTATTGAATCCTTGACTTTTCATTCGCGCCATGACAGAACCATCTGACCAGATCATGGATTCAGCGAGTGCAGCCACATTGCAGCAGATGTACGCCGGTAATCACGCCCGCATGGACCGTCAGGATGAACTGATCGGTGCCTCGGGTCGGGCGATACAGGCTCTGGTAACGCAGGTGTCCGAGCTCACCTCTCAATTACAACGTCTGAGAGGTCCCGCTGCGCCAGCACCGCCCCCGCCTGTTCCCCCTGAACCTCTCAACATCAACCGACCAGAGCCGCGCATCCCCACCCCCGAGAGGTATTCTGGAGAATCGAATATGTGCCGAACCTTTCTAACCAAATGTTCGATTTACTTCTCTCTTCAGCCTGTGACGTTTTCCTCTGAGGAGAGTAAAGTGGCACTAGTGATGACACTGCTGTCTGGACGCGCGGCTCTGTGGGGAACAGCGGTGTGGAAGAATCAACACCCGTGCTGCTCCTCGTTCCAAGCACTCGAGCAAGAGATGAGCCGCGTGTTCGATCGCGCGGTCGCCGGACGCGAGGCGGCTCGCCAACTTGCCGATCTCCGACAGAACAACAACTCGGTTTCCGACTATTCCATCCAGTTCCGGACGTTGGCCGCCGAGTGCAAATGGAACGAGGAGGCGCAGTGGGACTTGTTCCTGCATGGGTTGGCTGATCGTGTTCAAAAGGAGATCTACACGTTGGATTTACCCAAGACTCTTGATGAACTGATTGAACTGGCATTACGAGTCGATGCACGATTACAACAGAGAGCTAATCGGTCTTTACGGACTCCAGTGGAGGATTTCGCTGAGTTTCCCAGTTTCAGGGGAGTGAACACGGTCAGCCCCTCGAACGATCCTGAACCCATGCAGGTAGGTCGAGCTCGGCTCTCCCGGGAGGAGAGAGAACATCGCCGCTCGAGAGGTCTGTGTCTCTACTGTGGGGAGGCCGGCCATTTCATCTCCAACTGTCCTTTAAAAGGCCAAGCCCGGCGGTAGGACGGAGGATACTGTCGGGCGGGATATCCTTGACCAGACCCTCGAACGCCACCCTCCTCCCGGTGAGACTCCAGTGGGCAGACCACACCTTCAACGGCCAGGCGCTGGTGGATTCAGGAGCGGAGGGGAATCTTATGGACTTTTCCTTGGCACAGAAACTTCACATCCCCATCACACCGCTGGAGCACAGTATCACCATTCACGCATTAAATGGACAGGAACTTCCGGGCATCACTCACACCACTGGACCCATCACACTTATCACCTCGGGTAACCACACTGAGAAGACCTCACTATACCTCACTCAGTCACCTCACGCTCCCATTGTCCTGGGTCATCCGTGGTTGGTGAAACACGGACCCAGGATAGAGTGGGGTCAGAACTCCGTGTCCACTTGGAGTAATCAGTGTTATGCCTCATGTCTTTCGTCTGCTGTTCCGTCTGTTTCTTGTTCTGTGTTGCAGGAGGAGCCAGTGAATCTGTCTAACGTGCCACCAGAGTATCTCGACCTGAAGGAGGTGTTCAGTAAGTCTCGGGCTGCTTCTCTTCCTCCGCATCGTCCCTATGACTGTGCTATAGATCTACTGCCAGGTACGTCTCCGCCTAAGGGCAAGTTATATTCGCTTTCTGTTCCAGAAAGGGAGGCTATGGAGAAATATATTTCTGATTCTCTAGCAACTGGATTCATCCGCCCTTCCTCTTCTCCAGCGGGGGCGGGATTCTTTTTTGTGGGGAAGAAGGATGGTTCACTGCGACCTTGTATTGATTACCGGGGGTTGAATAACATCACGGTAAAGAATACTTATCCTTTGCCGTTGATGTCTTCAGCCTTCGAGAGGTTGCAGGGAGCATCTATCTTCACAAAATTGGATTTACGTAATGCATATCATTTGGTTCGCATCAGGAAGGGGGATGAATGGAAGACCGCGTTCAACACCCCCAGGGGGCACTTTGAATATTTGGTTATGCCGTTCGGGCTTTCCAACTCCCCAGCGGTTTTCCAAGCACTCATCAACGACGTGTTGAGAGACATGGTAGACCAGTTCATATATGTTTACCTGGATGACATATTGATTGTTTCTTCGTCTCTCCAGGAACACGTTCAACACGTCAGACGAGTGCTTCAGAGGTTGCTAGAGAATGGGCTTTTTGTCAAGGCGGAGAAATGCGCTTTTCATGCACAGTCTGTTCCTTTCCTAGGGTACATCATTTCGTCTGAGGGAATGCGAATGGATCCTGAGAAGGTTAAGGCTGTGGTAGAGTGGCCAAGTCCAGATTCCCGTAAGGCCCTACAGAGGTTTCTGGGGTTTGCCAATTTCTACCGGCGTTTTATTCGCAATTTCAGCCAACTAGCCGCGCCTCTGACTGCCTTGACCTCCCCCAGAACGGCGTTCAGGTGGTCAGACACAGCTGAGGCTGTGTTTGCTAAACTGAAAGGCCGCTTCGTTTCAGCCCCCATCCTTATAGCCCCTGATCCGTCACGTCAGTTTGTGGTGGAGGTCGATGCATCAGAGGTGGGGGTAGGAGCAGTGCTATCCCAGCGTTCTTCCACAGACGACAAGATGCATCCCTGCGCGTTTTTGTCCCGTCGTTTATCGCCTGCCGAACGTAACTACGACATTGGTAACAGAGAGTTGTTGGCAGTTAAGTTAGCATTGGAAGAATGGCGTCACTGGTTAGAGGGATCGGGGGTACCTTTTATCGTCTGGACCGATCATAAGAACCTGGAATATATCAGAACCGCCAAAAGATTGAACTCCAGGCAGGCTCGGTGGGCACTTTTTTTCGGTCGTTTTGATTTTTCTCTCTCGTACCGCCCGGGTTCCAAAAACATCAAACCCGATTCTTTATCGCGTATTTTTGACCATTCCGATCGCCCGTCTACTCCCGAGTGCATTTTACCTGAGACCCTATTTGTCTCCACACTCACATGGGAGGTCGAGTCGAAGGTCAAATTGGCCTTAGAAGGGGTAACGCCTCCGCCCGGTTGCCCACCGAATCGTTTGTTTGTGCCGGAGGGATTACGGTCCGACGTCATTCAGTGGGGTCATTGTTCCAATGTAGCTTGCCACCCAGGAGTTAATCGCACTAGTTTTTTAGTCAAGCAACGGTTCTGGTGGCCACTGATGGCTCGTGACATCCACAGTTTTGTTTTGGCTTGCTCGGTTTGTGCCACTGGTAAGACTTCCAATCGACCCCCAGATGGGTTACTTCAACCGCTGCCTGTCCCTTCGAGACCTTGGTCCCACATTGCGCTAGATTTTATCACCGCCCTCCCACCCTCTCAGGGCAATACGGTCGTTTTGACTGTGGTGGACCGGTTCTCGAAGGCGGCTCATTTTATTCCTTTGCCCAAATTACCCTCAGCCAAGGAGACAGCGTTGACCGTTGTAGATCACGTCTTTCGCTTACATGGCCTCCCGATAGACGTGGTTTCTGACAGAGGACCCCAGTTTGTGTCCAAATTTTGGCGAGAGTTTTGTAAGTTACTGGGAGCGACTGTCAGTCTGTCCTCAGGGTTTCACCCCCAGAGCAATGGTCAAACCGAGAGAGCCAACCAAGATTTGGAAAGGGTGTTACGATGTTTAGTCTCCAAGAATCCTTCCTCCTGGAGTCAGCAACTTTCAATGGTGGAGTACGCGCACAATACGTTACCAGTGTCGTCCACGGGCCTATCTCCGTTTGAATGTAGTGTAGGTTACCAGCCACCAATTTTTCCCAGTCTGGAATCCGAGGTCGCGGTCCCCTCCGCTCACGCCTTCGTCCAGAGGTGTCACCGCACATGGACTAGAGCCCGTGAGACTCTTCTCCAGGTGGGGGCGCGCACCAAGGCTAAAGCCGATCGCCACCGGTCCAAGCCTCCCGTATACGTCGTTGGTCAAAAAGTGTGGCTTTCAACCAGGAACATTCCTCTACGCTCCGTTTCTAATAAGCTTGCTCCCAAATTCATTGGCCCGTTCACGGTCACCAAGATCATTAGTCCGGTGGCAGTCCGCCTCAACCTTCCTCCAGCGTACAGGAGAATTCATCCCGTTTTCCATGTATCCAAGATTAAGCCTGTGTTTCGATCAGCGATTAACCCGCCAGTCCCGGTTCCTCCCCCGCCGCGTCTCGTAGATGGGGAACCTACTTATTCGGTCAATCGTATACTGGACTCAAGGCGGAGGGGACGCGGATTCCAGTACTTGGTGGACTGGGAAGGTTACGGTCCGGAGGAGAGAAGTTGGGTTCCGGCTAGGGACATCCTGGATCACTCCCTTATCGATGATTACAATCGACAGGTAAGGGTGTCTGGGAACGCCAGGCGGCGTTCCTAGGAGGGGGGGTACTGTCACGGTTCACGGATTCATTGACTCGCCTTGCTATGTGTGTGCGTGTTGTATGAATGGGCGCGGCTCATCAGCATGGCTCGTTATCGCTGATGAGCTGATCAGCGCCAGCTGTTTTGAATGAGAATGTCCTATATATTGTTTGTCACCTCGTCTTGTCTTTGTCAGATGGTTGTGGAGGTTCTCAGGCTCAGCTCACAGTCTTCTCTTCCTTGCTCCAGTTTCTGTTCTGAGATTCGTCTGCCTGTTCCGAGGATCTAGTTCCTGTATTCCTGTTCCGAGATTCGTCTACCTGTTCTGAGGATTGTCTGCGGTTCGTCCGTTGCTGTCTGCCCACTGAGTCCTGCGTTGCCGAGCCTGAGTTTCTACGTTGCCTTATATCTCTACCTGCACTTCATCTTCTATTGTGTTAATAAACACCAGTATTCACTTGCTATTGAATCCTTGACTTTTCATTCGCGCCATGACACAAGTAGCCTAAATATTTATGTAGCCTAATTTTTCAGCGCGAAAACTCTAGCTAGCTAGCTGGGAACAATGAAAAGGGTCCAGAGCAGCAAATGCAGTGAATGAAGTTCATGTTCTCATGGTTTATTTTTATGAATAAAAATGTTTCAAAACATCCCCCCCTCTGTTTTTTTCACAAATCGCACCCTGGTTATAGATATGGATCAGGATGTGTGTCACAGGCATCAGCATAGATCTCCCTCCCTCCGCATTCCTGAGCGCATTGAAAATCTACTGAACCAATTATTTTAGTTTAGATAAAGTTGAAGAAGCTCCTAACATACAACATATGAATGGGTTCACAAAAATGCAATAAGTTAAATATAAAATCTCAGAGTGTTTCCCTCTCACACCAGCGTTTGACAGTCTCTGAGCCAGAGGGTGTGTTCAGTGATCAGGATATGAGACATTGTGAATGTTGTGCTAAATTTATTTCAAAGCTTAATCTTAAAAAGTTTAAATTAAATTCAAATTCCTGCCATATAGATGTCCATACACCGTGTGAGTGGGGATTGCAATAAGTTAAATATAAAAGTGTGTTTTTCCTGAAGGTCTCTCACAGCATCGTTTGTCAGTCTCTGAGCCAGGAGTGAGTGAGTGAGTGAGTGTGTGCGTTCAGTGATCAGGATGTGACGTGATTGTTGTGTTGAATTTAATTTTAAAGTATAATCTTAAAAGGTTTTAATTATATCTTTAAAATATATTTTTAAATTAAATTTCAATGAATTATTTAAAGTCTTATGAATGTATCTATCCATGAATATGTCTTTGTAACGCGTTGCCTTCGGATACAAGGCCTTTCACACAACGGTCAGTCATGACATACATCTGTCAGACTCTCGGTGATGAACCCAAACACAGACAGTATGCAATTAACAAGGTTTATTAATGACAGGAAAAACGGGGAAAACAAAACCCACAAGGGGGCAAACAACACGTGTAGGGAAAATAAAGACTAACAGATAAAGTAAAGACTCACAGCAGATACAAGACTAAACAGCTCTTTGACAAAAACTCTTAAAGGTCCCGTTTTTAGTGTGTTTTTGAAGCTTTGATTGTGTTTACAGTGTGCAATATAACATGTGTTCATGTTTCGCGTGTAAAAAAAAACAGTATTTTTCACACAATTTACTTATCTGTATACCGCTGTTTTCACTGTCCTAAGAACGGGCTGATGACTTCCTTGTTCTATGAAGTCCCTCCTTCAGAAATACATAACGAGTTCTGATTGTGCCAGCGGTTCCTGTGTTGTGATTCGACAGCAGCTTAGCGCACGTTGCCTGTTGGGAAGGCCAAACAAAGGTGATTGGACTCCGGGATGAAAATAACAGCGTCTCGACGACATGGCGACAAACACACTCTACAAACGCAACTCTTCCTCTTCTCCGTGGGAGCGCAACAAGACCGCGCCCCCTTTTTTAGTGTATTCCTGTGGGCGGAGGTTAGTCAAAAAACTGTTCTAGTGACGTCATTAAAGAAGGAAGTAGAGGGATGTAGTCCAAACGAGCTGTTCGATGTAGTAGTCAGGGGGCCAATTCTGAAAAGGGCTTCCGTTAAGACTTTTGCGGACATGTTTTGGTACAAGCTGTCACCCTATTTTTTTAGTTAGAAGACACCCATAGGTAAGATATTAGGGTGGTTGTCAAGCTGAATTTTTGTTTTTGTTACTTGTACAAGCAATTTCAAGCCAATTTTTGGGTTTCCTGCTCAACACGACATGCCAACAGTAAATGTTGAATATCTCCACAACCACAAGGACCATATTCATAAAAATGGTATCAAATGAAAGCCAACACTCATGGGATGTCTGATGAAGTGTCAGTATGAACATTTATTGTACAGTGTAAGAGACAACAGAACTAGAACATGAAAAAAACTATCTCCGCCTAAAGAGAACCAGTTTTCAAAGTGAATATCAGCTTGGAAACATAACCTAGTATCCCAAAACCTCTATCAATCAGTACCCATATCTATGGGAATGAGTCAAGCCAAGTTTAAAGCTTGTAGGGAGAGACAGTGCAATGCTGCACAAGTTATAATACTTTAATGTCAAGGCGGAAATTTAGAACTGTAGATGATGGTCTATGATGCTATTTGACTTAATTAGTGTACCAGGTTGTAACACAAATTATATTCAATTCACATATCACTATAGTTATTAATTCCATCCTAACAAAACTGCTCTCTCACTTCTTTAGAGTTAGGGGTTAGTAACTAGTTAGTAGTAATAACTATGTAATAGTCGTATGGCAAAGGTATGTTTTTCCCCATCAAAGCAGTGGCTTTCAGGTTGACTCTCAGGTTGTCAGTCTCATCCCTTTGAGACTGAATGGATTGAATAAGCAAGGTCAAGCTAAGCGCAATGCAAATAATGGTGTGTGTCTATTATATTGCAAAAATATTGCACAATATTATACTACAGTAATCTCCAGAAAGAGCACAAAGACACCACTTCCTGAAAAATCACTTAAATCAAAGGGCTTTATCTTGGCTGTATTTTCCATATTTGTCTTGACAAATGAAACATTTTTCCCAATCAATATCTCTTCCTATTTGTTTTTCTTTGGACGCTAGGCTTACAGCTCCCTCTGGATCCATGTTATCTCATCTGAAGGCAAAGAATTTTTTCACTACACTAGTCTGATTGGTTTCTGAGTGGATCACTACAATTTCTTCTGACATAAGCTGAGGGCTTTGCCATCTAACAAACTCATTAGCTATAGCAGACTGTAAAATAGGCTGCTGTGCAGCAAATAAATTAAAAACATAATATTTCCATTACACATCTGCACAAAACTTAATTTACCTATTAGTAAGTAAGCTAGTAATCATGAAAGTAAATTAGCCTAGCTATACACTCACCTAAAGGATTATTAGGAACACCTGTTCAATTTCTCATTAATGCAATTATCTAATCAACCAATCACATGGCAGTTGCTTCAATGCATTTAGGGGTGTGGTTCTGGTCAAGACAATCTCCTGAACTCCAAACTGAATGTCAGAATGGGAAAGAAAGGTGATTTAAGCAATTTTGAGCGTGGCATGGTTGTTGGTGCCAGACGGGCCGGTCTGAGTATTTCACAATCTGCTCAGTTACTGGGATTTTCACACACAACCATTTCTAGGGTTTACAAAGAATGGTGTGAAAAGGGAAAAACATCCAGTATGCGGCAGTCCTGTGGGCGAAAATGCCTTGTTGATGCTAGAGGTCAAAGGAGAATTGGCCGACTGATTCAAGCTGATAGAAGAGCAACTTTGACTAAAATAACCACTCGTTACAACCGAGGTATGCAGCAAAGCATTTGTGAAGCCACAACACGCACAACCTTGAGGCGGATGGGCTACAACAGCAGAAGACCCCACCGGGTACCACTCATCTCCACTACAAATAAGAAAAAGAGGCTACAATTTGCACAAGCTCACCAAAATTGGACAGTTGAAGACTGGAAAAATGTTGCCTGGTCTGATGAGTCTCGATTTCTGTTGAGACATTCAGATGGTAGAGTCAGAATTTGGCGTAAACAGAATGAGAACATTGATCCATCATGCCTTGTTACCACTGTGCAGGCTGGTGGTGGTGGTGTAATGGTGTGAAGGATGTTTTCTTGGCACACTTTAGGCCCCTTAGTGCCAATTGGGCATCGTTTAAATGCCCCGGCCTACCTGAGCATTGTTTCTGACCATGTCCATCCCTTTATGACCACCATGAACCCATCCTCTGATGGCTACTTCCAGCAGGATAATGCACCATGTCACAAAGCTCGAATCATTTCAAATTGGTTTCTTGAACATGACAATGAGTTCACTGTACTAAAATGGCCCCCACAGTCACCAGATCTCAACCCAATAGAGCAGTGGTTCCCAATCCTGCTCCTGGGGACCCACAGCTCTGCACAGTTTGTATGTCTCCCTCATTTAACACACCTGATTCAGATCATCATCTCGTTAGGAAAGAGCTCTATGAACTGAACTGGGTGTGTCAGATAAAGAGAGCTGTGGGTCCCCAGGACCAGGATTGAGAACCTCTGCAATAGAGCATCTTTGGGATGTGGTGGAATGGGAGCTTCGTGCCCTGGATGTGCATCCCACAAATCTCCATCAACTGCAAGATGCTATCCTATCAATATGGGCCAACATTTCTAAAGAATGCTTTCAGCACCTTGTTGAATCAATTCCACGTAGAATTAAGGCAGTTCTGAAGGCGAAAGGGGGTCAAACACAGTATTATTATGGTGTTCCTAATAATCCTTTAGGTGAGTGTATGTCTGGTAAGTATATAGCTAGTTTAGCTTACCTGTTTCTGGCAACATTTGATGGAAAAATGGTAGAATCTTGAGGTAAATGTTTGTGTAGACAAATAGATCAAGTTAATCTGTTGTGTGATTGTGTGATTCACTCCTTTATAAAGTTTTGTTCAGACTGTACTGTTGACACCTGCTGTGATCATCTTCTCTGGATCTGCTGCCAAATCACAGCTGTGCTGACACAACAGTGCCCCTTGTGGTGTGATACTCTTGTGGTATTTATTGATTATTATTTTTTTAATGATCATGCTTGCACATAAGTTGGATTATATTGCACATTTGCCCAAAATTACAATAGGTAACATGGAAGAAAATGGAAGCACTTTGGGAAAAAAATCCGCTTTTACCACTTTTAAGAATATAGTGTTAAAATGGACAAAAAAACATTTTCTAAGCTGACAACCTGGCTAGAACACATGTTGAGGGGTTAAATATTAATACTGGATAGGTTGTATACTTGTACCAAAAAGTGTCCAACAAAGTTTTAATATCAGTTTTGGCCCCCTGACTATAGGCGACTTCTGTTAAATAAAATATCTCACTTGGCATTGAACTTTGAGCTTTATAATTTTATAGATATTATTTATACTCTAACAACAACATTACACACTAACTAAAGTTTGAAACATGGGATCCCGAAGAACAGGACCTTTAACAGGATACTCACAGGAGTGATTACAAAATGAACCCACACAAGACAGCAAACACAAGGGGATTGGTTCTTCAACTACGGGCACTTTTGGCCTTGTGAACTTGAGGTAAAAAAAAAGTGTTCAAATCAAAATTGTCACAGTCTAACAGTTAAATATAACTAGTCTAGTTTAATGACCCATAAGAGAACGCACTTACATTATAAGACAAATTGGTGTTTTTTGACATATTTTCCGATCCACACTGAACAAATGTCATTTCCATCACATGCAAATATTTGATTATTATTTAAAATTATTATGATATACATAATTTCTTAACAGTGTAAAACCACTTTCACACATAGTTTTACCAATTTATACCTATATTGCAATTACCATAGATTTGTGGATTAAGTAAATTAATTGTCATGAGGCCCAAACACAAAGCTTACATCCACCACAACCTGAAATATAATATTGCATTGGTTCGATACATTTCAGAAAAATAACTACTTGTGTTATTACATTAAGTGGAACATTATCCCATAAACTATGCAGAAATTTTTAATGAGTGATTAGAATTTTGTACATATTTTTTAAAAAGTTATGAGGTGGTGGAAATGACTGGGCGTTGTGGAAATGACAATGAATGGACATCCATGTAGAAAAACAGAAAACATTTATTTGAAACCCATTTAACAAATCATTAGTCATTAGTCTGTTTGGTTCCATAACCAGATGAACAGTTACAGTCTTACTGTAAACAACTTTAACCACAAATAGTGAGACCTTTATCCAGTTGACCTCCGCAGCATCTTAAAAATAGATGAAAAGGCATTTAAACAAATATATATTTGAATAAATATATTAGCGTTGTACATTTCAATAAATAAAATATTCACATGTAGCCACTGTAACGGATGACAGACAGGATGTATATGCAACAACGCTCTTTATTGAAAACACACAGATGGTCAGAAACACAGCACACAGATGATCGCTAACTCAGCGGGACAGGTGGGCGGACACAAACGCTGATGGTGTGGTGACGCAAGGACCTCGGTGGGCAACAGGTGCTGGTGCAGTGATCCAGTGGTAATCCCTCGTGAAGTGCTAGATGAATCCGTGAAGAGTGCAGAAATCCAGGAAGACACGACGACGACAGGAAGATCCAAACGGCACGGGGAACACAGGAACAAGCACGGGAAACACACCAGGAAAACCACAACGATCTGACAACATGAGACACCAGTTACTGAGCTTATATAGGGACATACAATTGAAACCAGCTGGCGCTACTGATCACTGATAATCAGTGACCACGCCCACAGACACACACACACACACAACAGCACGTTAGACGAGAGAGAGACAGTGAATTCATGAACCGTGACAGCCACTGAATCTATGAATTCCACCTTGTAAGCATAAATGTCATTTCCACCTCACCTTTGTCATTTCCACCCAAGAAGGTAATGTGGTGGAAATGACGGTGGTGAAAATGATAATCCTACAGTATTTTGTAAAAAAATCCAAGCTAGTATTAATTGGTAGTTGCATGCATGCAAAATACATCTATTTGTGTTAAAAAATCTATTTATTTACAAACTCATTTATTGTTACGCCATGTTTGGAAATGACATACAATAAAAATATTTTCATTTTAAGCAACATTTACCTTGAGTTTTCTTCTCCAAGTTGCTGAAGAAATTTTAAATCTCCTCCATGTCAGACATGTGCTGTGATGTCATTGTTCATCTCCATAGAAACTACCCAAACAATCTTTCAAAAAAACTTTTTAAAGGGACATTACAGCGTTGTGGTGGAAATAACGGCAATACATAGTTCCCACAGGCCAATTAATGTCACGTGACCTCCCCGGAGACGCCATCTTTGAGGGCAAAAGCTGCTGTGTTTACAATGTTTTACCATACTGTCTATGAGTTTTACAAGCAAATTTCTTTCCATTTATAATGTTACGAAAATCATGAAGAGACAAAGTGACAGAGATTATAAAGAGACTTTATTAACACAAGACAGAGAGAGGTACAATGCGAAAATTTCAGTCATAAATGGTGTGGATCCGTATGCGCTAACAAAGGAAGCACTGATTATGCAGCTTTGCCTCAGATACAGTATTATCATGTGTATCATTATCTGGTATTGGCTATACTAGGAGTTTTAATACATGTGAGCAATTCCGAGCCTGGAAATATGTGCATGATTATGAATATACACGGTATGAAAATAAATAAAACTCGCGTATCAAATAAACTACTTTATACGCGGGTTCTTTAGGGACATAATCTGAGATTGCCGTGCTGGAATGTGTGTGTGTGTGAGTGTGTGTGTGTGTGAGTGAGAGAGTCACGGGCGCGATCGAACAGTGGAAACAATGTTGTTTTTGTATGTTTTTAATATCTCGTCATTTTGTTCATACAAGACATAATTCAAACTGCAAAGTGTTAACTTATATTTGTGTACACTCGCAATAAAAAACAACAAATTCTTGCGTGTTTTGAGGGAGTTTCTTTCCTGTTTATCCTCGCCAGCCATAACCTCCGTCGTTGTTCTGACAAAAGCTTAGTCTTCTCACATTCATGAAGTCTAATGACGGGTATACTGTAAAATCCAAATTTAACTGAACCTCCGACACGATTTAAACATCCATTGACCCAGCAGGAGATCACCATTTTCACATTTTCACACCATGTCACGAAATTAACTCGCTTCAGCTTCTTCTACTATTGTTCTGCCCACAGAAATGGCGCCGGGTCGGCAAATGCTAAAAAACTAAATTTAAATGAACCTCCGGCACGATTGGAACATCCATTGACCCAGCAGGAGATGACCATTTTTTCACTTTTTCATCACACAATTTCCGTTTCAGCTTCTTCTTCTCATGTTCTGCATTGTAAGAATGTTGTGTTCTGCCCTCAGAAATGGCGCCGGGTGGGCAAATGCCCGTATGTTGTGACGTCATGTGGGAACTATGTATACTGTGGGACAACTATATTTTGTATATAAAATCACATTAATAGTTGTCTGACCTTAAATACCTCAATTATATTTTGATTCTTTTACTGATACTTTATTCAGTCATATAAAAAAAAAATAGATAAATCATTTTTTTACACTTCTTTTTCATTATTGAAGGTCAGAAGTCTGGGTGTGGGACAAGCACAAAACAGCAATATTTGCATGTATAATGATGTTTAAAAAGGTGAAAAAATCATCGTAGACTACCGGTAAAAAGTTCCTAAAGTACGTTCATTGTAAATTTAACTATGAAAGTGTTAATTTTTCAAAATTAAATGTTTTTTATAAAATATGATCAAAGGACCTGAAAGTGCCCATAGTCTAAGAATTGCCCTAAATAGGGGTGAAAATGATAAGGACAACAGGTGATACTAATAAAACAAAGATGACTAACGAGGAGAACAAGGGGGTGGGGTTAAGTGACGAGACAACACAAGTCAACCACACAGCCCAAACAAAAGGCCATGTGCTTGCACACAAAACATGGGTCTGTCATGATCCTGGCTCAAGACTGGAGAAAATCAAGGACACGAGGGCAGAATCATGACAACATCAATAAAAATAGCCAACTATTGCGTTAATGAATTACTCCGGAGGAATAGCCACAGTTTAAAATACACAATAGATCTCTGTGAATCATCCAATTGTTTTCGGTCTCTGCGAATAACGTAAAATGCTGTACGGGGCAATTAAAAAAAACTATTGTGTGTGTGTGTGTGTGTGTGTGTGTGTGTGCGCGTGTGTGTGTCCTGCGGGTGTGACAATATTTCCCTCATAGAGTAGGCTACTGGCGACATCTACTGGACAGACTCTGACACACGGGTTCAGAGCAGTACATTTTTGAAAACTATATGATATAAATAATATGTGAATCTTAAAGCGTATTTAACAATAGATACGGGCCATTTAAAATACACTTTTTTCCTATTTTAATCTTAAATGTTATATATGCCATTATTTCTATATTTTTCTTATAGTCAACAAACGCCTAATGGTGTGTTCACACCAAATGCGAATTTCATTATTGGCGCGAGTAGATTACATACAAAGTCAATGCAAAGACGCGAATCGGCGCGAATTGTTGCCGGGCGGTGCGAATGACGCGAATTGAGCGACGCGTTTCCTGAATCGCGTCTTCCGCGCAAGTTGAAAAAATTGAACTCGAGCGGAAAATTCGCATGACGCTTAGTTGCGCAAGCCAATCAACGAAGAGCTCATTGAAACGTCACCGGTTTCGTCCGTTCCCTCAGGTTCCCTCACTGGATGTCCTCCGTTTTTGGATCTTCCACAACAAATACAAAGCAGCAATACGTCTTATTCTATACATGACGGAAACGTACGGCAGAAATAAAGTGTTGTTGTTGTTGTTGATACTCTTTTTGGCGGGATATTTATTTGCTAGTGACACGGACGCGCGAATGGATTAAAATGTGCAAGCGTCTAACTAGAAGCGATAGACGCGAATTTGACGCTCTATTCGCATTTGGTGTGAACACACCATTAGGCTAAATATTCCATCGCCTCTCAGGCGCGCGATCTCCGTAAATATCATGGCATCTTGGTGGATACTTTCAAAACTTTGGTGATTTTGCTTCTTGCTGACTGTGCAAAAGGCCACTTATGATAATGTTAGAGCACTATTGCGCTACTCTAGTGAGACTCTTATTATGAAAGTCTGTGGCGCGAGCAACCGGAAGAGACACTGTTCATTCAGTACGGCGCGAACAGCAGATTACCTCAGCAGCTGTCCGAAATCTGTTTGCCGCATTCAGGAACGGCTGAAGACGTGCGTCACTCTGATTAGATGTTTCTTGTGTTTGTGTGCGTCCTATAACGAGTGAGTACTTTACTTCTTCAATGTTGATTGATGCTCGTTATCTGTAATGAGGCAGTGATCGGCTGTATAATGTTACATGGCAATGTTAACTAATCCGTGCCAGCTATTATAACTTATGTGTGGATCTTCCAAGTTCAGAATTATAATGTTAATAATGTTTTAGTAAATAATGTAGATAAATAGTGAAAGTAAATGTGATGGAAATGTTATATCAGGTGTTTATGGATCATTGTCATTGTCTGAAGGGAGCAGCCTATAGTCAGTATGTGAATGATGATTATTTGTACTGATGTTGCTGTTATTTGAGTATTGCTCTTTGTGTGTTGCAGAGAAACCACACACACTCATAATACTGTACATCTACATCTCAACTACGAGCATGCCAAACACGTCTACGTCTGTTAATGAGTATTCAGCCCGCTTATGAGCCAGTTTTACGTCAATTAAAGCAGGACTCACTGACTGTGCACCTACTAAATCTAAGTCTCCACTAAATGTGCTCAACCTGCTCACGCATTGGGTCATTGTCCCTTTCAATCCTTACATGTGATCGGCCATCATCTTCAGGGTCAAGCAAAGCCAGGATCCATTCTCTCTGCAGGCCGTCAAGGAAGCCCTCCACAGTCCACTGCACTGTTTAGCTCAAACTCCTTCTTGTTAATGCTCATGTAAAGGCTGACTCCCTCTCCTGTTAATATTTCATACCAGTGAAAATAAAATCAGTTCAAAGTGATGCTTCTCTCTGAGGTGTTCTGACCGACACACCTGGTTCACTGCAATCAATATCAGCCCTTATCATCTTTAAGAGTAGCCTTCGCTACATTTGTGGTCCTTCGAGCCGGATTGCAGCTGTGCTGGGAGTATGCAGCAGAGTGATGAAGCACCATGGGTCACTCGGCCCAAACGTCAAATAAGACCGCCATCATATTTGAAGGATTATGATGTCAGTGCAGTGCGACCGAAGCTACGCGGCCCACTACATGTCAGCCCTGTACCACACACGCCTAGAGAGGATGAGTGGAGTTCACAGCCTCATGTGAAGTGGAGTATGCAACCCGATGTACAGGATGATTTCACCTCAAGCTCTGAGGAGAGCTTTCATGACACCAGCTTAGGATGGCAACATACCCATCCACCCTACAGTGAAGAGGGAGCAGGGCAGAGCATGCTACATCGAGAGAGCAGGCAGTACAGTTTAGCCTCACCTCATGAAGATAGAAGGGATACTTGTGAGTTAACAGCCTCAGCCAGAGTGGTAGGAGCAGCGCAGCCAGATCCGTCCTCAGAGCAATGGCCAGTGCCACCTCATCCATTACCAGGTGACTCATTAGCGTTAGTGGAAGAGGAGTATGATGAGGGACTGCCACCTCCACCATGGCCTTCGTTTGAATACCCTCCACCGTCTGCGGTTGCCGAGGAGCAACGTATGGTCACCGCCATAGACCGAATGATGAGCGAGTTACAGCTAATGAGGGACAGTGTGACTTCCAGCGTCACAGCCCATACTCGGCAACATTCTACCCCTCGTAGCTTAAACCCCCCTCAGCCTAGACGAGGTCCTGATCAGCACAATGTCCGTTCCTACACCCCAGGGCCAGAACCTTACATGCCCATCTCACGTCCGCAGCCCAGTATGTATCGCCCGGATGCGGGATCCTCAAGGCAGTACCCAGCCAGGCCTAATACAAGCCAACCTCATCCCACTCGAGGCAGGCAGTTCTCGCCAGTATCAGCAACTTTGGGAGGAGGAGAGTACAGGGGGCCAGCACCAAGAATTCCTTTCTTCGTCCATAAGGACCCGATGGAGTTCTCTCGGCTTAAACTAGCCCTAACAAACCTGTTACCTACCGACGCTACCGAGCTTTTCAAGTACCAGATTCTGGTGGATCACGTAAAACTTGAAGAGGCCTGTCTCATTGCCGACTCCTTTATTAACTCGCCTAGGCCATACACTGACACCATGGCAGCCTTGACAGAGAAGTTCGGTCAGCCGCATCATGTGGCCTTGCAGAGGATCGCTGCAGTGATGGATTCACCTGAGATCAGAAGAGGAGATGTATCTGCTTTTGAGAGGTTCTCCCTGCATGTACAGTCACTTGTGGGTATGTTACAGACACTGGGCCCAGATGGAGAAGTCGAGCTTAGATGTGGCTCACATGTGGCCCGACTCCTCACCAAGCTTCCAATGGAGATGAGAGCAAACTTCAGGCGTCAGATGTTCTATCGTCCCGGACACACTCACACACTGCTCGACCTGGCGGAATGGCTTCGGTACGAGTCGTGGTGCCAAGGTTACGATAACCCTTCAGACATCCGTACCCAGGGGCCGCAAGGCTACCGTGTCGAAAAGCGACGCAGCAAACCAGTAGCTACAGTGCTTCACGGAGCAGAGAGCTATCCGTCGAACCGAGGTTTGAGACAAGAGAGTCAGAGCTTATCTGTGCCAAAATGGAAGAGCAAATTAAAACCCTATTGTCCATACTGTGAGGGCACAGAGCACTTCTTGAATAAGTGTCCAGCTATTCAGAGACTCACCAAAGAGGAGGTCATGGAGTGGATCAGGGTTAATAAGAGATGTTGGAGATGCGGGAGAGCACATCAGGCAGCGCAATGTGACCTCAAGAAACTCTGTGAGGTAATTCAAGGAAAGCATCTGAGAGTATTGCATGACGCCAATGCACGCCCCAAAGCTGAGCCGCCAAAGGCTAAAAGTGGTCTGGTTAGCACTAGTACAGAGGTTCTCTACTTAGACAGACCATCGGCCCACTCACGTGTTCTGCTGAAAGTCGTCAGAGTTATCCTGCACAACAGGGACAGGACACTAGACACTTACGCAGTTCTAGACGATGGTTCTGAGCGCACAACGCTCCTCCCCGAGGCAGTTGATAAATTGGGCTTACAGAAGAAGCCTGAGGACCTTGCTCTCCGCACGATTAGGCAGGAAGTCCAAACTCTGAAGGGAGCTGCTGTCTCGTTCAAGATCTCCTCCTCCGCCAATCCAAAGAGAACATTTCGGGTAGTGGAGGCCTTTACTTCTCAACGCTTGGGTTTAGCGGACCACTCCTACCCCATCGCCAGCTTGAAGAGGAAGTACAAGCACCTGGTAGATCTTCCCCTCGAGACATTCGATCACGTCAAGCCACTCGTGTTAATTGGTGCGGACTACCCCCATCTACTTACCCCTGTTGAGCCGATGAGAATGGGCCCTCCTGGAGGTCCAGCAGCCATTCGCACAAGACTGGGATGGACCCTTCAAGGACCTGCACACCTTACACAATGGGCCCAGAGCACCCAGCAGTGTCTTTTCACTAGTGTTTCACCCCAGATGACAGAGCTGATGCAGAATGTGGAAAAGCTTTGGAAGATGGATACCTCGCCATACCAGAGTGGTAAACTGGCAATGAGGTCAAAGCAGGATAAGGAAGCAGTGGAGCTCCTAGAGGCTAAGACGAGGCGAGTACAGGTCGCAGGCATCCACAGATATGCCACACCTCTACTACGGAAGCGAGACATTCCCCCTCTCCAAGCTCCCAAGGAAGCCGTCCTACCCAGCCTCAGAAGTCTGGAGAGACGCTTGGCCCGGGACCCCCTACGAGCCGATGAGTACTGTGCTGCGATCCACAAGTTGGTGGAGACGGGAGCAGTCAAGAAGATTGACCTTAGTGAAGTCTCAACCACAGATGAGTCATGGTATATACCCCACCATTTAGTGTGCCATAACGGAAAGAGTCGTTTGGTCTTCAACTGCTCCTTCCCGTTCCGAGGTCTAAGCCTCAATGATACCCTCCTTCCTGGACCAACATTGGGAGCCTCTCTTCTGGGCGTTCTACTACGCTTCAGAGAACATGCAGTAGCAGTCAGTGGTGACATCAGAGGCATGTTCCACCAGGTTCAGCTCTTACCAGAAGATCGGTCGCTCCTCAGGTTTCTCTGGAGGGACATGAAGCGTGAAAACCCCCCTGATGTTTTCGAGTGGCAGGTCTTACCCTTTGGCACTGCCTGTTCACCATGTTGCGCCACTTTCGCTCTCCAGAAGCATGCAAGAGATCATGGGGGTCCAGGAGAAGGAGTCAGGCATTCAGTGGAGCACTGTTTCTACGTGGACAACTGTCTTCAGAGTGTGCAAACAGCAGAGGAAGCTAAGGAGCTGGTGGACCGGCTCAGGAAAGTGCTAGCATCTGGAGGGTTTGAGATTAGGCAGTGGGCCTGCAACATACCTGATGTCCTCAAGCACCTACCTGCAGAGGCGAGGTCCGACAGCATGGAGCGATGGCTTTCACACGATGAACCTGGACTTTCGGAACCAGCCCTCGGACTTAGCTGGCACTGGGAGACAGATACCTTGGGTTACAAGAGCCGACCTCTAGAGTATGGAGCACTCACAATGAGGAATGTTTACAAGGTGCTCGCCCGACAATATGATCCCTTGGGCTTCATTGCACCTTACACGACTCGCGCCAAGATGATCGTCCAGAGCATGTGGGACAAGCCACGCAACTGGGATGACCCACTTATCCCTCAAGATCTGCAGAAGGCATGGAGGGAGTGGGAATCAGAGTTACACCTGCTGTCACACATCTCATTACCCCGACACTATACTCCAGCTCTAACCGGTCAGATGGTTGCTTCCAGGCAGATCCACGTGTTCAGTGACGCCTCGGAAATGGCCTACGGATCCGTCTCTTATCTGAGAACAGAGGATACCCAGGGACGGGTTCACCTGGCATTCCTGGCAGCTAGGTCCAGGGTAGCACCCCGGCGACAGCATTCCATTCCCCGCCTCGAGCTCTGTGGTGCCTTGACAGCGGCTCAATTGGCAAAGACGTTAGAGAGAGAACTGACGTTGAAAACGGATCAGACAATCCTCTGGAGTGATTCAACAACAGTGTTGACGTGGTTGCAGTCGGAGTCATGTCGCTTTAAGGTCTTTGTGGGCACTCGTATCTCCGAGATCCAGGAGCTTACAGAAGAGAGTACCTGGCGCTATGTAGACTCCGCGCAGAACCCAGCAGATGATGTGACCCGTGGGAAAACCCTGGCAGAATTAGCTGTGCCTAACCGCTGGAGCCAAGGGCCGTCTTTCCTCCTCAAGAGTCCCGCTGAATGGCCATCCTCACCTGGAGATGCACCAGAAGAGGATATCACAGAGTACAAGAAGTCTGCTTTGTGTGGTGTGATATCTAGAGCAGATAGACAGGAGACCAACCTGGGCCAGTCATTCAAGTCCTGGAAGGATATGGTTGAGTCTGTAGCGCAGGAGGCACACGGGGCGGCCGACCGGGATGAGTCCTTGAAAGCAGCGGACTACAGGCAAGCAGAGACGACTATCTTCAGGAGAGTTCAGACTGAGTGCTTTCTGGAGGAGTTGCGTCACCTAAAGGCGGGGAAAGCCGTACTTCGTAGTAGTCGTCTCCTTACCCTGTCCCCGGAGCTGGATCCTGAAGAGGGAATCATAAGAGTTGGAGGAAGACTCCGACGTGCCGAATGGTTAGACCCTGGATCCAAACATCCTATTGTCCTGGACCCCTCGCATCCAGCAACAAAACTCCTTATCCAGGACTACGATGCTCGTCTCTGTCATCCGGGTCCTGAGCGGGTATTCGCAGAGTTGCGCAGGGTTTTCTGGATTCTCCGTGGCAGGGAGGCAGTTCGGAGGGTGCAACACCAGTGCGAGGAGTGCCGAAGATGGAAATCTAAGCCGCTAGTCCCTAAAATGGCCGACCTACCTGTGGCCCGTCTACGCTTATACAAACCGCCGTTTTACTCCACGGGCGTCGACTGCTTTGGACCATTTCAAGTCAAAATAGGACGACGCTCCGAAAAGAGATGGGGTATCATCTATAAGTGTCTGACCACTCGGGCAGTGCATCTGGACATCTTGCACAGTATGGACGCAGACTCTTTCCTGATGAGCCTCAGGCGGTTCATGGCACGCAGAGGGACTCCAGCTGAACTCTACTCCGACCAGGGTACCAATTTTAAGGCAGGAGAGAAGGAGCTCCGTGAGTCTTTTGACAGCATGTCCGCCGACCTCCAACGACTCCTAGCCAAGCAGAAGATTGATTTCCACTTCAATCCCCCTGCAGCTCCTCACTTCGGGGGAACGTGGGAGAGGGAGATTAAGTCTGTCAAGACTGCGTTATATACAGTCCTAGGAGTTCAACCTATTTCTGAGGAGGTACTACATACTACCTTACTGGAGGTAGAGGCAATACTGAATACTAAACCTTTGGGCTATACCTCATCCAGTGTTGCTGACTTGGATGCCGTGACTCCTAATGTCCTCTTGATGGGGCGGCTGGATGGAGCATTACCTCCAGTTGTCTACCCTAAGAGCGAGGGTCTAAGCCGGAGGAGATGGCGACACTGCCAAGTTATAGCAGATCACTTCTGGGCAAGGTTCATCAAGTGCTACCTGCCAACCCTCCAATCCAGGCAGAAGTGGCATGGTGCCCCAGCTGATCTGACAGTGGATTCAGTAGTCCTGTTGGTTGACCCCCAGTTTCCCAGGGCACTTTGGCCAGTTGGCAGGGTGGTTAAAGTACATCCGAGTTCAGATGGTCATGTACGTTCCGCGGATGTGCAAGTCAAAGATAAAGTGTACACCCGGCCAGTTGCCCGGCTTATTACTCTTCCAGTCATCCCAGATGCTGAGGAGGATGAGGAATGCCCTCCAACGACTTCAAATTAAGGATGAGCCTTTTACGTGAGCAAATTGCACGCAATTTGGGGGCGGCTGTGCAAAAGGCCACTTATGATAATGTTAGAGCACTATTGCGCTACTCTAGTGAGACTCTTATTATGAAAGTCTGTGGCGCGAGCAACCGGAAGAGACACTGTTCATTCAGTATGGCGCGAACAGCAGATTACCTCAGCAGCTGTCCGAAATCTGTTTGCCGCATTCAGGAACGGCTGAAGACGTGCGTCACTCTGATTAGATGTTTCTTGTGTTTGTGTGCGTCCTATAACGAGTGAGTACTTTACTTCTTTAATGTTGATTGATGCTCGTTATCTGTAATGAGGCAGTGATCGGCTGTATAATGTTACATGGCAATGTTAACTAATCCGTGCCAGCTATTATAACTTATGTGTGGATCTTCCAAGTTCAGAATTATAATGTTAATAATGTTTTAGTAAATAATGTAGATAAATAGTGAAAGTAAATGTGATGGAAATGTTATATCAGGTGTTTATGGATCATTGTCATTGTCTGAAGGGAGCAGCCTATAGTCAGTATGTGAATGATGATTATTTGTACTGATGTTGCTGTTATTTGAGTATTGCTCTTTGTGTGTTGCAGAGAAACCACACACACTCATAATACTGTACATCTACATCTCAACTACGAGCATGCCAAACACGTCTACGTCTGTTAATGAGTATTCAGCCCGCTTATGAGCCAGTTCTACGTCAATTAAAGCAGGACTCACTGACTGTGCACCTACTAAATCTAAGTCTCCACTAAATGTGCTCAACCTGCTCACGCATTGGGTCATTGTCCCTTTCAATCCTTACATGTTATCGGCCATCATCTTCAGGGTCAAGCAAAGCCAGGATCCATTCTCTCTGCAGGCCGTCAAGGAAGCCCTCCACAGTCCACTGCACTGTTTAGCTCAAACTCCTTCTTGTTAATGCTCATGTAAAGGCTGACTCCCTCTCCTGTTAATATTTCATACCAGTGAAAATAAAATCAGTTCAAAGTGATGCTTCTCTCTGAGGTGTTTTGACCGACACACCTGGTTCACTGCAATCAATATCAGCCCTTATCATCTTTAAGAGTAGCCTTCGCTACACTGACCATCTCTCCAGCGAACACAATGGCCAAAAGGAAGTAATTTCTCTTTAATTCATGTATGATGTGTTAAGTAACGTACCTGTTGTATATACCCTGATTATGAGAGTTCGTCAATATTTGGCGTGTTCCTTTAAAAGCTCGTATAAAATCATTGGCGGATACAGAACGTCATTAATAGGTGGGCCTGGTGAATATACGGACGGGCCTCGGTTTTTTAAGCTTATATACACGCCTGATAAATATGTCAACTATAGCAGATCAGTACTTCGGTAGTGAATTTAAATAGGCCTATGCCTTGTACTCATGTCAGTCAGCCCTCCCGCCTGCTTTAAACCTGAAGGTCATCTGTCTGTCATTACACGCGACTCGCATGTAGACTATCACAACGTTAAGACTCTTTGAAACTTTGAAGGAGGACAAAGGAGTAAGAGGAGATACAAGAGCCAAAATACATGGACTTTACAAGCAAGCAATAAAAGGTAAAACTTCCTTCAGTCTTCTTTGCTGTCAAGCTCTATTTGAGCCATGTGAAGCAGTGGCCAAGAGACTGCAGGGGAACAAGATGAGTGCTCTCAGAGCCACAGAGTGTGTGAATCTGCAGATGGAGAGACTAAAGGCCTTGAGAGTTGACAGCACATTGGCAGGAATGATCAACCAAGGGAAATACTGAGCTACAAAAAAATGGTATGAAGATGCCTGAGAGTAAGTAGGACTCCAGCTCACTATCGCTATACTACAGAGGAGAGGCACTGCCGCCACTAACTTATAAACTGAGATGGAGAACAGGACTTTTGGAAGCAGTGGAAATGCGGCACATGGAAAATCTTCACCAACACTGGACATGCAATCTCTCCATCTTCCCACGGATATTGATGTGGAATGGCTGAAACTTCAGCTACAGATGTTAGGAGATGATTCAGAGGTGCAGTGTGAAACAGAGCCTCTCCAGACTTCATTCTCAAACCAGATCTCTATTTATAGAAGCAGAAAAACTGCTAAAACTCTGCCTATGCCTTCCTGTTTCTATTGCTTCATCTGAGAGAAGTTTCTCGACCCTCAAACGTCTCTAAAACCTGTTTGAGGAACAGCATGTCTCAGAAGAGATTAACTCATTTGACACTTATGCATTGTTTGTTTGTTTTGTTTGTTTACTTTTATTGAAACTAGTTTTGCAGCAAAAGGTAACAGACATACAGACAAAACATAAAACACACAATACATAATACACATCGCACACATAGTTCATATATATATATATATATATATATATATATATATATATATATATATATATATATATATATATATTCTCATCTATTGAACTCATTTGAAGAGTTCAATAGACCAACAGCCACCGACACAAAAAAAACAACAACCTTAAATCGTTTTGTTCTACCACCTGAAACCCTAAAACGACGCCCAGAAGGCAACAATTGAAATTCTTCAAATAAGGGATGATCAAAATTTTTTAAAACTGAATGTGCGTTATTCAAAACCTGTCTATGATAAATATCAATAGGCTGGATTTGACTTAGCCCTATAACTATTCCTGCAACCTTGACAAAACTATTTTGCCCATTAGTCTATTTGTCAAAGTTAAATAGCCAAACCAAGCTACAATACAAAAGGAAAAAACTGATTCAATAAAAGACTTATAAAATAAAGTCATCATCTGACTTAGAGCATACATTGAATGTTTTCATCTTCCTTATTTGCTTCAAAACTTAGTTTGTTGTCAATCACAGTTCCCAGATATTTATAATTGTCAGTCATTTCAATATCCACATCATTTATCTTTGTCAACCCTGGACTTAATGTTGACCTTCCAAAGTAAATCAACATGTCCTTAGTTTTTTCCACATTTAACTGAAGGTGGAATTTACTACACCGCGTTACAGAGTCATCCACTACAAGACCTAGCACTTGATCCTGTTCTTGTAGGAGACTCACTATCACAGAATCATCAGCATATTTAATAATGTGCCTATTTCTGTATGAAATGCGACAAGCATCTGTATACATAATATATAGCAAGGGTGACAGACAACATCCTTGAGGAGACCCAGAGGAACAAAATAACTGTTTAGAGTATACATCGTTAACTTTAATACACTGTGATCTTCTTGTTAAAAAAAACCTAACATCCATCCAGCAACATTTAAATCAATGTTAAAATGTGATATTAATTTCTCTATTAAAAAAAATTAGGCTGAATGGTATTAAAAGCAGAAGAGAAATCAATAAATAAAAGCCTGTCACAGGCCTTAGGTTGTTCCAAATGTTTATACACAAGATTTAACAGACAGAGAAAAGCGTCCTCCACACCCCTTCCCTATCTATAGGCAAACTGAAGTGGATCAAGGCTAGTTTCTATTTGCTGTAAAATCAGTTCCCTTACTATTTTTTCAAAACCTTTCATAATTAATAACTTTAAAGCACCTGGTCTAAAATAATTTAAATCCTTGGGCACACTGTTTTTTGGCACAGAGACTATATTTGATGTTTTCCATGCTTTTGGACATTTTTGTAGCTTAAAAAACTCTAAAAAGATATGGTGAACAATTCCACACAACTGTTCTGCACGGGTTCTTAACACCTTGCCTCCTATTTTATCAGGGCCTGGACTTTTCTTTGCATCTTTATTTTGAAAAAGACTCTTAGGCTTTGCGTGCGTTAATTGACAGAAATATTTTGTGTGTCTGCAGTTTCAGCATTGATACCTAGGCAATAAGTATCTGATTGTTCCCAGCACTGTCTAAATTGATGTCGTCTGGCAAGAGTCTTCGAAATGGCCACTCAAAGCAGAGACATGACAGATGCACCAGAGGACCATAAGATACGATTAACCTTGGATAATGGATCATGTAATGCATCTTCGGGGTCATTTTACTGGGAAAATGTTGATGGACCGTGGACAAAAACTCAACTATTTTCTCTGAAAGATATGGAATCCAGGATCTCCTTATTACAGGAGCAATGACAATGTCCACTATCTCTCGAAGAAGGAGGAAAAGACTCCATAGACAGTCGGTTTCTGGAATTTGTTCTGCAATCATGAAAGGGCAGTAATCGAAAAAGAGTAAGATTCTCCATAGCACTGCCTCCCAAACGGCCACTTTTGAGAGCTCTGTCTGAGAGTGGGACAGGTTTTGATGACACATCATTTTTGCTATATGGAAAGTTCTCAGTCTCATAATTTAAGTCACTTAGTGCAAAATATTTCTATTTTAGCCACTGGGAGATACTTAGACTAAGGACAATTGGTATGATCCCTTCATGGAAATCATGCATAATGTCCGGTGGAAAGAGGTGTGATATTGGAGAGGGCACATGCTCCAACTTTGAAAGGCAACAGGCATTGGTGATCCCATAGACTGATGAGTTTGCTGAATCTTCTTCAACAGCATCAAGATGATACCTGTAATTGGCAGCATTCCTCATGATGAACTCATCCTCTGTGAATTTAATCTTGATGTCATTTGCATTTGCCAGACAAAAGTGGCAAACTCTTCCAGTTGAAGAACTTCTGGTGAGTCCTGCTAAGGCATGAGCAGAGAGGTGATCTGCTGATACAGATGCCACTGTACCATTAAATAACAGACTTTCTCTGTCACATGACAACATACGCCCAGTTTCCAACATTGCAAGATCAGTAATAAGAGGCTGAAGTACTTCATGTGAGTTCATTTTCGTGGACCAGTGTTGACAAATAAATGTTTTGTAGCTTGGATGTATCCTTGTGGTCCAGATTTCCAAACTTAAAATAGACAGCAGTTAGTTTGTGAAACTTCCTCTTTTTGACCACTTCAAATTCATCCACATAACAATGGAGACGTAAGCTGTGAATGGTCATGTGTCTGTTTGATTTAAACATTTCACCATCTGTGAAATCTGTGAGAATTTCATCATTTAAAGATTGAGCTCTATTAAGAGTAGCCAAAACATCCTTGTTCTTTACAACCTTTTGCAGCAAAGCAAGCAGAGGAATGCACTGGAATGAACCGATTTTTTCATTCTCTTGTTTATTGAGGCATATCTCAATGGGTTGTATCATATCCAGCTCTTTGATGCAGTCTTGTTCCAGCATCCATTCAGAACTAATGCTCTTAATGCACTGCTCAAAAAACAAGCCGTTACTTAGCAAAGCCTGGAGCTCATGGTCATCTTCAATGTTTATTTGCTTATTTGTCAGATGAAAACGGATGGCTTCTGTGTAATGTGTGATAAATGTGTCGCATACTGTTCTGAGATCACTTTTATGTACAACTGCTGGCACTGTGTGTCTTTCACAAATTTTTAAAACAAACAAGCAAAGGCTTTTTTTTTTAAACCTTCAATTAATTGTTCGTGAGTAAGGTTGCAAGACTTTTGATCAGTCTGTACAAGGTCACAGTCTTCTTCTGGGATATCTGATTCTAAATCATGCTCATCTTCTTGTACTATGCCCGATCCTAAATCATGCTCATCTTCTTGTACTATGCCTGATCCTAAATCAGGCTCAGAGTGTTGATGGCTGTCCACTGTATGATTGTGTTTTAACAGTTCCTTGTGTTTTCGATAAACATGAGAACGGTAGGAAGTAAAACAACTACTGTTATGGCTGCACCCATTAAGTCCACAAGTCTACAAGGCTCATGTTGATGTTATAGTCCAATGTGTTTGAGTAGATGGGTAAGATAAAATGTCTTCTTGTTGCACAGTGGGCAATTATAAACAGTCATTGTTGAACTATTTACACACCTTCAAAAGACGGGGCAAGTGCAGAGAGGTCATTTCTTGTCAGCCAGCAACAGATATCAGAAACTGTCCACTGCCTCACATTAGAGATGTCCCTATAAAAGATAATTCATGAGTCAATTTTAATGCTCATCAAGGCTGCATTTATTTGATGAAAAATACAGTAAAAACAGTAATATTGTAAACTATTAAAACAGTTATTTCGAAGTCCAGAAATATAGGCCTACTTACATTTGTTGCTGCTCAGTGAAACCTGTATTTCAGAGGAATAAAGTGTTAGAAAAATACACTCTTTCCAGAATAAATATTAAACTTGTGTCTATTTCAGTTAAAGCTGTTTAAGTTATAAAGCTGTCTCATATGTGAATTTCTCCTTTAAGTTGTATAATATAACCACTAGGTGGAGCTCTAAGCATATTTTTGTATTCTGGTCGTTATTCACAGAGGAAGAGATGTATATTGTAACGAAGACGGCTGAAGCAGATGCAGAAGCAGGATCCAAGTGCAGCAGGTTTTATTAAAGAAACTCAAAAGATAGCAAACTCAGACAGAGACTTGGGAACAGCCAACATAAAACGCCAAGAACTCACAAAGACTGAAACAAGACACAGGGCTTAAATACACAGACAAGCTAAACAAGATAACAAAGGGGTGTGTCTAATGAAAAACACCTGGGGAGACTAATCAACATAACGGGGAACTGTTATACATAGGATGAGACTGGGTAACACAGACATGAATCGTGACATAGCCCCACACTTAAGGGAGGCAGACCCGGCGGCGAGATGGAGGACCAGGCCCGTGGAGCGGAAGAGGACCTGGAGACTGCGGTAGGACGGGAGGCCAGGGCAGACCAGGCAGTTCCAGAGGCCATGGCGGCGCGGCCTCCATGGTCCTATCAAGGGACCCAGTAGGGATGGGCAAATGAAGCCCCATGAAGCAATGAGGCTTTCCCCTAGCCTGGCAAGCCAGACCTACATCAAGATGTTAGGTCTGGAAACTAACCATAGTCACGGCTCAATCCGAGGGGCGGGATAAACGGTCTTTCAAATTCCCTCTGCACGCAATAGGACAGCGCTTCAACCAACCAGAGCGTTTTCCCAACAGCGGAGCTTAGTTGATAGATCCAACTTTTGCCATATCTGGCCGGCAAAACGACGAACACATCTTCCTTTTTTTAAGAATGACTTAAGTGCTGTTCTATGCTCTTTTCTCAAAGAAAAAATTAACTCCAAGTCCTCCAGAGTCGCGGCCAAAGCCGATTCGAAAGACCGTTGTTCTCCATCAGCAGCCGCCATTCTTTGTTTTCAAGTAGCAGCAGCCAGGTAACCGTCGCAACTCTGTCGTGTATGTTAAGCCCGCCCCCGCCTACTCTATACACAACGTGATTGGCCTGACCCAATCTGGGTTTTTGCAGCGAGAAGGTTTATTGAGAGTTGCTAGACGTACCTGGCTGCGAAATACATTTTGCTGCCGCTAGGGTGCGTCTAGATTTCTAGGCTAGCTTTCCCCTGATTGTTCCGGGAAAAGATTCGAGGCATCAAGAGTGTCGAAAACAGCGCCATCTTGTGGCAGGTCAAATTTATAGCAGCCATAAACCCGAGGTTGTTTTATCCATTAAACACAAATAAAAGCCTGACTGTGCTAAATGTTCAGTTTTCTGATAATATAATTCACATATTAAATTGTGTCAATAAATTAATTGTAACAATTATTTTAATACTAATTATAAAAATTCCAACAGAGTTGCTTGATGCAAGTAAATTATGGTTATTATTAATGGTTTCTATGCTGTTTATGTCAGAATATGATCATGTAACATATAGGCTATAGGCTCATTTATAAATAAAAAAAAAGTTAGTAAGTGGACTTAAACTTCCAAAAATCTGTAGAGTAGTGGTCTGGGTTCAAACATTCCGACACGCAAAGTGAAGCATTCACGTGACTGGAAAGAAAGTGAGGCATCGTTTTTCGTTGATCACGTGTTTCTCTGAAAACAATACGCGCTCCGGCACGGAGCTTCATGAGAAATTGCGCTGCATACTCGATACGCGCTTTGAAGCTTCAGTGTCAAATATAACATCACTAGGACCCACTGCCCCAAATTTTCTTGGGTGTTCGGCTCAGGAACAGACACCCGCGGCGTGGCGGCGGCCATCTTGTCCAGGGACACTGGCTCGGCAGCGGACGTGACGTGAACAGTCTCTTGTTTGAGGCACCTTTGGTTTTTACAGTGTACAATTGGATTGTTACAACTGTGGGACATGTTTGTGCTAAATTAAGCACATACAAAAATATTAACAAAATATGTTTAAAAACATTATTTTTTATTCTCTGCAGAATCACATTGCTGTTGGACGGATGTTGCGCAAAATTGAGTCCCGTTCTGGGCGCTCTCAGAAAGTATTCCTACAGCTGTTTCTGTTACCGCTGTGCACACCATCACTGACACAAATTGGAGAGTTGCCTTTGAATTACAAGGTGAGAGTTGATTTAAAATGTATTTAAAACTTCTAGCATAATTTATCCCGTATTCACATACTCATTGTCACTACCCTTTTTTCAACAAGTACCAGTCCATCTCTTGAAACGTCAGGAGAAAAATAATATCACTCCCCAGGAAACAGAAGTTAATGTGGCAGCAAGACGGGAGAACCTGGAGAAGGAAATTACAGCCACTGGATTCTGTGATGGTAATCATAATATACTGTATACGTTAACAAGTGCTCTGTGAATTTTTTTTTAAAATATATTTTGCAACATTATTAATCTTAAAAGTCTTAATATGAATTTATACTAACTGTAATTAAGTTAAATTCCTGTAAATTAAAATTCTGTATTGTTTCACAATATGGTTGAAGCCATGTCATTTTATAGTACTTAAATTACATGACAGATCTATTTCAAAGCACATTGTCATACTCTGGCTTTGCTCCATGGATGGGGCAACATACACAAACCAGTGATACCCTACCGTAAACTGAAGTTTTCAAAGGGCTATCCCACAGTGACAGTGACAGGGAGCAGTTGTGTTGCAAAGGACTTTGATGAGGACCATATTTTACAAGTTCTCGATTTAAAATCGGTACATGATTTTCTTACCTTTACATTGACATGCAACACATTACTTACAAATTTTGCATTCCTAAACATTTTTTAATGTAAATTATCATTTGATCAGCCAAAAAAGATGAGCTCTCCTCGGAGTGTCTGCCAGTGGATCCATCGCTGACATGATTGAGGAGCTTCTCCTTTATAAGCATGTTTAACCCAAAATGTTTGTGAAACTCAAAACAGCTGGAGGTAAGATGGGTTTTGTTACTCTATGGCATGTATAGAATTTATAGGGAACAATATATTTTAAAGAAATTTTCTTTAGTAATACAATATATTTTTGGTTAAACTCACCTACTCTACATAAATTAAGGTTAACGTTTCATATTTGTTGCATTACAGGTGGAGTGTTACATATGGGATGCACCCATAGAGTGGTGTACTATTCATGGTGGCAGGAGTCCTCTCGGGATCATGGGGATGTTGAGTTTCAAAAACCCTCCGACTGTGTACAGTATGACATTGCTGGACATGATGGGAGGGTGTGTGAGCCAACAGAGGCAAACATCATTGGCATCTGCAGGGAAATTGAGGGTAGATCCTGACTGGGTCAATAACATCAAGACGAAATAAGACTGAACCCAGAACTCTCAACAATGGACAATTTTTCACAACCACATCTAGAAACTGAAACTTCTCCTTTTCTGATCGGTTCCACCAAAAGAACCAAAAACGACTAGAGGAGAAACTGCGGAGTCTGAAAGTAATCCCTGAACCCCAGAAGCTTAACAAGTGAATAGGGAGCGGTCCTCAAGCCGGTATTCATTGTGCCAGATGAGTGATAACCACTACATGTTTTCACTACGCCTGTACTTCCATCTACATAATGCCAGGAAAAACTGAAACGGACAGATGAAAATATACACCTAGGACTACAGGGCAAACTGATGTGAGGCAATGATGTGAAATTTGAAGTACTGTGTGCTGTTACACGTTATTTTTCATGATAGCTGATCTGTAATATTTACTATATATATATATATATATATATATATATATATATATATATATATATATATATATATATAAATATATATATATTATTTTTTTTTTTTTTTTTTTTTTTTTTTTTTTTATTATGTATTCATAGATAATTGCAGAAACAAACAATGCCTTGGCTAACTGATAATCTAAGTATTAAAAGCTGTAAAGCATTATACAACGTGTTTTATCCATAAATTTAATATGTAAATATGTGGCATCACCCCCACATATGTTTATCTATAACAATAAAAAAAAAATTCTTTTGGTTTAAAGGCTGTGAATTGCCGCATTGCTCAAATTGTGGAAGAGACTAAGGATGTAAGTTATTCACACAGAACCTCTGACTTACCTGTGACATTTATAGTTTGTTATATAAAGACTAACACCTGTGATTTTGGCTTTCAGGTTGTGGCCTTGAACACAGACACGTTCATTCTATGGAACAGAGATCGGCAGAGTAATGCAACTGTGTCTGACATGCACTTCAAAGTTCTTGAGGTATTTACAAAATCTTTTTTCAGCATAAGCATCAAGACTAATATTTTGACATAAAAGTGTCATGCATGTCTCAGAAGTGAATGTTTCCAGTTTGCTTCATTTCAGAATGCTTCAGATGTCGGACCTGGAGATAACCCAGAGATGGGATAGCACTTCATTCTTTGGGTAAAAACTAATTGTACACTAATGAAATGTTACTAATTGTTTTTTTCCCCCTTTTTTGAAACACCCCTCGCTGCAGCCTGTAGCACGATGACATAGTTGGATGATCCAATACGTACTGGATGGGGAAGTTCGGATCATTTTGCTGACTCTCTTGTTCGATCTCGTTCATCAAAATGAACAAATCTTTTTTTCGAGTTATTTCGTTCATTTAAGGGGCTTTAAATGTTATACTTTTAACTGGCAAATTCCCCGAACGCAATCCTTTTTTTATTGCCTGTGTGTGAAAGGGTTGTAATCTCACATTAAAATGATCCACTTTGCGGGTTTTGCTATTACCTCGGAAAAAAAGTATTCTTATTTTTATGTGAAGGTGCCGGGTCGGATTTACCGCAAAATCCAGTGACGTCACCTGCATGCGCGCTCCCGAGCCTCTCGCCTCGTCTAGCCTACTGACTTTGCACTCAACAGCGACGACACTGCAACTTATGACATGTCTGATAACACTAAGAAATGACCTGCTCCCAGCACAACACAGACTCCAACACAAACTCCACATATTGATAAAAAAACAAAAAAAGTTTTTTTCTGCTGAAGCTCGTGAGGCCAGACGTGAATCGGATCAACTTCGGACAAAAACACGGCTCAACATCGGCAGGGCATTTGAATCATGGAGAAACCTTATCTACAAACCTAGAATGTACCTTTCCTGAAGAAAATGTGAAGTGGTGCTTGCAGTGGCAAAATTCGGCGCGGTTGATAGGGTTCCATACTTATCATGGTACGAGCATGGAGCATTAGTTCAACGTCAAGCTGATAAAAGTAGCCTATTATTGTAACGTTGCAGTGGGAGTTTACCTTAGTTTCCAGCATGTTGTGTGATGCTTTCTCCTTTGTTTTGCTTAGTCTGGAAGGTACCCACAGTGCCGTTTATATACTGTCTATGCACAGTGCTCGCTCATAAATTCGAGCACGCGCTTGTAAACTTATTGGTTACAATCTGAAACATCACCGCTAGAGGTCGCTGAAAACTACGTACAGTACAGCACCTTTAAGTGAGATGATGTTCTAACCTGTGTAGTAGTAGTAGCCTACTGATAAATAGTAAAAAGTAATTATTGATGAATAAGTAATTATTTACATAAATGTGATGCTTTCCTAGTTTCTCTCTGTTGAGTCCTCTGTTGTAATTTTACAACATTTTAAATAACATGATTTTAAACCTAAATGTAATGGATTTAATGTGTGTATATACAGAACATTGTAAAATAAAGCCATTTTATTTTATTCAGGTCATATTTGCTGTTGAGTGGAAGCAAAAATGAGTCAAGTAATTGTCTCTCTATTTTAATCCTAGAGGTAGGCCTACTGTAAACAACTTAAAATACCAGTACACATTCAAGGGAAAATGCAAAAATAATAACAGAAACTAAATCTTGTCAGAAAAAAAAGTGCTTAATGAAATTTGCCTGGTAAGAGTTCCTTCTTTAATGGCAATACTATTTTTTCCACAGTGATCCGTACATAAGGTTCCTCTTAAAATACGGAATCGTCCCGTATTTACAAGTAAGATGATGCGTCCCGTATCAAATCAATAAGGGACAGGATTTGTCCCATATTTTTCATTAGGCCCACACATGGTTGAATAAAAACATGAGGATTTTGCAGTATGCATAATACTAATAGCAAATATAAAAATATCAATTTCACAATAAGTAGTAGAGAAGCTCATTGCATGATTGTATTTTAGCGTATTTGTTTCTATAGCGACGGAATTTTTTGTACGTACATCATGCCATGATGTACGTACATAATTTTTTTTTTAAAATTACGTTTAATATTCAAACTAATCACAGCAGTCAGATCAAGTGATCATTTATATTTAACTTGAATTCAGTGTTTTTTTTTTTTTTTAATTATTTGTACAGACCAAAACACACCACTGCGCATGCGCGTCAAGTACGTGTCGGATCTGATCCAGCTACGTCATCGTGCTACAGGCTGCAGCGAGGACCTCTTGCCTTTTTTTCCTGTTTCACGCTGCTTTAAACTGGACCACCACTTCATATTGCAGTAGCCACTGCTTTTTCATATGCAAAAGATGTTACTGTTATCTTTACTTAAAAATAAAATATTAAAATATCAAATAAAAATATTAAAATGTGTCAGGAAATGCTGCACAATGGGATATCTTCATCTTTGCCATACCTCACACATGGTGAAAAATCTGCAACCAGAGGTAATGCTGGGAATTAAAAAAAAAGTTTACAGTTTACAGGGTGTGCAAAGCTTAATATGATATTTTTTTCCTAGGACTTTCCACCTGAGGTTAAACAGTCCAGAGTGCAACACAGAACAGCTGTATGGCCCAGGATGTTGGAGTTTGCATACCAAAAATATCAATCAAAGTATGTGATGACTATTTAATTTCCATGTGATTACAGTTTTCATTACAGTTATCATGTATCTGCCTGCAGAATGATGCATGCACAAATCCAGTCACTGTTCTGGATTCAGTGTGACCTTTGCAGAAATGTCTGCATGCTGACCGCGCTGGCATCAGTCTTGAAGCGGTCACAGAGGAAACATCATTCAGCTGTGGATGTGACACTAAACATGTGCATACATTTGAGAGGTATATTATACCTTAAATAATATTTTTCATAAAAAAATGACAATACACGTTTTAATGCCACTTTGGTTTTACAGAACATGGGCACTCTTGAAGCACGGCAGGTTGGTTGACATTGTAATACATGAATATCAGTCACGTGACCTTTTACGTCATCCGCTTTTTTTCCCAGTTGACTGCCGCCATCTTGAGTACCTACCAATTACTGTCTATGGTACTGACAAGCATTAGCTAGCTAGTAGCAAGCTTGCTACGATTTCCAGCTTCGTACGGATACAGTAAATGGCAGAGAAAGACAACATTTTGCACCTCGACTGCCATGAAAAGATATGCTACTTATAAAAAATAATATTGTTAGGGTGTGATCCCTACGTGATACCTGATACGTACTTCTAGCCTCTGTCTGCTGCTAACGAGCTACCAATCCTGGCATTCAATGTTATTATATGTTGATCCGACTATTTTAAGTGTGTATTTAAATGGTCCAGGGGCAGAACTTTTGCCAAGCGTGTCAGAGGTTATGGGTTCTAATCCGCACTCATATAGTTTTTTTTTTTTTTATCAAAACCGATTATGTTTATCAGGGGTTGTATATCAGGCAGGGACACGTTTGTGTGCATTTTGTTTTGTAATTTCACGGGAACGAATAGAGAGTCTCTCCACATTGAAGCGCGCGTCTGAGTGAAGACTGTGCGCAAGCCACAAACAAACACTTTGATCACTTGATTTCAGAAACAACACATTTCAGCGCTAGATCGCCTCTTATTTTACAAACGAACGAAATGAGTGCTCTGCTAGTTAACTGGAGATGTTTTGTTTATTTGTATTGGTACATTCCAAGGTTATTTTCGTAAACGAAAACTGAAACTAAGACTAAAACTATTGGTCAAAAAACATTTTCGTAAACTGAAATAAAATTAGAAATTCATAATAAATGAAAAACTAAAACTAAACGAAACTAACAACAGTTACTGAAAAACTAACTGAAATAAAATAATAATTAGCAAAAATAAATAATCGTTTCCGTATTTAATAAGCTCTTTACTTTGGTGGAAAGTCTAACCTGTGGCTGTTTAGGGAAATGCGTGTATATTGCGCTTCACACGCATGAAGTTGCTGAGGCGATTAACCGCTCTCCTGTGACGCGCTCACTGAAGGAGCAGCGAACACATCGCTAGTCCTAAGCGGCTGTTCATAAAGGATGCGTCTGTGGCAGTGGAATGGGAAATAATAACTCAAGGTAATGAGACGCAAGCTGAACTTCTTTTAACTTGAGCGAAGCGTTTTTAGAATGTCCTTTCATTTGCGAGACGCGGGTGCAACAGCAAAACAAGTCCGTCAAGCACAAAAATACCTTTAATGTGGTGATGTCATTCTTTCATGAAGGCTGACAGGCTGAAAGGTGCTGTTGTTATCTTTGTTTTTACAAAATATTTTCTGCTAATAATATTGTTATCCATGTGGAGACATGTCCCGGGACAATACACACAAACACACAAGCAGATAAACACACACACACACACACACACACACACACAAGCAGACAAACACACACACACGTACACACTAACCCGACCCCTAAACCGACCCATCACACACATTTTCAAAAAATCTCATTCTGTGTGATTTAATTTAGGCCCACAGTGACACAAGTCCCCATGAGTGGGTGTGCATTCATGTTTAAGTCCCCACCACGATAGAAAAACATGTACACACTCACACACTGCATAGATACTTCATTATTTAATCACACTGGCTTCACAGCAGGTTGTCAGATTAATTTAGCTGTTTTTTTGTTATATGTACCAGTGTCACTCTGAATAAAGTAAACTATGTTTAACAAGATTTCATCTTTAATATGAATTAGTTTGTCTGTATTTTTCATCGTTTTTTTCTTGTATACTTTTAAGTTCCATTTATTTGGTGCTTTGTTCAATCTCAAACCATTATTTTTATTTTTATCATTAAGATGTCTTCACAAGAGTTAACTGTAATCTCGGCAAAAACATTAAACTTTTCTGAAATGAAGCGTCTCGCTTTGGTCTACCCTGGAAGTGTTCTGTTTGCTCTGCTAAACTATAATTACTAAAACTAAAACTGAAACTAAATAAAATAAAAACTAAATAGAAATGTGTTTGCAAAATAAAAACCAAACTAAAACTAACAAAACCATTAATGAAACTAACTAAAACTAAACTTAAATTTAAAGCAAAATTGAAAACGATATTAAAATAAAAACTAATTAAAAAAAGCAAAACTATAATAACCTTGGTACATTCATGCCGCAAGATGTTTCAAAAGTGGTGGGGACATGTCCCACCCGCAAATTACGACGTCTTTTTTCGTCCTGAGGTTGCCTGTAAAAGGATATTTTGGAGTCTCCTTTTTTGTTGTTGCCGCACGCCGCACAACATATTGAAGGCATAGCTAGCTAGTTCCTTTGCGACTGACGTGAATCAGGTACTCAAGATGGCGGCAGACAAGTTTTAGAAGTGAGTGACGTCAGTGAGGAGACGTTGGTGACATCATCTGATATTCATCTATAGAGGATCAAGAGATCTTGGTTAATATTACAAATTACTAAGCAACACATTTTACTACTTATATCCTAGCTGTATCATTTTGAGTATTGTTATTTACATCGGGGTGGTCTCTCATTTACACATTTCACTTTCGTAATGTTTTTCATGTGGTCACATAATGTATAGCAATGTAATCTATTAGAGCTAGTAGAGGTGCACTAAAAAATTAGATTCATAAATATGTTCAATTATACCTTAACTTAATTTATTTTATTTTATTTTTTACCATAATAAATAGGCCACCACTTTATACATGCTGTTTATTGAAAGTTTACATTTGTCTTACTCTTTTATCTATATAACATTCCAGAAATTACACGAAGGGTTGAAGAATCCGATCCAACAGGATTTTTTATTTAAACATCCCACATTTTCTCCAAAGCTCAAGATGAAACTTAGTGAAAAGCTTTTTTTAATTATATTTCATATTGTTTGCCTTGTTTAGCAATTTTTATAGTTAAAATAAGTTTGTGTTTTTTTATTTATTTGTTGTACCATAAGAGTACAAGACTGTATATGAAAATATGTCGGATATATTTGAACATCTCACATTTCATTGTACCGTATACTGTCAATGTAGATTTTCAACAGAAAAATTAATTAGAGAATTACTTTATAAATTGGAATAGATTTTTAAAACATTTAAATGTTAATAAGTACAATTTTAACAATTGTTTTGCTACAGACAGAGAGGATAGTTAAAAGATTAAACACTGTAACACAACTGCCCAGAGTTTCCCTGCAAAACACAACCTACATTCAAGTTTTGACCCCTGATGTACATATACAGACACTTTGATACAGTACATTGACAATAGCATTGAATGTAATGTACCTTTTGTAACTGTAAATTCTTGTCTTTTAAAGCTAACACTGTTAATTCTGCACAAGACTTCACAGGTTCCAGGCAGAAATGGCTTTACAGTCAGACATTGCTTTGGTTTGGAGTAGGTCTTTCTTTTACTGTTGTTGTTTTTTGTTCTTCCTTACAATATTTCCACTTAAACCCGTGTCCTATTTTTCTTTTAAAGGGTGAAAAATAAGTGTGTGATAAGGGAGGCCAGCTACAACTGAGCAACTATAGGACCTAGAGCAAATTCAGTTTACATTCCTCCAATGATTGAAGTTCAGTAATTTCATTGACATTAGAGACTTTATGTAAAGATTGCTATTGAAATATAAATTTATATACATGTTTATACGCATTTATAGATATTTATAAAAATGTATGTAAATAACACATTTCTGATCATAAACATTCATTTACATTGCAATAGGGGACTTTCTGGAAGTTTTATTACAAGAAATTGTTGGTGAAATACTGAAAAACTAATACAAATTATTTGTTTTTTGTACCATTTTTGTAGCATTTTAGGTTACTGTTGTGACTCGGTTGCAAAGCAACTACATCACTGTGTATTTAGAAGAAAAAAAAAACTACCTTTCAGAATCAGGATGCGTTTTCCTGGTCATCTTTGGTTGTTTAACAGTAACTAAAGAAAATATAAAGTTATATACAGTTCTGTAACAGGTCATGTGACACAGGCGCATACAGTGGTAACGGGTGCGAGCATAGATATCATATAAAGGCTAGATGTCTCGTCCGCGCTGCTGGCCAATGGAGCTCGACATCCGCACACGGCGGCCATCTTACGACAGGGTGCTCGCTCACTCATAACATGGTGCATGTACTTTTAAATAACCATAACTTGCTCAATTTTCAACCGATTTTCAAACGGTTTGGTTTGTTATAAACGTCAGAGATGTAGCTGTTATACTGCATACATATGAATAATTATGTTCAAAATGTTTAAGAATTCAGAATTATAGCCACGTTAATAACGTTTGTAAGAAACCAAACCGTTTGTAAATCCGTCCAGATTTCAGCAAGATAAGAGGATTTGTGTGCGTGCTGCTCACTCACCTTAATTCACAGAGCCCTGTCCTAAGATGGCCGCCGGTGATGCCGGAAGTGACTCCGCCTTAAGACATCTAGCCTTTATATGATATCTATGGGTGCGAGTGACAGATCTCAGAGTAATCATTTGAAAACTCAACAATCACTTTTAAACTGAACAAACATCATCTCAGAACATTTATGAATCTCTCAAGTATGAATATTGATGGATATTGGTCCATAAAAAAACATTTTACATACCTGTAGAAACCGAGCTAAACACAGATTAGAGTCTGCAGCGTTCTGGCGCTTTCTTTAATGGCTTTGCCCTTTGACCAGAACGTAAATTCCTCATCACTCTAGTATAGTGCGCCACCTACAGGCATCTTACAGAAGACACTTAAATCCATGTAACATTATAACACATTTTTAGAAACTCTATTAAATATTTAAAACAAGTAAGAGGAATTTATTTAAATTTTTTGGGCTACTTATTAATACTCAACACCTTTCATCGTCACATTTCCAGTCCGTCACACATGCGATGCGAGTGTGTCAGTGTGTCCTAAGTCTAGGTCTAGTTCTTGTTTTGTCAATAACATAACTAAATAAAATAAATAAACAAACAACACAAGAACAGTCAAAAGTGAAGCAAAAGAAATATTAAAAATTGCCACTTTTAATCAATTATGATTTAGACAGGGTTCGTACAAGGTGCTTAAAGCCACACCGCGGAACTTTTGCGGGCGCTAGGGGCACTAGACCTGGAACTTTCACGTCTAGCGCAATTAAAGATTGCAGTAAATATACGATTTATAACAGACAAATTATTTCTTAATTGTAAAAAGAGCAATGTATTACATAACAAACAAAGCCTAATTTTCATATTTGCCGTAACAAACAAAGCCTAATTTTCATATCTGCCGTTTTCTCTTTTTCAGCTATGTCACAGCCTCCAAAATGCTTCCTCTTTGCAAGGGTCTGCCATGGGTAACAGCCCACCACCAACGGAGTGTAACAATTAATAAAATAAAGGAGCTGGCCACCACTCTTTGTTCATCCATGGACAGAACATTTCTGAGAATGGAGTACAACACTGTGCTTTCCAAAACCACTGGTTTAAAAAGAAGAAGTTGGAGCAGGGGCGGGTTCAAAGGAACCACGAGCTTCTGCTGTGTGGAGGCTCTTTGATGAAAGCTGATGCTATACTGGAGGTGAGGTCATATCTTGAGGAGCCCCACATCCAAAGAGCTGAAGACCCACTGAACTGGTGGGAGGTCAAGGCTTCAGTCTACCCACGCCTGGTTAAGGTAATGGTAGGAAGACTCTGCATTGTTGCAACATTGGTCCCCTTAGAGAGAGTCTTCTCAAAAACAGGACAAATAATTAGAGGAGAAATTGCATCAGCCCATCCAAGCAGTAGCATCTTTATTTCATCCTGCACTAGACTAAAGTGTCTTAATTTTAAGACTTTTGCCTTTATTTATTGTATTTGTTTGCAGTGGTTGCTGTGGTTCTGTTCAATTGTTCAATTAAAGATTTATTAAAATGTTAAATAATAGTAACTGTGTATTTCTTTATAACGAAAACAGTCTAACATTGATTCGACGCCGGAACACTTCCCTTGTCACTTCTTCTTGAGTCTCTCCATCAATGTCAGACTCTGGTTCAAACCTGCAAGGCTGAATACCGCTACTGACAGTTTCGGGCATTTTCCTTGCTTGAGATTGTCCTGTTTTGTTGTTTCTGGTATGCCGGAGCATGAGCTTTTGAAGCTCTGCTCTCTTCTTGAAAGGGGGCCAGGAGCACCAGCTCATTAGCATTTAAAGGGACACACCAACTGCTCGCGTTTTTGCTCACTCACAAGAAGTGGCAATTTAAACAGCCCTTTACTCACCAATGGAGGTCTGGAACATCATCAGTTCATGTTGCCTCACGAGATGCAGCACCAACCACAGTGCCACACACTTATAGTGATGAGGAGCGTTATGAAAGGATGATGACCTACTAATAAAAGCTTAATGGTTTTAAGGGATAAGTCATCATTTACTCACCCTCATGTATAGTACAAAGCTGCCTGACTGGATGCAAAGCTGCATGAGTTTGAAACAACATGAGGGTGAGTAAATGATGTCAGATTTTTCAGTTTTGGGTGACTAGGCATGCATGTAATGCTTTTTTATATTAAATTAATTATAATAATTTATACATTTTAAAAAAATGTAACAAAACAAGACAAAACAAATGTAACAATTACATTAAACATTTAATCTGAATTCATTAATGCTGTTTACAATTTTTAGTTCAAACTTTTAAAGTTTACATTAATACAGCAACTAGTTAATGCAAACAATTGTCAGCAATGCATCGCGAATGCAAACAGCAGAATTTAAGCAGAACGCAGCATGCTAGCACTACATCTGACACAGTGTTAATGTTAATGTAATTTCTCTCAAGTAAGCATCTCCACCTTCCTTTCAGGCATCCAAATGCGTTCTCCTCAACTATCTTTGCCGAGCTCAACCGATGGTTGAAGTGTCTTTTTTTCTTGGCTAAGTGTAACACTGTTGGGGAAGGCTTTAATCAGCCAAATTTTCAAGGGTCACAGATTACATAGAGGGATCTCCAAGCCATTAATGTGCCCTGAGTGCTAAAGCAAAAATGAATAAATGAGAGTATTTAATGGATGCAGGGGCGGAGTGGGACCAAAAAATCTACTGGGAAATTTCGTAGACCACCGGCCCTTGGTGGTAATAAAATAATAAAAAATTGCTCAAATAGCAAAAGAAATACTCCTCTATATTTTTTTCACAACTTTCAAAAATAGGAAAAAAAACTGCGGGAGATGGATAACGGCAGTCAGAACTCAGAAGAGAGAAATACATGTCAATTTGTCATAACTCCCACATACGCTGTATTAGAAACTCTCATAGCAGCATTAACTAGTTTTTATAGTGTTATATATGTAAATACATATTTTTTAAAATTGAAAATATAAAAAAAATTCAGGATTTATACTGATGATGACCGTTAAAACGCGTCATCATCACCCTGTTGGGTCCATTTTCACGGTGACACGACACCTTGCTTGTTAGCTTCTGCTAGTGTTAATATAATCCATATACACTTAACATAGCAGCAGCAGCCAAGGGGAGTTACTAGTTTAAAAACTAGGAAATCCGCCAACCACTGAAGGACAAATTCAAGAGTCACTCAACAGTAAACTATTCATTTGTCTCATATTTTTGGCTGGCTGGCTGGTAGCTGGTGCTAATTCCCATCTGTGCCTATCTTTGACGACATGTGCTTCAGTTTATTTCACCTGTAGTATCTTTGCTCGTTGATGCCCGGAACATGTCAGTTATTTTGGAGCATTTCACTGCCGCCTCCTCCATGTATTTTTTCCTTTTGAGTCTGACCTTCTCAGCACCACCTTTCAGTTTTCTTTTTTGCCTTTCCATCATTTAACTCACTCACACGGACTTTAGGCTTCCAAAACGTAACGAGGAAAAAGAGGTGTTCGGCGGCATTTTACATCAAAGGCCGGCCCGACAGGCTATGCCATTTGGGGAGGGGCCACTCACTGATGCCCCAATGTTTTTGAAAATCCTAGACATGGTTGGACCTGCCGAACGAGTTGAGAACTTTTATATACTGTGTTGAGCACAGAGGCTACACAGTTTGACCAGCGGGAAGCGGCCGCACAGTTTGACCAGCGGGAAGCGGCCGCACAGTTTGACCAGTGGGAAGCGGCCGCACAGTTTGACCAGCGGGAAGCGGCCGCACAGTTTGACCAGCGGGAAGCGGCCGCACATCAGGCCGCCAGATGGTGTTGCTAATATAACTTGCAATGTATAACTATTATCAGACCGGCCTTCGCGGCCTCAAAACACCCACCGGGAAAAGTCCCGACTCTCCTGATTGCCACTCCACTACTGAATGGATGGTTCAACAATGTTCAAAGACGTTGTTTGACTATAAATTTACAGTGTAGATGGGAAAAAATGACATTTATGGGCTATGAAACATGAATGAGATTAAATATTAATAATTCTATCAAATAATGTGTTCCATTCTAGCCTATTGTCATGTAGAGTGTTGTCGAGAGGCCTGGGAGAAGTTTAGGAAGACTCAGTACAATGGAGTGGTTTTCAACATGCCAGTTGTGGTTTATTTTAGAAGCTGCATTTCACAAGGTGCAGTCGACATAGTACCAAAAAAAAAAAAAAAAAGAACAAAGAAACAAAAAATTAAATAAAATAAACTTAATGCAATATATACTGCTGCTCAAAAGCAACAGCACCTCAGGATGACAAAATCTTTGCTGCAGAACTTCTATCATGCAGGAGTGTAGACTGTGGAGTGAAAGTTGACAGAGAGATCTTTAGTGACTCATCTACAGCTAAGGGGATGAACTGTGGGAAAACAAAAGCTAGGCTTTGTGTGAGAATGTCCTAGCACCCTACTCTGTACATATACTTTCAGATTACATCAAATTAAACAATCAGCCTTTTTCAGTGGCAACGGGCACATCAGACAAAGGTACGACCAAGTGTTTCCCGATTGTACTGAGATATTTGCACTTTGAGGAAGGCGTGCAACATGCACTGTTAGATTTTTTTTTTCTGTTACACATAGGTCTACATCATGATATATCATAGATCAAATTGTCAATGAATAGAGTAGGCTATTTCAGAATCACTGTATCATGATACCATCAATAAGATGGACAAAATTGTATTGTAGTTGCGAGTACACCTATGCAATTATTCTTGCCTCACTAAATGCCGCAAAGTGTCCTCCTTTTTGGTGTTATGGAAATGGCCGCCCTAGTCTCAGCTCAGACATGTTCAAACATTTGCACAGGATGCAACATTCCCCCTCCAACATGCTCAGACAATGGTTTAAATATACAAGTTTCCCGCCAAACACTAGTGGGACGAACCATTGTCACGGGGTGGAACCTTTCCCCGTAACACTCATCACTGAATTCCACAGCAAAACATTGGCACCTAAATAATATAACTAATGTTCAAGAACTCATTTCTGAAATGCAATAATCATAATACAAACATACTTAACATACAACCACAAACTCAAACATTTAACACCTCATAGCACTCATGTCTCTCTCCATCTTGAAAAATGGTACGTTCTGGCTATGCACACTACCAGAGCCCTCCACCAAAACACTGGCTCAGACAGGTAAGATCTAACATGTGCTATGATATGCAAACTTACCCAATAAAGAAATAATTTAAAACAAACAATGGCTCTCTATTATCAGTCAAAACATGAACACGTTGAACACTTGATGTTGGTATTGTCCATCCACATATACATTGTCAACATACAATACATAATAAACTATTCCTGCAATCAGCACACCAAGTAAATTCAAAATAGCACTTGGCTGGCATTCTAGTAATGATGTCATTGACCTGGTTCATCATCATCACACCTTGACATCATAGTTCCCAAACTTTCACAACTATTTTACATGCACTTCTCTCACCTCTCTTGCATAGATTTGACCACCCTGTCGATGCTCAGCAAGACTATAACTATTGGAAGTTTCCTGTCCACCTAACATAAACATCTGTGAAACTATAAACAAAATGCATCAAATTATGATTGGTAAATAATTAATTAACCAAAGGAAAGAAACCTGTCTGTAAAGTTACGTGCCACATTTTGTGGTCTACTACGCCATGTAGTATTATTGACTAACTCAATAATACCAGCCTTTGCGATTATAATAGTCCGCTGGGTTTTCTCTGGGTTTTCCGCGTATCTTCAAATGTCTGCCTCTTTTAATTTTGCAGTGATGTACCCGATGTAGTAATTCATAATTTATTTGAAGTGTTTTTTTCTTCAATTGGAACAATTTTGTTAAGAAAAAGAAAATAACTATCAATACCACAGAAGCTGACATTGTTTTAAACCGCCCAGCGCGTGATACACGGTAGCACACACAGAAAATGTATTTTAAATTTCGTATTTTTATTTATTTCGTGTTTAAATTATTTTTTATTTTTTATTTTAAACCTTATTTTATAGCATTTGTTTTTGTTCAAACTAATTTTTAAATTGTAGTTTACATATTTTCAAAGGTATGTTTCCCACTATTTTAATTCGTGTGTAAATGCATTTATGCCGCTTCAGAACAGCAATAAACAGTCTGTGTAAATGCACATTTTCGTGGTTTTATGCCACTTCAGATCGGGTTCCTGTGCCGCATTTGCTGTGTAAATATGCCTTTAAACTGCTGATCTTGTTATCGTGCTAATAAATAGTGTTTTTACTATAGTTTGGATATTGATATCCACTGCATAGCTGATATCCCGTTCAAGTGAACACTGGACGAGTCATTTGCTCGGCTGTAAAAGTAGTTCTATCAAAATTAAATTTCGAGTCAGTATTAGAACAAGTAATGAAAATCATAAATGAGACAATTAAAAAAGGGACATACTTGATGTTAAAGGGGGGGTGAAATGCTATTTCATGCATACTGAGTTTTTTACTCTGTTAAAGAGTTGGATTCCCATGCTAAACATGGACAAATTTCAAAAATTAAATTGTATGTTTGAAGGAGTATTTCTGTTCCAAAAATGCTCCTTCCGGTTTGTCACAAGTTTCGGAAAGTTTTTTTCGAGTATGGGTCTGCGTGACGTCAGATGTAGTGGAATTTCCTTATACGGGTCCTAAGGGCACTTCTCCGGAAGGACGCGGGCGCGCGCGCAACCGTAGACCAGAGCAAGAGAGCGAAAGCAGTACGCCCATCAAAGCCATTTATCCATTTAGCTCGGCTTTAGGGAAGTCAATGTCACCAAAGAAGTGTGTTTTTGGTTGCCAGGGCAAGACAACCCTGCACAGATTCCCAAAGAACCCAGCGCTAAGGGACCAGTGGATGGAGTTTGTTTTTCCAGAGCATCAACGGAGTTGTGCAAGACTGTTTGTTCCCTGCATTTCGACGATGCTTGTTTTATAAACAAAGCCCAGATCGACGGATTTGCAGATCGTCTTAATGCTTAAGGATCGAGCAGTCCCAACGATAAAGGTTCGCGGTCGCAGGCGGTGAGTAAAACTGCTTCAAATGTCTGTGTGTTGTTAGCTATCGGCGCGTTAGCACAGCTTTAGCTCCGCCCACACGGCCCGCCTCCAGCTGCTCGTTTTTTTCCGGAAAGACTCGGTACAGCCTATCTTTCTTTTATAAATATAATAAAACTAAAGACTTTTTGGAGATATGAAGGATGCAATACTACTCTATAGGTACTCAAGATTAACAGGAGATTGAGTGAAAATGAGCATTTCACCCCCCCTTTAAAAAGAGTTATTAAGTCATGAAAAAGAACTTAGTTCTATTATTTACAAAAAAAGTGCAAAAACGGGCCGTGCCACCACTCTTAAAAACGATGAGACGGGGAACTCCAAACAGTGGAGCATGTGATAGATTTTTTAATGAATAAAATAGTAAACTGTAGGCTACAGTATATCAAACTAATCATAATTCTAACATCTAACATTACCTCTCCTTTATGCCTAATACTTGAACAAAATGTACTCTGAAGATTGTGTCGAAACCAGTGGAAAATTCTGAGATGCTGGCTAGACAGTATCAGAAATATACTGTCTAAAAGAGTCTCATGACATACTGAGTAATCCTTTTCTTTTTTTCTAATGATTTGAGATCTAAGTTTGCTCCTACCTAGTAACAGAAGGGTTTGCATTTGAAGAACCAATCAAATTGTAGGGAAATTATGTAATGTTTCATGTAATTTTTGCCATGCTCTTATTCTATAAAAACTGTTGTGTTCTTTTTGCTGGTGGGATTCTCTCTGAAATTTGTCTCTGAAATTGAGATCCTCCGGCCGTAATTAAAGCATATTCAAAGGCATTGTCTGGAGTCTGTCTAGTTAATGCTGCATAGCAAGTTAGTTAGTGGAACAAGTTATTTAGCAAAACACTAGAGATCTTAGGTCACATTTACACATAGCCAGGTGTACCCCCCCCCCCCTCCGTTTTCAATAATAACATCGTGCACAAAACATCGTTTTCAACAAGTTGTCATTTACATCGTTAAGCATTTTCTCATTTTCTGGCGCATAATGTGACGTTTGAGAACCTTAAACCCTGTTTCTCCCAGTTGACACGGCAACACATAACTGGAGTTATCAGAAATCTCCACTTTGTCCGGAGTTTTTAGAAATAATCGTTTTTTGTGATAAAAATAGGGTTTTTGTGTAAATGAGAGGATTTCCCTGCGTCTTCTCTTCGTGTAAACGGGGCCTTACTTCTATTCCCAAGTGACAGTATGGAGCGGGTTAAGAACACTAGAGACCTTATTCCCAAGTGATAGTGTTCAAACGGAACAAGACGTTGTTTGACTCTTTGTGAGACTCTTAGGCAGGGTAGGATAGCGGTCAGGTAACTATAATTCTTAGGCATTTTATGTGGTCAGAATAGCTACACTTAGGCGTCAACCCGAGCGGTCAGAGGTGAACTCAACTGAGTATAATATTTTCAGGTGTCAGGGACACTCGATTCAACATAAGTCAGGTGTGCAGGGGAAAAATCTTCCACAAGCGCTTAACAGCTAACCTGTTTTTGAACAGGTACTTCACCTCATCCTGAGAGTCCAGTGTTCTGTTGGCGTTGTGGTGCTTCAGTGGACTTCGTGGGAATTTTCCGTGGATTGTGTTGTCGATTATCACCAGCCGCTGGGACCCTGCCGGTTGATTTCATCGAGTCGGACATGCGTGCACTGCGCGGTGGATTTCGGCGTGCATCTCTTGGAGTGCGTGCATGTGCCCCTTCAACTAACAGTTCTAGTTCTGGTTGATTTTTACAGTATTCTCTCAATTTTTTCTTCCTGTTTTCTCTTGAGGATTAACGATTTTACTTTGACTTTTGTGGCTGCATGTGGACTGTATAGCTTGACAATGCTGTATATAATTTCTGATCGAGTGGCTCTGATGGCTTTACTCTTTTTGATATCCAACCTGGAAAACTTCAGCTACAGGTATGACTCGTATCATGATACCTCTACAGTTTTAAAAGGGATAAATTGGACAGATATTGGAGTAACTTTATACACAAACTTTCATGTTTTAGGGACTGTCGACTAGCAATTTATGTAAAGGATAGATTTGAAGCTACTGTATTACTTTCTGAATCAGTGGTTAAACAATATGAATTACTAGCTTTAAATCTCATTGTCTCTAAAACCGTACATCTTAGAGTAGTTGGTTGCTATAGACCTCCTTCAGCTAATAATGATGCAGTTTCATCTCTGATCATTGGATTACAAAGAGCTTGTTCTTCTGGGTGATTTTAATGTGAACTGGTTGCAGTCAGCCTCTTGGGCTTAAATTAATTTGTGATACTCTTAACCTTTCTCAGCTAGTTGATACACCTACTAGACCAAATTTGAAGGATTATAAAAAGTCAACATTAATTGATCTTATTTTTACAAATGTTCCACACAAATATTCATTGGCTTCTGTATATGCAAATTATGTTAGTGATCATTGTGTTGTTGCCACAGCTAGAGATACAAAATTACCTAAACAGAAATCACGTATCATTACAAAAATGTGTTTGAAATATTTTAATGAGCAATGTTTTCTCCAAGACCTTGCTACTTATGATTGGGAAAGGATCTTCCTCATCCCCAATGTCAAGTGTACCTGGCAATATTTTTATGATGGTTTTACTTCGGTTCTTAATAGGCATGCACCATTTAAGAAATTTAGAGTTAAAGGCAGGGATAACCCTTGGTTTTCCACAGCACTGTCTGTTCTTATACGTGAGCGGGATACTGCTTGGGCAAAAGCTAGGCAATCTGACTCAGATTCTGATTGGATTTGTTTTAGACAGCTTCAAAATAAATGTACAGTCTCCATTAGGAAAGCTAAAGCTGATTATTTTATTGCAAAAACTACGACAAATTTAAATAATCCTAAAAAATGTTGGCAGAACATAAAGTATATAGCAGGGAACAAAAAATCATCTGATTTTCCTTCATGTATAACTATGGATTCCACTATCATATCTGATAAAGAGCAAATACTTAACCATTTTAATAAGCATTTTATTGACTCTGGGTCATTATTTGAGTCACACAATTTTTTGCGCTCAAATAATGATGTTGTTAGTGCAGAAACTAGTTTTAAAAAGGAGGAGTTCACTTTTGTACACATCAAGAGTTCTGATGTCCATAAAGCACTTAAATCGCTTGATATAAATAAATCACTAGGCCCTGATTGTGTGGAAACTATCTATTTGAAAATAGCAGCTGATATTATTTCGACCCCTTTAACTTATCTTTTTAATCTTTCAATAGATACTGGTGTTATTCCGGAAATCTAGAAATCAGCTTTTGTTGTTCCCTTATTAAAAGGGGGAGATCCTACTATACTAGATAATTATAGGCCAATCTCAAAGCTTTGTGTCCTATCAAAAATTTTAGAAAGTTTTATTAGTGATGATCAGTTGACTTGTTATTTGAACGTACACAAAGTTCTATCTAGTAATCAATCTGGGTTTCGCAAAAAACATAGTACCACAACAGCTGTTTTGAAAGTTTTAAATGACATTGTGGGATCAGTTGATAAAGGTGATTACTGCGCTTCCCTTTTTATCGATTTATCAAAGGCTTTCGACACGGTGGATCATGAGATATTGCTGCATAGATTATAGGGTAAAAATTCAGGACTATTGGAGATTGTTAAAGGTGTACTTCAAGGATCCGTGTTGGGGCCTCTTTTATTCACGATCTACATAAACAGTATTGATTATGATATTCAAGATGCAAATTTTCACTTTTACGCAGATGATACTGTCATGCATTGTGGTGCACCTTCGAAACAGCAAGCCTTGCTTAAGCTTCAAGCGGGTTTTGAGTGCTTCATACACTAAAACTTGTTCTGAATGTAGATAAAACTAAAATCATGTTATTCTCAAGCTCGAAAAAAGTGGTAGACAATTTTATTCCTCTCCATTCCTCTTCACGAGGTAATGTGATTGAGTTAGTAAAAGAATATAAATATCTTGGCATCATTATTGATGATAAATTATCTTTTGGGTCTCACATAACTAATTTAAAGAGAAATTTTTAAATAAAGCTTGGGTTTTATTTTAGAAACATTTTATTTTTAGTTTTTCATTTAATGTAAGAAAGAGGTTAGTTTCTGCTACTTTCTTGCCTGTACTTGATTACGGTGATGTGGTGTATCAATTTGCTTCCTCTCAACTTCTTTCTTCTTTGGATGCTGTTTATCACAGCGCTTTAAGATTTATATCAGGTTGTAAACCTTTAACTCATCATTGTATATTGTATGATAGAGTAGCCTGGCCATCTTTGTCTATTAGAAGGAAAATTCATTATTACCTAATTATTTATAAAACTATTCTGGGGTTGTTGCCTTTGTATCTAGGTTGTCTGATTCAAAAGAAAAGTGTTGGGAAATATTCCCTCCGGTCTGATAATTATTTTACTCTGTCTGTTCCATTTGTAAGAACTGAACTGGGAAAAGGGGCTTTTATGTACGCAGCTCCATTTGAATGGAATTTACTCCAAACAAAATTGAAATTACAAACTCTGGTGCCTATGGAAAATTTTAAATCTATTATTCGGTCACTCGAAGAAGACTCATAAGAAGACTCATTGATTTGCAATTGTTTTTAAGTGTTTTAATTGTATATTTGTTGTTTCAATCTGTAAATTGTGACTGTAACTGCTGTCCATTCTTGGCCAGGACTCTCCTGTGAAAGAGATTTTTAATCTCAGAGAGATTTTCCTGGTTAAATAAACGTAAAAAAAAACAAAAAAAAAAAACCTGCATGCCAATCTTGCAAATGGAGCTTGAGGTAAGTAGGTTTAAGTTTTAGAGCCATGTCACGTTGATCAATGCGCCATTTCATGTTTCTTTTTTATTGCCTAGTCAGTAGACGTAGGTCGCAGCAGAAAACACACTGTGAGATGATAATGCTATATTTCTGACACTGTAAGACATTTTTTCGCAGGCTATCTTTGGTGGCAAGACCGCATCTTTCTTCGTTTTTTTTTTTAACTGACCGAAGATGGATTTCAAATGCAAGTTACAGTTGCCCATTTTTGTAGGTCCTGTAAAAAGCACTGGTTCATTCGTTTAAAAAAGACATTTGATGGTTGGAGTAAATGGGATTTTGGTGTGCCACTGAAAAAAATACTGCTACCACTATTTGCAATGCTAATGAGCATTCCCAAACTGAATGGACGTAAAAAAAAAAAAAAAAAACCTGAAGATATCTGAGCTATTTTAACCCTCTGTTATTGAGCTTGCAGCTACTGCAGATCAAAGTCTTTGCTCTGCCCACCACTCTCTCTCTTGCAAATTCCTCTTTTCTCTGTGCTCCAATTTCAAGAGTGGAATTCCCACATCCTAAAACAGTGCATGTGTCTGCACATCTGTCTCTGGAAGACTCTGTTTGGAGTGTCTAGTTCAGGCAGAGGATGAACATCTAAACCAATTATTTTGAAAATAAATGGAGCATGATTGTGATTCTGCCAAGAGTCAGTCAGGCATATAAAATTATAGCAGACTATAATTGTATGTTTGTGTTCCAAATCAGTGCAGCTCAACCCCGTTCATGGATTCTCACAATCCCATTTCTGGTCTCGGAGTCTCTGCTATAGAGCTACTGACCTGACCAGTGGTTTAAGAACCACTATATTAAAGCTACAATATGTATTTTTTTCCGGCGCTAGGGGTCTCTAACCTCTTACAATAACAAAGGCGTAGACTGATGACGAATAAGCGGAATTATGGAACTTGTCGTCATGCCGAAGGATCTAATAATGTTTATGGATGAGTGAAAACATCGATGTTTTTAACATGACTGTGGTATGAAGCATGGCGCGAGTGCTAATGAGAGACAGATCTCAGCGCCACACGCGAGTCCCGCGGATATAAAGGAATGAGGACATTTCATTCTATCGAACTACCCACAAGTGCTCAATTACTACTCGCACAGGGCAGTTTTTTTAGATGAATGAAACTTGTGAGGTAACACAGCGCTGTTTCACTTGGTCTACACTATCACACTAAACTGTATTTGAGTGTGTTGAAAGTTATAATGTTACTCTATGTGTTAGTTTGTCTGTATGAGACTAGCAGTAAGCTAGATCAACATTAGAATAACATACAGATCATATTATAACATTTCATCATGTTGAGCTATATAACATTGATTAGTTTTGTGTACATTTGCTCACCTGTCTAATAAAGTACATGCAAGAGCGGCGTCTCTGTCAAGTGGAAGTTTGTCATGGACGTGGAGCTCTCGGCAGCTCGAAAACGCCACGCTGATATTGATCCTCGTTTTAGTTCTCCTTTTGTCCCAAAGTCTGCTTGCCATGGTCCATAATGTTTGAACTAAACAACAACAGCGTGAGCGTGCCGCTAGACGTAATGCAGTTGTCCATGTCTGTCACCATGGTTACGAGCGGAAACCAGGGATAACGCGGATATTACGTCATTGACAGGCGACAAGTGGACAAGCCATTATTTAAAATTGGAATTTCTCTTGAATTAAAAATCTTTGGGAACTTTTGGGATATTGTAAGTACACAACTGCAGGAATTATATCACACTGTGCAAGTGATTTTTGGATATTTTATTACAAAAATCTTACATATTGTAGCTTTAAAGCATTGCATATGTTTCCCTGTTTTTTTTTTTCTTCTCTCTATTAATAAATATAAATATTAATCAAACCCTTTTTCAATCATAATATTAATGGGCAATCTCAAGAGCGGTGTTGGTGGGGGTGGGGTGGGGGTGGGGGTGGGGGGGGGGTCCTATGAGATTACTGTAGTCTGTGTCATCTGTATGCTGGTGTGCATGTAATCAAGGGGTTTTGTGTTTTTTTACCTAAATTGTGAATGATGAGTATGTATAAGGAATTTTGCTTTTAAACTAGGGGAAGTTTGTAGCCTGACGTCGTCATACTCAGATTCTAGTCAGAATATGAGTCTGATACTGCTCCATTGGGCTGTGATTATGGAGCTTGTTTCAACCGAACCCAGTAGTATGTTCCTGCACAACCGGGGGCTGCAGTTTCAGGACCGCAGTTCCAAGTTACTTTGTACATAGTATCAAGATATTTAATCTCAGGAGTATTTTTTTTTTATATAAATGTGATTTTTGATTCAAAATGCATCAGAGGTTAATTACAAAGTGTGTACACAAAGTGAGTCACAATTTTAAATTTAAACAAATTCATTTACACCAAATATAAATGAAAAAATGTATATCAATCTTTAAAAGGGGGGTGAAATGCTATTTCATGCATACTGAGTTTTTTACACTGGTAAAGAGTTGGATTCCCATGCTAAACATGGACAAAGTTTCAAAAACTAAGTTGTACGTTTGACAACTTAGTTCAACTTAGTTCCGGTTTGTCACAAGTTTTGGAAAGTTTTTTTCGAGTATGGCTCTGTCTTACGTAAGATAGAGCGGAATTTCCTTATATGGGTCCTAAGGGCACTTCTCCGGTAAGATCGCGGGCGCGCGCGCACTCGTAGACCAGAGCAAGAGAGTGAAAGCAGTTTGCCATCAAAGCGCCCTGCCCGGCTTTTGGGAAGCCAGTGTCACCAAAAAAGTGTGTTTTTGGTTGCCAGGGCAAGACAACCCTGCACAGATTCCCAAAGAACCCAGCGTTAAGGGACCAGTGGATGGAGTTTGTTTTCCTGAGCATAAACGGAGTTGTGTAGACTGTTGTTCCCTGCATTTCGACGATGATTGTTTTATAAACAAAGCCCAGATCGACGGATTTGCAGATCGTCTAATGCTTAAGGATCGAGCAGTCACAATGATAAAGGTTCGCGGTCGTGCGTTGGAACGGTGAGTAAAACTGTTGAACAAATGTCTCTGTGTGTTGTTAGCTCGGCGCGTTAGCACAGCTTTAGCTTCGCCCACACGGCCCGCCCCCAGCCGCTCGTTTTTTTCCGGAAAGACTCGGTACAGCCAATCTTTCAATTAAAAATATAATAAAACAAAAGACTTTTTGGAGATATGAAGGATGCAATATTACTCTATAGGTACTCAAGATTAACAGGAGATTGAGTGAAAATGAGCATTTCACCCCCCCTTTAAACAACTGAAAAAGTGGAGTAAGTCTGTATATTGATTAACTTCCTTAAGTTTAACTAATTAGCTCATTATCAGGTAAAATAAAGATGGAATCAGCATATGCAGTCACTAAATTACAGCCAGATATTTTAAAGGTTGTAGAGAGGCAAGACAAGACTCAAGAATGATTCAAGAATGTATATTTATATATATGTATTTTTTGCAATAACAACAGCACCAAACATACTCCTTTTTCATCAGTTGCTGCACAGACAGAATGGCTGTAGGCTTCAACTCAGAGAGAGAGAGAGAGAGAGAGAGAGAGAGAGAGAGAGAGAGAGAGGTGTATGCACTGATAGGCTTTCAACCCACTCCTCCATGCCAACTCCATGTTCACCTGGTACTCAGGTGATTCACAGAAAACATGTTGATTTCCCCCCCCATATTTTATTTAGAACATGCAGAGGTAAACTGGTACCATGAAATGATTTGTGGACAGTATAAATTCCATTCTCCAGACCGATACATTCATTCTGAAGTTGGGAGGATGCTGTGATGTCCTTATGTTTACTTGTGTGCTTCCTTTCTATGTGCCTCTTTAATTTTGTCTTGTGCTTGAGAAGGTGGCATATGGGACACTTTTTCTTTAGTATTGCCTTCACACGGACCCTTAGCATCTGTTCACTTGGGGTGGTTGGCAGAGTGGTGGTGGTTGCTGTTGTTAGAGATGGGATGGTGGTGGTTACTGTTGTTGGAAATGCTAACATGGTCTTTGTTGGTGATGGGATGGTTGTAAATGTCGGAGCTGGGATTGTGCTGGTTATGGCAGGGTGCTGAGTTCAAATGGAACTGATCATAAAATTCATGCTGCTTGTAATGCACAGTTTAACTCCAACTGCATTTCCTTAGGGAATGTTTGAAAACTTTACCTTCATGGAGAACTGCACGACTGAAATGGCTCGCTAAATGGGTTTTGACCTAAAACTAGCACACAAATTCTAAATTTGTGGGAATTAATTATTAATTCATAGTTAGCAGCTCTCACTTTGGCTATATAAACTTTGCTTTATTTAAACGTTATGAAATAAAACTTAATTTAATATTGGTAATCACAGTCTGATTGGTGTCCATGTCGTCCATCTTAGTGCTTTTGGTGATCCAGTTTGGTAGGTGGTGCGGTCACAAAAAACTTGGGTCCTGGAAGTGGGGTCCTGAAACTGCAGCCTCCGGTTGTGCAGGAATACCCTTCTCACCGAACCAGGAAAGAAAATGCCTCTGAACTCAATTGGATAGACCTACAAACAATCAGAGCAACGGAGTAAGTGACGTATGTTCTTCATTCATCTTTCCGTTCGACAAATGCCTTGATCGTGGTTCTCTGTTCATGTGAATAAATCCATAGATCTGCGAACCTCGCTTGTATACCTTCATAGTTTATGTTTGCCAAGCGCGTCAGATGTTCTGAGTTCTAATCCGCACTCAGTTTTTTTTTCTCATCAAAACCGAATATGTTTATCAGTGTTTGTATATCAAGCAGGGACACGTTTGTGTGCATTTTGTTTTGTGATTTCACTGGAACGAATAGAGAGTCTCCGCAATAGAGATAGATTGAAGCGTGCGTCCGAGTGAAGACTGTGTGTGAGCCTCAAGAGAACACTGTATCCGCGCCATTGATAGCAGCGGCAACGAGCGCTCAGCTTGGTTTCAAAAACAACACATTTCAGCCCTAGAAAGCCTCTTATTTAACAAACGAACAAAATGAATACCCTGCTAGTTAACTGGAGATGTTTTATTTATTTGTATTAGGTACATCCGTGCCGCGAGTTACTGCTTTGTTGTTATATATCTCCGAAGTAACTACTGACTAGCTACTTGAGTAGTTTTTTCATTGGATACGCTTTTACTCTTACTCAAGTAACTATTAAGATTATTACTTTTACTTTTACTTTGAGTAAATATTTCTATAAGTTCCTGTACTTTTACTTCAGTACAGTTTTTGGATACTCTACCCACCTCTGTTGTATACTGATACCACAAAATTGTGAAATAAGTGACCAGGGACCAGGGAGCCGGACAGAACCAGCTGAGATGGAGTTAGGAGACTGGGCAGGACCAGTGGAGAAGAAAGGAACTGAATCACTGATACAACCAGATGGAACAGGCAGAGGAGAAAGCTCGAGGGTGGGGACATGGGTGGGAACTGGATCTGATAAAACCCTAGCCCTCGTACCCCCGCCACATTAGCAAATCATATCAATTATTAATCATCTACAAATGTATATTATGTTTAGTAAATTAGTAGATCATCACTAAAGCTGCAGTATGTAACTTTTTTTGGTTAAAAAAATAAGTAATTGAGCAAATCCATAAAACATCAATGTTCAAAACTGTCTCCCAACATTACCCCGATTCAAAACTGTAAGGTTATACAAAATAATTTATTAATTGAGCTGTCCAGGGATCTCAGTTTGATGTCATTCGTCTTTGTGTGGTTACATCAGAGATGACTTTGTTTCTGCTGAACAGACATTTCAGTGGCTTAATAGGTAGCTAGTTAATTTGCAATGTGTAATCTGAGCTGACGGAGCAATCGTTTTATCTTAACGTCAGTAACATGATTCATTACTTCAAAGGTGTGGCCTTTGATGTCCGTGTCCTTTGAAGGATGCAGCCTTTGATTTGGGACGCAGCTATAGATCAGCAGCATTATGACACTGTGTCACGTGAACTTTACGTCGCTTGGAAATGCTCTGAATATCAAGGCTGTGGAATGTAGGTCAGAGTGGCATGCAGTGAGTGCCTGACTGTGTACCACCACATTGTAAACACAGATTACACAATGCAGAGACTTCTGTCTCTGTCTGTCATCTTCCATGCTGCTAATAAATTATAAATAGAGTTCTTGCAACTAAACACGTGCAAGTTCATTATATCTTATTGATTTACCCAGCTCACCTGCCCTGCCCCCTAGGCTACATAATAACATTTCATGAGGATTATCAGTACAATGTATGTGTTCCTAGGCAGTAAACCCCTTTCATCCATAGTAAAAATTCTGTAAAGCACTATCGTGGCGTAAGCCCTATCTAGTTTATTGATTTTTAAAGTGACAGCAAAAGCAATATTGTAGAAGACACCAGTTTTAAAAGAGTTACTTGTGGTCCACTCAATTTAACTCATCCACCTTGGCTACCTTGAGTCCTCATTTTAGTGTCTGAATATTCTAATTTTGCACAATGGCGATACAAATGAGGGTTAAGTTAATGCACAGTCTGCAGATGTAACATCTGAACAAAATTAAATTTGGATCAGTTCCTTAAAGTTATTTTGTGGCTTTTAAAGACTTGCACTACAGAGCAAATTACAAGTTAAAAACTTTACAAAAAATATGTGTTTTGAGAAGTTTCTTAAAACACTCAAATGGTTTTAAGTTTACATAGAGGCTGATGAGGAGAGAGAGAACCAGCAGAGCTGAGAAAACAAGAAGGTGTGGATGGTTTAACCAACTCACAAATGTAAGCTGGAGCTGACCCATGTACTGCTTTACAAGTTAAAATAATAATTTTAAAATTAATTCACTATTGGGACTTGGGAGCCAATGTGGTTGAAGAAGCACAGGGGTAATTTGTTGGCGAGATGTACAAGTCAAGACATGAGCAGCTGAATTCTGTATATATTGCAACCTCTTAATAGAATTTGTGAGTGAATTACAGCAATCAGGAACAAAACGTGAATTACAATAATCACACCAGAATTGTGCACCTGGACACAAGGGGACATTAGGCTATCGTTCCATGGTAAGATTAAAGTATTGTAAAAAGCGCTATAAGCCCAAGAGGCAGCATATGGATACGAAACAGAGTAGGACCCAACACTGACCCCTGTGGAACACACTGTTGAAATGGCACCAACTCAGATCTGTTAGTACACAGGTAGTTCTGAAAGATAAGATGTAAACCAGTTCAATGCAGTGCCAGAAAGGCCAATCCACCTATGTAGTCTGTCCATCAGTATAGTGTGTCAAATTGTATTGAATGCAGCATTAAGATCTAACAAAACCAAAATGCCACAAGCCCCAGAATCAGTTGGGGCTGATTAACTAACAGCAGTGAGGATAGGGCAGAAACAATGGAGCTTATGGTTCTCTTACAATATCTTTACAAACAGTACTTGAAGTTGGCATGAAAAGTTTCATCCTCACAATTGTGCACTGCCCTGCCAAAAAAATAAAAAGTTGCACACTAATATTTTGTTGGACGACCTTTAACTTTTATTAAAGCATGCATTCACCATGGCATTGTTTCGATAAACTTTGCAATGTCTCAACTTTTATTTCAGTCTAGAGTTGTAATAATGTTTTACCAAGATCTTGTGTTGAGGATGGGAGAGGCGAACAACAGCTTAAATTCTTCTCCAGCACATCTCAAAGATTCTCAGTGGGGTTGAGATCGGCACTCTGTGGTGGCCAGTTCATGTGTGAAAATGAGGTCTCATGCTCTCTTTCCCAATTAGAGCCCGATGATTCCTGGCATTGTTGTCTTGAAATATGCCCGTGCCATCAGGGAAGAAGAAAAATCCATTGATGGGAAAGCCTGGTCATTCAGTATTTTCAGGTAATCAGCTGACCTAATTTTAGAGCCACACGTATTTGCTGAACCTAGGCCTGACCAAGTGAAGCAACCCCAGATCATAACACTGCTTCCATAAGCTTGTACAGTAGGGACTATGCATGATGGGTGCATTGCTTCATGTGCATCCCTTCTTACAGGGTAAATCTGGATGCATCAGACCACATGACCTTTTTTCCATTGCTCCAGAGTCCAATCTTTCTGCTCCCTGTAGCAAATGGAAGCCTTTTTTTATGATTAGCCTCACAAACAAGTGGCTTTGTTAAGGCCACACAGCTGTTCATTCCCGATCTTTTGAGTTCTCATTGCATAGTGTGTGTGGAAATGCTCTTACTTTAACTATTAAACATCGCTGTGAGTTCTTCTGTCGATTTTCTACGATTTGAATCTCCAATGAAAGCCATTCAAGATTGTTTTCCGACTGTATTTTTCCCACTGTGATTCACCACATCCTTCTAGGTTTTAATAATGCGCCAGACAGTTCTCAGTCCAATTTGAGTAATTTCAGCAATCTCCTTAGTTGATTTATTAGCTTGGTCCATAATTGGTCAATAATTTGACCCTTCTGAAACGCAGTGACATCTTTTCAACGACCACGGGATGTGTCTTCCGACATGATTGTTTAGGAAATGAGATTAAATGTAAAGATTAAATAACATTTTGCCAGCTGAAACATTAATCAGTGCAGGAATTAACCATTCAAAGGTTCTTGCCTATTTTCTCATTTAAATCCAGATGGCAATTTTTTTTTGTCAGGGCAGTGTATATCTGGAGTTCAAAAAATATAGTGCAGGACTTAATTTTGTCCATGGGGAATTGATTAGTTGTTGGATCATTGACATTTTCTATAGACTTTGGTCAGGTTAGACGATATATTGAATTTAATGCAGATGAAAACGAGGCTGTGAGGGATAAACTTACAGTCTTTACAATGACACACACTGTATAAAGGTCCTACTGTAGATCACTTCATTTTCAAAACTCACAGTTTGTCTTTAAAGTTTTTGTCAACTGAAAGTTTTTTGGGAGAGTCTTTTCATCAGCTTAACAATCAGTATATTGTTAAACAACAGTATGATATATTCAACAGTATGATCTATTGTAAGTCTGTCCCTCACAGCCTTGTTTCATTCCTGTCAAACATTAAATATGCCGCTAGCCTGACTAAGGTCTATAGCTGCGATCTCTTGTGATTGACAGGTTTCTGGAGGGTGGAGGTTATTGTTCTGCATATCATCAAAATAAGAATTTTGATTTCATGGTGATGAAAATGGCTGATTTGACTGTTTTCCATTCTCAACTTATCATAGTGATGTTACGTTCAACATTAAATCTTCGAAGTTAGTGGCAATAAACAACATACTTCACATTGAATCACTGTATAGATTACAATGCATTATATTTTTATTTTATCTTTTATCATAATTCAGATTAAGCCTGTGACAGCACACATGTATTGACATTAAATCAATATTTTGGGGGTGTTTATGTTTCATGCAGCTTCCCCGCTTTGTTGGGGAGGGGGGGATTTATGTCTATTTGTAGCCAATCTTTATACTTACCTTTCAGAAGCAGCTAAACATATCTAGATCAGAATGCAGAGGATATGTCTCCTTCACTTTTAGGGAAAATAAATTTGTCCCACACACATTTCTCATGTACGCATTGAGGTTTTCATCTGGTATACATTTAAAATTATTGTACAATAATTTTAGTTACAGTCAAGGCCGGACTTACCATTGGGCTTGTCTGGGCTCCAGCCCATAGGCCCCGCCCGTTTACGTTCATTTAATTTGTTCAATAATATGCTTGTCATTTAATTTTTCATTAAAAGTTTGTTGAATGGTCTAGCATGGTTACCTGGCCCTGCAAAGAATAATGTCATTTAATTAGCTAAATAAAAAATGTCAGTCATCTCGATGTTTGCTGATTGGTTATAGACCCCTTTTGCGCCGATGTCACAGTTACGTCACGGCGCTAGCTGGAGGCAAAACAAACGGAAAACTGGAGGCGGCCAATACAAACCAGCACAGATTCGGCTACATAATAAGGAGCTTAAATTATTATTTTTATTATTAAATGTCATCTTGTTGTGTTGTTGGGTGCAAGAATCGATGAAAAATGAGTATGCTGTATCTGGAATTTTTATTTCTAGAAAATATTCATATCATTAAAATTACACCGTAGTGTCACTCTTTACATTGTCGTCTTGGCGCTGGCTAGGCAGAACTGCGGATTGAACCACTCAAGTCTTTACATGACCATTCAGCACATAGTTATATTATAGGCATCTAAATATATTTATATGTCCTCAGTTTCTCTTTACCCTCAGTTTCTCTATCGGGCAGGTGTAGAAGTCAGGCCACTCAACCGGGGGTAGCATTAATGTTAATCCTGTTAGTTCGTCCATTGACTGAGCGTGTACGGTCATCTGGTTCCGTCCGTTAAAATTAACTTTTGCAAACAACAATCGGCGTCCTGGACAGTGAGTGACCTTGCACATTACGACAAAATCGAATTTTCTTCAGTCATTGTTAAAAAACAAGCTAACAAAACTTGCAAACTAACGTTAGTGAAGCGGCCAGAGGAATCTTTCTGCCTCCAGCTAAGCCCCTCCCACACAAATACGCCACCATGTTTACCAACTGTAAAAGGGTCTATTGCAGGGCTATTCAATGGACTATATGCACGGAGCGTTCTTTGGAACTTCCGCATAAAGATAAGTCAGCCCGTGAACTTCCGGTGGAACGTCATTTGATGTTGTGGTACTTTTAGGTTAGTGGGCGGCACCTTCAAATCCGTGAGGTAAAAGACTCCTTGAGACTAGTGGTTTATAGATAAAGTTTGAACTAGAACTTATTTATTTAATTTATTATTTATTCAAAAGCTACGTGAAAATAAAGTAATAACTTAGGTTAACGGAAATGAAAAAGGCATTTAAATTTCAGCGCTGTGAGGGAACGTCAGCTGAGCACTGTTGTGTCCCTCAGTGTTCGTCCTCAGCAAAATTCAATTCAGTCATTAGTTTTCATACTTTCCCGTCAGACGTACAACAGCGAAAGAAATGGATAGTAAATATAAGAAGAGACAATTTTATTATATCTCACCATACACGCGTGTGTAGTCGGCACTTTGTGCCAGAAGAGCTCAAGGAGCCTGCTGAAGTCGGAGGGAGGCGAAGGCTGAAGTCTGGTGCCGTACCTGTACTGTTCCCTTGGAATAATTACTCTCTTGGAGAGAGAAGGCTTGGGGTTTGGGAAAGGAGAACGAGACCAGAGAGTATGGAAACTGGGGAATATTCTGAACGTATATCTACCAACGACCACGATTACAGCACAGCACCGCAGCCCGCGTTTGTTGACTCGGTTCTGGAAGAAAACGAAAGGCTTCGCGAAGAAATCGACCTTGTGAGGCAGCAGATGGAACAGATGTCACTCAAACAGCGTTTTGGGCTACAGCGATTTACAGGTTCTGACAGTGACATCCGTTTCTACACCAGGTATGTAGAAATATTTAATTTAATAAAAACGCAAATACTTTAAGAACACTTGAAATATCTTGCATTTAAAGACTGATGTTATACAGTGATCATACTACTGTATCTTTACTAATTATATTTAAAATAAAATAATATTTAATATTAAAACACTTTTTAGGCTTAATGTGCATCGTGCATTAAAGAAGTACTCCAAATAAAGTATAATTGTAATATTTATATCCTAAGCTTTAAGCATTATGTCAGTAAATATCGATTTGTAGTATACTTAGTATGAAATAAATATATTTTAAAAACATTTTGGTTTAGGTTTTTTTTTGCACTATGGTGTCCAAACCACAAACATTGAAGATTAAATATAATCAGCATGTCAAATAGACCAGTGCAAGTCACTTCAGTTCCTACTTCAGGTTCACCTCTGACCTGGTGTGTATAAATGTAATAATATGTATGGTGCTAAATGCAAGGAATGTCAATGCTTTGACATTTTCGCTATTTACAGGTTTTCATCTTACGATCATCTGATGCGGTTTTGGCAGGTCATTGAACCATCACTGAGATTCATGGTTCGGGTAACCAGAACAGGAACTGCAAACAGTGAATCTGAAAAGCAAAGTGCTTCCATGGTAAGTCTGTCATCTGTGCTATTATGACCAAACTCTCCGGCTACAGAATCCTATCATATACTTGTTCAATACATGGTTGGACTTTTACTTTCTGAAGCCAGGATGTTCACATTATGACCAACACTAGCACTTTTAGATTGAATGTAGAATGAATGGAAATAAATTTCACACCATCAGATGTCTGTTGTTGTAACTGTACTGTACACCTACCAGTTTTGACAATTACATATACATGTAACTGTGTTGTGATCTGTCAGTCCTTACAGGCAATAGATGAACTGTTCCTCTTCCTGAACTACCTTGCCCTTGGTCTGAAGCAGAGGGACCTAGCTGAGCGGTATGGGGTGCATCAGTCTACTGTAAGCAGAATCATTCTGACCTGGAGCAATTTTCTGTTCTCTGTTCTTGGTTCACAATGCATTTGGATGCCTCAAGACAAAATTAAGGAACACTTGCCATCAGAGTTTGAAGACTACCCAGACACCACCACAATTCTGGACTGCACAGAGCTCCGGTGTCAAACACCCTCCTCCCCTTTACTTCAGAGTGAGGTATACTCAAACTATAAGTCCCACTGTACCCTGAAGGGAATGATTGGCATGGCTCCCCATGGCGCTGTAACCTTTGTTTCCTCCCTTTTTGCTGGCTCAGTAAGTGACAAACAGATCTTTGTAGAGTCAGGTATTCTTACTCTGCTTAGGCCAGATATGGCAATTATGGTCGACAGAGGCTTTCTTGTGGATGACTGTGTGCCCTGTAAGGTGTACAGGCCTGCATTCCTCGCTGGAAGACCTCAGATGTCAAAGCACGAGGTCAGGGAGACCCAATCTATTGCACATCTCAGAGTGCACATTGAGCGCCTAATTCGTAGACTGAAGGAATTCAAATTCTTTGATACTGTCATCCCCTTAAACATGTTTGGTAACATAAATCAGCTTTATGCAGTTGCATGCCTACTGTTAAATTATCAGAGTGGGCCACTTGTAAAAGCTTGGGCTAAGTAGAAGTGCCTCTTGTTTTATCCTCTCTTAATCCTTGTAAATATATCTTAAACATGCCTCTAGATTTAATCTCTGTATATATCATTCATCTCATAATTTAAACTTAAAATCTATTCACTAAAAATCTGATTACCTGTATTATAATTACTGTTGTTGTTTTTACATTATTTTTATGTTTAAAAATTTTGTTTTTGTTAATTGTATTTAACTTTTCATTATTTGTTTACTAATGAAGTATAAATTCAGAACACACACAAACAAATAACATGTATATGAAAATATGTAATTTAATCAGTTAACAACAGATCCTGTACATTTGTGGAAACAGTTCAAAATAAAACATGGGCCAAAAAATATGTACAAATTGATGGCAACTGATTGAATGGATTGAAACGTTTCAAGCCAAAAGTGTTGGAAGATAAAAGTAAAAGTAAAAGTAATCAACCTTTTGCTTCATTGTTTTAATGACTCCCTCGTCTCTGTATATTCTTTGTATGAACATGTCGTCTTCAGTAAACACAACAAAATCACACCACTTCATCCCGGAAATGAATAGTTGGCCCTGCACCTGCCAGTAGTAAGTGTGAGATTGTTTGAGCTGTAGCACTCCACCAGAGACCCTAAGGTAGGCACAGTCCACATAGCTTCTCAAATTTGGGCACTTTACTTCAACCAGTCCAAACACAGGATCAGCTTTAGGGTCGTACACCAACCCATCTGGTGATGAGCCAAGCCAAGGTGCATCGGGGTGGATGATAAACCCACAAGGGTAGTGATTTACCTCCTGAATGCAGCAGTATTCCTCAATAGCTTTGGGCTCCATCTGAAGGCCCCTCTTCATTTCTGCTGACTGATAGCCTGACCGCAAAATTCTCACCGCTAGACTCGCCGCTGAGGACTGCCCTCTCACATGGCAAACTTCTCTAGAAATAAATTGATAAACATAAAAATAACTTTAGTATTTATATGAGATGACAATAAATGAGTATTTAAATGAGAAAACAAAATGTGCTGAATGTCACAGTATAGTTTACAGTTACCTGAATCTAGAGGAGGTTAGACGTGGCTTTCTCAATAAATGCCATTCCCTCATTGTGCTTTGTTGTCTTGTGCCCATCTCAATTTCGTGTGCCATGACTTCTGTTGTTGCTAGAGAAGTCATGTGCATCTGCTGATGGTGAGTCAACACAAAACAACACTCTGAGGGACCTAGACAGTAGCCATCCAGGGGTAAGTATGGTCGTGGTGGTGCAGTGCTATGTGGACAGGTCTTTGGTGGGCTCCATGCTGGAAGTTGATAGGACAGTAAACTCCCTTCTTGGACTTTTCCAAAAGCGCTGTCCACTAAAGGCACATCCCCTGAAATCCCCATGGTGGCTATTAAAGGAGCAGTTTCTCTTGACATGCCTTCGTAAATATCCTTCACCCGTAGAACTGACATGTCTGGAAGGCCACAGGTCAGGTTACAGGCAGCTTTATACAGGTTGCTCCTGAAAACATACATAAAAGACACGCACACAGTGTTAATTAAAGGTTCATGTAATGTGTCGATTACAGTGATCATAAACCAGTCTGAAAAAGTATTTTACATTTTAATACATATTTTCAACACATGCATGCAGTAAAACAACTTCCCATTCCTACACCTTACTTGATGCCTTCTGCCAATCTTCTCTCCTTGGGCCTAGCTGACAATACCACCATTTCATTTGTTGGACCAGGCTTAAAACCCTGTAAATTAATGTTGTATAAGAACTTATTTGTGCTGTATTTAGTTTACTTTAGCACAATGATTTACCTATTTTCATAAGAAAAGATGCTGCACTATCTGTGATATTGGAAGTCGATGTGAGAACAAAAACACAACTTAAGTAACAAAGAAGATGTAGGATTATACTATAATGTGTAAATTAACAATGTATTAATTGTGATAGTGTTGAGCAGCATCACCTGGGTCCTGGGTTTGTGCCATTGCTGCTCAGACCCTGTGCAGCTGTGAGTCGGGGGGACAGCTGTTGCTCCCTGTTGGCTGTAATGTGCTGTTTGGAAGAGCAATGCTGCAATGTGATTACATAGAGCAAGCCCTGCCACACATGAGCACTGACAGGCCATCAGCTCAACAGGTTTAGTGTGTTTGAGGACAACCTGTAAGTGAAAAAGATATCAATTGTATATATTCTGTGTTTTAGGATTCAGGCAATCATAGTCACTAATTACTGGAATAAATAATCATTAGTTAAATTATGTTGGTTTACACTGTAGCTAGTGTTTGAACCTTCCTTGGGCTACAGTGTCAAATGTTGGCAAGCTAACTAACTCTACTCTCTGGGAATCTTAATAGGCCGTATTTGTAATAAATTACTGAGTAAATACTTGTTAGAATACACAGTGTGCAGTTGATATAGTGGTACAGTGAACTACTGTCCTGACAGCAACAGTTAGGCTGTAGGCCTTTGTAAACTCCAAACAGTGGTCTATTACAATCAATCTCTGCATTATATATATATATATATATATATATATATATATATATATATATATATATACACAGTATATATATATTTTTTTTTTTCATTTAATTCCTAGAGAGCAGACACTGTAAACCTTATTGCATTGAATCTGATCTCATTCCCCTACACTCAAGTTGTGTGGTCTCTCATTTTTCCTCATAGACCTGAAGCATCTTGCCCTCACAGAAACCTCTCCTGCCTCGTTCTTGTCAGAAACTGAGAAACAAAACAATTACAACACATGGAATATCAATACACATGCACTTGGATTTTTCCTCAGGAGTGGAAACATCTTATACTGCCTGCTGTTATTTATGGTCATACAGATAAGAGTACATCATTCAAAAGGGAAAATCTGTAACCTTTGGCACTCTAGCGGTTAATAAAAATGCATGCGTCTTGCGGAAGAACATTGTAGCCGGAGCTACTTCTCTATGTTTATATCTATGGCGAGTCATGCAGGGATGTGGTTACTTACTCCAGTCCATACATAGTGATACAAGCCGACTGGTCTAAAATAGTCCCAATATAAACACTATTATAGGTGAGTAACGTAGTGATTCAGGATAAGACAAAAACACGGTTTGTAGAATTGATTCATGATGTACTCGCTCATCATATAAATTGTGTTAATTTTGAAAATAAAAAAAGTTACAGACAGCAGCTAACGATTGTGGTATTTTAAAGTTTCATGTTATATAACAACATACTAGTGTAGGCCTATATGTCAAGCGTGGTAATCACGGGAGAGTACCTAGACACGTAATTGTACATTTAAATGCTGACAACTAAGTTAACGTTAAAAACTATGTAATGTTAACGCGTTAACTGTTTGGATGTTTGCTAGCGATCCTATCTCGTAAACAACATCATAACAGCAGTCTCTTGATAATCGATAACTTACCTTCACAGTCATGAATATAACTGGATATGTACAACTTAAATCCTTTTTCCCGTTTACCGGACGAAGCCTTGGAGTTTTCCTGAATAAGGCGGTGTACATCATTGATGTTAACTTGAGGTAAATCCTGAAGGCAGCGCGTGTAGAAAGACATCTTCACGGCCGCTTGATGTTTGACAGTTGACCGGAAATGACTGAGCTGACCTATCTAAACCAGGAAGTGGCCGTGCATATAGTCCATTAGATTCATTCGAGGGCCGCATTATCAAATCGAAAAGTTGAGGTGGGCCGGTGGGTTGGTTTGGGGGTTTATCTTATTTATTGAAACATAACAGTTTCAATAAATAAGTTAAAGTAACCCTAAAGACGTGTGGTATTTACTTGGAAATGTGGTACCCAACAGTATGCAAATATATAAAACCATAATAAATAAAAACTTGATAATTTACAGCTGTGTACAACTATTTTCCTTGGAACAAATAAATTATTTATACAAACTTATAGCTGTTGGTGAGAAATAATTATTATTTTATTTATAATTGTTATGCTTAAATGAAAATATTCTGACAGTGAGACTTGTTAACCACAGGCTCCCACTGTATAAAAAATGCCTAAACACAAGTTAAAAACTAAGCACCTTTACAAAGAAACTGACATAATTTCATAACAAGCATTAAATATATATTCCTCTACCCACCTAATAAAACTAATACAATATAAATCACTATATTCACTATTATACTATATAATATTATAGTATATATTTACTATATTTATTTATTACTACATAGTATTCAATATAAATATTGCACATTTCTGCCCAACCATGGTAAATTACTACAGTAAATGTGGTAAATGTTTGTAAGGGTGATTAGGGGATTAAAAGTCTTCTAATTTCGTTCATGCCACAATGTTTCTCCTGCTTTCCTCATCAGTCTTGTTGGGAATGTTGAGGCTGTTTCATCCGATTTAATACTAATTAAATCATCGAGTGATTTGTGGTTTGTAACAGAGAGGTTTCTGTCGAACTGAAACGCTTCCACTGGTTGTCGCAACGCTGTTTAATATTAGTGTGTCCGGGACCGGGAGTAAACGCAACTCCGCGCTGGGCCGTGTTTAAACAACTAGTGAAACAACTGAAAACATCGCTATTTGTTGTAACTGAACTGACCGAGAAACCGTTACAGATGATTCAGTGACGGAGCGGTCCGAATGAATCCGAATAGTTTTAGACCGTTATGCAAGCGCGTTTAGAAAGAATCGAACCAAAAGAATGATTCATTCACGAATGATTGGTAGCCTATTGCTGGTTCAGTCGACATAAATTCGGGACAAATATAATAACTGCTGAAATATTCACACGTAAAACGTTTCTCAGGTCAATCGGAGCGAAAAGAGGAGGAGGGAGGTTGGTGCCGTCGGGCCGCATGGAGATGATTGGCGGGCCGCATGTGGCCCGCGGGCCGCCAATTGAATAGCCCTGGTCTATTGGCAGTTACGTTGTGCCTCGTTTACCGCCGAAAAAACCTGTCTGCTTTAGACAGTGACGTAATGGCGGACTAACGGTATCGGCGTGGCGCACCTAAAAGACAACTAAAAAATGAAAGACAGCAACGTGAAAAGGAAGTACTCAGTCAAATGAAAACGATTGCTGGATTTTTTGCAAGCAGAGAATCCAGAGGACAACAACCTGAACCCGCTGGAAGAAACGGTTGGAGCCAATTTGACTTCACGAGCAGGACAGCCTATCAATGAATCATCATCTCTTCAGGCAGAAGCTGTTAGCTCGTTGGAAGTGGCAACAGAAACAGCGCCTGAACCATGTACGCCTACAACTACAAATTCATTATCTGAGAGTGTGCGTGCTTACTGGGCGCGAAAAGGTCTGGAGTCCTGTCAAAATAAGGATGCTAATGTCAAGGCCTCTGAACTCCACTACAAACATCAGAAGAGACTGTTTTCTAAAACTCATTTCAAACGCAAGCACGTGCATGGTGAGTACTTGCCCAGAGAACGGTTGCTCTACTCACCATCCTCTGGTTGTGTATTTTGTTTTGCTTTTTGGCGAGGGTGACGGTCAATCCCTTTTTGAGTCTGGCTATAATGACTGGAAACATGCTACCAGACGCATTGCCGAGCACGAGAATAGTGACAGTCATAGAAAGGCTATGTTAAATTACATCAACCGAGCAGCAGCTGACGGAGTTATAGACTCTCAACTTAAAAAGCAGCTTGAGTCACAATGCAATTATTGGAGTGAAGTTTTGCATAGAGTGGTTGCGGTTGTAAAATTTTGTTGTAAAGAGATTGGCTTTCCGAGGCAGTGAATTCGAACCATTCTTGAAATCACACATACAGATATATGGCAATGCTGGGGTAGGAACCCCCTCATATCTCTCATCAGTGCTTTCTGAAATCATTGCCGAAGTGAAAGTGACCAAGTACTTTTCTATTTGCATTGATTCAACTCCCGACATGACGCACATTGATCAGCTTTTACATGATTACATTTATCATAAGGTATATTTCACCCGAGGGCCTCGTAGAAGAGCGATTCTTAAAATTCCTGCCTATATCTAGCCACGCAGGGAAGGCACTCTGTGATGCAGTGCATACAGTTTTACATGGACATAAACATCAGTAACTGCCGTGGACAGTGATAATGCCGCAAACATGTGGCTGCAAGCTCACATCAAAGGCATTAATCCACTAGTAGAGCGCTGCACACGCTTATTCTGGTTTGAGTTAATAGCGTAAACTGCTGCACAGAGACCGCTGATTTTTTTTTTACTTCGTTCAAACTTTGTTCAACTTCGAAATCCACAGCTAGATGGAAGGTGGTAACTGCAGGTTTGCAGCCTAATGAAAACCACCGCATTGAGACACTAAAATCTCTCTCTGACACCAGGTGGGCTGCACATGCACAGGCCACCAAGACACTCTGCAGAAATGATGCCACTATTCAAGAGTCACTGATGAAAACTGCAGAAGACAGCAAACAGAACCCGACAACACAAAATGATGCTCGGTCACTGCATAGAAAAATGAACAAGCTTGAGACTGCTTTTCTTTGCACTATGTGGAATCATGTTCTCAAACGCTTTCATGGGACAAGTGTTGCACTTCAAGCTGTAGATCTGGACCTGTGCAATGCTGTTGATTTGGTGAGGTCACTGTATATTGTTGGTTTGAGAGATGAATTTGATGTGTTTGAAGACCAAGCAAAAGCGATGTCTCCCACCGTTTCAGCAACATACAAACAAGACACACAAAGACCAAGAAAACGCAAGACTCATGTGGGTGAGTCTGCAACACCTGAGGTTCACTTGTCAGGAAGAGAACGGTTCTCATCTAGTTTGTTTCTAGTTGTGATGGATAGGCTGCTGGCTGAACTTGATCGCCGTTTTCAGTCCTATAATGACCTCAAAAGCACTTTTGGTTTCCTGAACAACATATCTACCCTCTCTGCAGAACATCTGCATAAAAGAGCAGCAGATCTACAGAAGAGAAACCACACTGACCTGGAAAATGAATTTTGTGAAGAACTCATCCAGTTCAAAGACTTGAACACAGCCAAAATCTGCAAGGGAACTTCTTTTGTGCAATAAAAAAAGAAAATCATCTCACTCTTATGTCAATTTAGAGTGAGCTTCTACGTACAGTGGATTTTACTGATTTGAAAGACTTTGCTGCAAAGAAATCCAGAAGATGCCACTTCTAAAAAGTACGATTTTAATATCTTTAAAATGAGATGACGTACATGAAGTCATAACCTGATCACCTTTCTCTCTATATATATATATATACTGTATATTGTGTATATATATATATATATATATATATATATATTTTAACTGTACATTTCTAATTTGTATTATACATAGTTTTGATTTTTTTCAAAGGTCACTACAACACCCACCTACTCACTTACATACTACACACACACACACACACACACACACACACACACACACACACACACACACACACACACACACACACTCTTTATCTTTCACTTTGTTCAATGACTTATTCTGATATCTTCTTGCAACTGAAAGCACTTCCTGTATTATAATTGCTATCTAAAATTACCGCTACAATTTTAACTAAGTAAGGCATGTTATATGAATTTCCTTTTTGTTTAGTTTTTTTGCTAGAGTACTAAATTACACCTAATGATCTTTAAAATACCATGATAATGAGAGAGAAAATGCTTATTCTATTTTGTTATATATTATACTCTAAAATGGTCATTTATGTGATGTAATCATAGGTGAGAGTCAGCCTAACACTGCCTATATGTGCTATACAGTCTGGAGATTTATACAGTCTATACAATATGTCAGCACTTACCAAGAACAGTTTTTTAAATATTTATACGCTCATAGATTTTGCTATTTGCATGTAATAAAAAGTATTTGTTATGATTGCAACCTCACAAGGTATTTTTTTTTTTTTTTTATATGTTTTCCAGGTAAAGACGCTCTTTATCCTCATTCTGCCTTAGACATTTGTGCATTGCAATAAACGCATGATCACTTTAAACTTTTTTTAATCATTATTTATTTACTGAGAAAACGTTTTTCAAGCTTTAATCAGTGGTCATACAAATAAATTATTCAGTTTTTTAACATTGTCTCTGATAGCGATCAAAATAGAGAAAATCACCTTTTGAAAGTAGCTTTGCACTGGATCGATTATATTGTTACGCCACCAGGCGGCGACAAATGACTGTTAAAAAAAGATTTGTCATTGAATCGTTCATTCAGGAGATTTGTTCAAAAATGCTGATTCATCCATGAAAAAGGTGAAATATTTGAGTGAGTAATTGAATCATTCATTCAAACCAAGTTTTTTAAATAATTCTGATTAATTAAACATTTTAAATAGACTTCAGCAATTAACATAAATTATGTTATTTTGTTTAGTTGTTTTTTCAGAATCTTGACCTCTATTTTATTCTCAATTATGCCAGAATCGTGTAGCTCTAATACATAGTTTGTGTATGTATCATTTTGTTCTATTTAAAGTCATGTATAGGGCCCGAAAGTCCTGCCCTGCCGAATCCTTAGAAATCATATAACAGTAGGCGAGAAATACCCGGGTGGTGTAATATTTCTCACGAGATTCGGACGTGCGTTTACTAAAGTTGCGTCCAAAAATGCCTACTTGCCTACTATACAGTAGGAGAAACGGTGTGAAAAAAAGAGTAGTATGTCCGTATCCTAAGTATTCATAAAGCTGTAGGCGAGATGTTCCCGGATGGCGTACTGCTGACTCACGATGGATACTTTTCAATCCCAATCTTCCCAGGAGGCCACGGGAGAGGATATGTCATAATCAAACATTGAGAGCGACCTGTGAGTTTTCAAATATTAGAAACCAAACACTTGGTTCCTTGTGTTAAAATCACATTTGTATATATAAAGTACTGTAAAGTAAATTGTTGAATTGATGAAGGTGTGAAGATGCTAGATAATATAGTACAATTGTGATTTTGCTGTAAAAACATGTTTTATTATTTATAACTAACAGGGGAGCTCCAGTAAGCAAACATATTGGATTTACACACATTCTAAACATCTGAAAGACGCTTACTAAATGCCTATTTAGCATCTGACATGAAAATCTTCGATAAGAATTGCATATGAGCACATCACAACATGAAATAGAGATCTGAGTGATATATGTGTGCTATATGGAGAATTCACTGTTGTCAACACTGATTTATCTAATCATTAATGTAAGCAAAGTAATGTAAATAAACAAATTTACTTAAAGTAGCTTAATATAAGTTATCTATTTTATTTGTCCATTAGTACTGTTGATAAATGGAGGAACTTTTGTGTTGGATAAAAAGTGAGTTAACACATCAGCAACTACCTCAACATGTAAATGTAGTGTTGAGCTCATAAATCACGGAGGTAACATGAGACTTGTCTGGATGTTACAGGGTCAGATGAGCATGTGTGTGTTTATTGAGCTCATAAATCATAAATGCATGCATTTCATATTCACATTTTTACATATTATATTTGTACCTTGAAGAATAAACTTTAAGAAATAATCATTGTTATTGAGCGTTTGTGCCTGTAACAGCTTTCCATTAAGCCGCTGTTGTACTGGTAATAGGAGTGAGCAAGTAATCAACGCGTATAAACTCCATGAACACAAATGTCTCTAATTGATTAACGTTGCTTCCAGTTAGCTTCTTGTAGTGTCTCATTCTTTGTTGTTAAAAGTCCATACCTTGCATAATACAGCGCACGAACATTGTCCATATTCCATATGTCCTTGCACATCACTCTTTATCAGTGAATCATGGTTAAGCACCATTAAATTCAATCCAACACAATCTTAGAAGCACGGTCAGCATAATATTCCACGTAGTATAGGGTTGCAAAATTCTGGGAATTTTCAAAGATGGAAACTTTCCATGGGAATTAATGGGAATTTAAGGGAATTAACAGGAATTTATGGGAATAAATGGGAATAAACTGGGAATTTTCAAAGTTGAAGGTTGGCACTTATAGGGAACTTAAATATAGTTGAGGAAAGTATATTTTAGCATAATCTTGACTAAAACAAACAGATGCCATTCAAATACACTTGAATATCCATGCCATTCCTCAATCACATGCACATAGCACACTGCTTACTGCATGGCAACTGAGACCACACCCCCTACTGGCACTGTGCATGCCTCAATCACATGTACAGAAGCCCAAAGCACAAGACTATTGAAGGCACACATTTGAGCCTGTGGACTAAACAAAGTGAAGTAAATTTTGATGATATTATGGGGAAATATATTTATTAAATGTTTAAATTGCAAATATCACATACAAATGTATTCATCTAGTAGATAGCAAGCTGATAAGTTAGATGCTAAATAAGCTAGCATAACTTTATTTACCACATAAGTAGGGCTGGGCGGTATGACGGTATATATCGTTACCGCGGAAGAAAATGTCCACCGTAACAGATTTTTTTTATTCCGTGTATACCGCGACATGTAAATAAGTAGGCGTGGTTAACTCGCGTGCAGCGTGCTTGAGACTGAGACACTGATATTTGTCAAAGAAACATGAAGACAGACCACAAAGAAGATCCACAAAAGGAATTACGTTTTCAAAATTAACGTGATATTTTCGGGGGGAGGGGGGGAAGCTGCAGAAGTCAACTAGAGCAGTGCAGCACTCTGAAAGTAGAGACACGCACATGCTCGCAACGGGGCTTACTTGACAACAAGTTCATATCAATATTCTAACGAATAGAAATAACCTTAAATAATGTATCTATCCGTCTCTTATGTGTACAGTTACTTTCAGAGTGGACGCGCAAGTGGTTGCCGTGGTAATGAATATTTCCAAAATTCCCCAGCTTAACTTCCCATGGAAATTTACCGGAAACTTTCCAGAAATTTACCGGAAATTGTTCGCCCCTTTGCAACCCTAACGTAGTACATGGCTTAACACGGTCAAAAACTGTGTGCTTCCCCACTACCAATACACCTGTTGTCTAATTACCCATGTGCTCCTAATATGCCAATGTCTGAGCACCCCAATGGACAAATATATAATTGCATTAAAATGGCTCCTACAGTGCCCGAGACACTTTCAAAAAAGGATTTACAAAAATCACATTTACATTTATGCATTTGGAAAACACTTTTATCCAAAGTGATAAGGTAAGGTGCCTTGTGGTGTTGGCTGTGGAGATCAAACCAGCAACCTTCTGCTTACCAGTTCAGTGGCTTAGCAATGGTAAACATATTAAATTTGGCTAGAAATGGAACGCTGACAACATGATTTGTAAAATGTTTTAATCTGCTTAAATGTTTTCAAGGTAGTGTTGCTCATCAAGAGCAGGCACAGGGATGTTTGGGGCAGACACAGCGGCAGCCAGATTGTCCTACTCTTGCTTCAAGGTTGTGGGGTTCAGGGGGCCTGTTATCATGGTCTTCCTCCTCCTCTGGATCAATGATGTCCCCTTTGAGAAGAGCGAGATTGTAAAGCTGGAACCTCCAGCTACAGGTATTTGCTGGAGGTTTAATTCGGATAGACAGACGTCTATCGCACCAACTGCTCTGCTAAGAGCTGGTGACCAGCCGGCTGTGCAAATCCTCCTCCTCCTGCGTCCTCTCTGGTTGGAAAGCAAATCACCCTTCTCGAAACTCCCATGATTACCTTGCTCACTCTCTGCACAGCATCATGCACAGAGGACTTGGGGATATGGAAGATCTGTGACACTTGAAGGACGCTGCATGGGCCAGCCAGTAGAGGAACACAAGCACCTCGATGTCCCTTTCCCATCCATGATCAGATCCCAGTCTGACTGCAGCATTGAGGGACGTGATGGACGGCAGAGACAGGAGAAGGTGGGAACGATGGTCAGCTGAGTCATCAGAATAAAGACACAGAATGGGAACCGCTGTGTTGAGATGGCAGTGAGATGTGGGGTTCAGCGCCTGGAAATACATGATTGTTAAAACAATAAGTTTGAATAAAGCTTTGTTTCATGTGTTGTTGACTTGTATGCATTGATTTATTTTGAGAAAATGCTTATTCTATTTTGTTATATATTATACTCTAAAATGGTCATTTATGTGATGTAATCATAGGTGAGAGTCAGCCTAACACTGCCTATATGTGCTATACAGTCTGGAGATTTATACAGTCTATACAATATGTCAGCACTTACCAAGAACAGTTTTTTAAATATTTATACGCTCATAGATTTTGCTATTTGCATGTAATAAAAAGTATTTGTTATGATTGCAACCTCACAAGGTATTTTTTTTTTTTTTTATATGTTTTCCAGGTAAAGACGCTCTTTATCCTCATTCTGCCTTAGACATTTGTGCATTGCAATAAACGCATGATCACTTTAAACTTTTTTTAATCATTATTTATTTACTGAGAAAACGTTTTTCAAGCTTTAATCAGTGGTCATACAAATAAATTATTCAGTTTTTTAACATTGTCTCTGATAGCGATCAAAATAGAGAAAATCACCTTTTGAAAGTAGCTTTGCACTGGATCGATTATATTGTTACGCCACCAGGCGGCGACAAATGACTGTTAAAAAAAGATTTGTCATTGAATCGTTCATTCAGGAGATTTGTTCAAAAATGCTGATTCATCCATGAAAAAGGTGAAATATTTGAGTGAGTAATTGAATCATTCATTCAAACCAAGTTTTTTAAATAATTCTGATTAATTAAACATTTTAAATAGACTTCAGCAATTAACATAAATTATGTTATTTTGTTTAGTTGTTTTTTCAGAATCTTGACCTCTATTTTATTCTCAATTATGCCAGAATCGTGTAGCTCTAATACATAGTTTGTGTATGTATCATTTTGTTCTATTTAAAGTCATGTATAGGGCCCGAAAGTCCTGCCCTGCCGAATCCTTAGAAATCATATAACAGTAGGCGAGAAATACCCGGGTGGTGTAATATTTCTCACGAGATTCGGACGTGCGTTTACTAAAGTTGCGTCCAAAAATGCCTACTTGCCTACTATACAGTAGGAGAAACGGTGTGAAAAAAAGAGTAGTATGTCCGTATCCTAAGTATTCATAAAGCTGTAGGCGAGATGTTCCCGGATGGCGTACTGCTGACTCACGATGGATACTTTTCAATCCCAATCTTCCCAGGAGGCCACGGGAGAGGATATGTCATAATCAAACATTGAGAGCGACCTGTGAGTTTTCAAATATTAGAAACCAAACACTTGGTTCCTTGTGTTAAAATCACATTTGTATATATAAAGTACTGTAAAGTAAATTGTTGAATTGATGAAGGTGTGAAGATGCTAGATAATATAGTACAATTGTGATTTTGCTGTAAAAACATGTTTTATTATTTATAACTAACAGGGGAGCTCCAGTAAGCAAACATATTGGATTTACACACATTCTAAACATCTGAAAGACGCTTACTAAATGCCTATTTAGCATCTGACATGAAAATCTTCGATAAGAATTGCATATGAGCACATCACAACATGAAATAGAGATCTGAGTGATATATGTGTGCTATATGGAGAATTCACTGTTGTCAACACTGATTTATCTAATCATTAATGTAAGCAAAGTAATGTAAATAAACAAATTTACTTAAAGTAGCTTAATATAAGTTATCTATTTTATTTGTCCATTAGTACTGTTGATAAATGGAGGAACTTTTGTGTTGGATAAAAAGTGAGTTAACACATCAGCAACTACCTCAACATGTAAATGTAGTGTTGAGCTCATAAATCACGGAGGTAACATGAGACTTGTCTGGATGTTACAGGGTCAGATGAGCATGTGTGTGTTTATTGAGCTCATAAATCATAAATGCATGCATTTCATATTCACATTTTTACATATTATATTTGTACCTTGAAGAATAAACTTTAAGAAATAATCATTGTTATTGAGCGTTTGTGCCTGTAACAGCTTTCCATTAAGCCGCTGTTGTACTGGTAATAGGAGTGAGCAAGTAATCAACGCGTATAAACTCCATGAACACAAATGTCTCTAATTGATTAACGTTGCTTCCAGTTAGCTTCTTGTAGTGTCTCATTCTTTGTTGTTAAAAGTCCATACCTTGCATAATACAGCGCACGAACATTGTCCATATTCCATATGTCCTTGCACATCACTCTTTATCAGTGAATCATGGTTAAGCACCATTAAATTCAATCCAACACAATCTTAGAAGCACGGTCAGCATAATATTCCACGTAGTATAGGGTTGCAAAATTCTGGGAATTTTCAAAGATGGAAACTTTCCATGGGAATTAATGGGAATTTAAGGGAATTAACAGGAATTTATGGGAATAAATGGGAATAAACTGGGAATTTTCAAAGTTGAAGGTTGGCACTTATAGGGAACTTAAATATAGTTGAGGAAAGTATATTTTAGCATAATCTTGACTAAAACAAACAGATGCCATTCAAATACACTTGAATATCCATGCCATTCCTCAATCACATGCACATAGCACACTGCTTACTGCATGGCAACTGAGACCACACCCCCTACTGGCACTGTGCATGCCTCAATCACATGTACAGAAGCCCAAAGCACAAGACTATTGAAGGCACACATTTGAGCCTGTGGACTAAACAAAGTGAAGTAAATTTTGATGATATTATGGGGAAATATATTTATTAAATGTTTAAATTGCAAATATCACATACAAATGTATTCATCTAGTAGATAGCAAGCTGATAAGTTAGATGCTAAATAAGCTAGCATAACTTTATTTACCACATAAGTAGGGCTGGGCGGTATGACGGTATATATCGTTACCGCGGAAGAAAATGTCCACCGTAACAGATTTTTTTTATTCCGTGTATACCGCGACATGTAAATAAGTAGGCGTGGTTAACTCGCGTGCAGCGTGCTTGAGACTGAGACACTGATATTTGTCAAAGAAACATGAAGACAGACCACAAAGAAGATCCACAAAAGGAATTACGTTTTCAAAATTAACGTGATATTTTCGGGGGGAGGGGGGGAAGCTGCAGAAGTCAACTAGAGCAGTGCAGCACTCTGAAAGTAGAGACACGCACATGCTCGCAACGGGGCTTACTTGACAACAAGTTCATATCAATATTCTAACGAATAGAAATAACCTTAAATAATGTATCTATCCGTCTCTTATGTGTACAGTTACTTTCAGAGTGGACGCGCAAGTGGTTGCCGTGGTAATGAATATTTCCAAAATTCCCCAGCTTAACTTCCCATGGAAATTTACCGGAAACTTTCCAGAAATTTACCGGAAATTGTTCGCCCCTTTGCAACCCTAACGTAGTACATGGCTTAACACGGTCAAAAACTGTGTGCTTCCCCACTACCAATACACCTGTTGTCTAATTACCCATGTGCTCCTAATATGCCAATGTCTGAGCACCCCAATGGACAAATATATAATTGCATTAAAATGGCTCCTACAGTGCCCGAGACACTTTCAAAAAAGGATTTACAAAAATCACATTTACATTTATGCATTTGGAAAACACTTTTATCCAAAGTGATAAGGTAAGGTGCCTTGTGGTGTTGGCTGTGGAGATCAAACCAGCAACCTTCTGCTTACCAGTTCAGTGGCTTAGCAATGGTAAACATATTAAATTTGGCTAGAAATGGAACGCTGACAACATGATTTGTAAAATGTTTTAATCTGCTTAAATGTTTTCAAGGTAGTGTTGCTCATCAAGAGCAGGCACAGGGATGTTTGGGGCAGACACAGCGGCAGCCAGATTGTCCTACTCTTGCTTCAAGGTTGTGGGGTTCAGGGGGCCTGTTATCATGGTCTTCCTCCTCCTCTGGATCAATGATGTCCCCTTTGAGAAGAGCGAGATTGTAAAGCTGGAACCTCCAGCTACAGGTATTTGCTGGAGGTTTAATTCGGATAGACAGACGTCTATCGCACCAACTGCTCTGCTAAGAGCTGGTGACCAGCCGGCTGTGCAAATCCTCCTCCTCCTGCGTCCTCTCTGGTTGGAAAGCAAATCACCCTTCTCGAAACTCCCATGATTACCTTGCTCACTCTCTGCACAGCATCATGCACAGAGGACTTGGGGATATGGAAGATCTGTGACACTTGAAGGACGCTGCATGGGCCAGCCAGTAGAGGAACACAAGCACCTCGATGTCCCTTTCCCATCCATGATCAGATCCCAGTCTGACTGCAGCATTGAGGGACGTGATGGACGGCAGAGACAGGAGAAGGTGGGAACGATGGTCAGCTGAGTCATCAGAATAAAGACACAGAATGGGAACCGCTGTGTTGAGATGGCAGTGAGATGTGGGGTTCAGCGCCTGGAAATACATGATTGTTAAAACAATAAGTTTGAATAAAGCTTTGTTTCATGTGTTGTTGACTTGTATGCATTGATTTATTTTGAGAAAATGCTTATTCTATTTTGTTATATATTATACTCTAAAATGGTCATTTATGTGATGTAATCATAGGTGAGAGTCAGCCTAACACTGCCTATATGTGCTATACAGTCTGGAGATTTATACAGTCTATACAATATGTCAGCACTTACCAAGAACAGTTTTTTAAATATTTATACGCTCATAGATTTTGCTATTTGCATGTAATAAAAAGTATTTGTTATGATTGCAACCTCACAAGGTATTTTTTTTTTTTTTTATATGTTTTCCAGGTAAAGACGCTCTTTATCCTCATTCTGCCTTAGACATTTGTGCATTGCAATAAACGCATGATCACTTTAAACTTTTTTTAATCATTATTTATTTACTGAGAAAACGTTTTTCAAGCTTTAATCAGTGGTCATACAAATAAATTATTCAGTTTTTTAACATTGTCTCTGATAGCGATCAAAATAGAGAAAATCACCTTTTGAAAGTAGCTTTGCACTGGATCGATTATATTGTTACGCCACCAGGCGGCGACAAATGACTGTTAAAAAAAGATTTGTCATTGAATCGTTCATTCAGGAGATTTGTTCAAAAATGCTGATTCATCCATGAAAAAGGTGAAATATTTGAGTGAGTAATTGAATCATTCATTCAAACCAAGTTTTTTAAATAATTCTGATTAATTAAACATTTTAAATAGACTTCAGCAATTAACATAAATTATGTTATTTTGTTTAGTTGTTTTTTCAGAATCTTGACCTCTATTTTATTCTCAATTATGCCAGAATCGTGTAGCTCTAATACATAGTTTGTGTATGTATCATTTTGTTCTATTTAAAGTCATGTATAGGGCCCGAAAGTCCTGCCCTGCCGAATCCTTAGAAATCATATAACAGTAGGCGAGAAATACCCGGGTGGTGTAATATTTCTCACGAGATTCGGACGTGCGTTTACTAAAGTTGCGTCCAAAAATGCCTACTTGCCTACTATACAGTAGGAGAAACGGTGTGAAAAAAAGAGTAGTATGTCCGTATCCTAAGTATTCATAAAGCTGTAGGCGAGATGTTCCCGGATGGCGTACTGCTGACTCACGATGGATACTTTTCAATCCCAATCTTCCCAGGAGGCCACGGGAGAGGATATGTCATAATCAAACATTGAGAGCGACCTGTGAGTTTTCAAATATTAGAAACCAAACACTTGGTTCCTTGTGTTAAAATCACATTTGTATATATAAAGTACTGTAAAGTAAATTGTTGAATTGATGAAGGTGTGAAGATGCTAGATAATATAGTACAATTGTGATTTTGCTGTAAAAACATGTTTTATTATTTATAACTAACAGGGGAGCTCCAGTAAGCAAACATATTGGATTTACACACATTCTAAACATCTGAAAGACGCTTACTAAATGCCTATTTAGCATCTGACATGAAAATCTTCGATAAGAATTGCATATGAGCACATCACAACATGAAATAGAGATCTGAGTGATATATGTGTGCTATATGGAGAATTCACTGTTGTCAACACTGATTTATCTAATCATTAATGTAAGCAAAGTAATGTAAATAAACAAATTTACTTAAAGTAGCTTAATATAAGTTATCTATTTTATTTGTCCATTAGTACTGTTGATAAATGGAGGAACTTTTGTGTTGGATAAAAAGTGAGTTAACACATCAGCAACTACCTCAACATGTAAATGTAGTGTTGAGCTCATAAATCACGGAGGTAACATGAGACTTGTCTGGATGTTACAGGGTCAGATGAGCATGTGTGTGTTTATTGAGCTCATAAATCATAAATGCATGCATTTCATATTCACATTTTTACATATTATATTTGTACCTTGAAGAATAAACTTTAAGAAATAATCATTGTTATTGAGCGTTTGTGCCTGTAACAGCTTTCCATTAAGCCGCTGTTGTACTGGTAATAGGAGTGAGCAAGTAATCAACGCGTATAAACTCCATGAACACAAATGTCTCTAATTGATTAACGTTGCTTCCAGTTAGCTTCTTGTAGTGTCTCATTCTTTGTTGTTAAAAGTCCATACCTTGCATAATACAGCGCACGAACATTGTCCATATTCCATATGTCCTTGCACATCACTCTTTATCAGTGAATCATGGTTAAGCACCATTAAATTCAATCCAACACAATCTTAGAAGCACGGTCAGCATAATATTCCACGTAGTATAGGGTTGCAAAATTCTGGGAATTTTCAAAGATGGAAACTTTCCATGGGAATTAATGGGAATTTAAGGGAATTAACAGGAATTTATGGGAATAAATGGGAATAAACTGGGAATTTTCAAAGTTGAAGGTTGGCACTTATAGGGAACTTAAATATAGTTGAGGAAAGTATATTTTAGCATAATCTTGACTAAAACAAACAGATGCCATTCAAATACACTTGAATATCCATGCCATTCCTCAATCACATGCACATAGCACACTGCTTACTGCATGGCAACTGAGACCACACCCCCTACTGGCACTGTGCATGCCTCAATCACATGTACAGAAGCCCAAAGCACAAGACTATTGAAGGCACACATTTGAGCCTGTGGACTAAACAAAGTGAAGTAAATTTTGATGATATTATGGGGAAATATATTTATTAAATGTTTAAATTGCAAATATCACATACAAATGTATTCATCTAGTAGATAGCAAGCTGATAAGTTAGATGCTAAATAAGCTAGCATAACTTTATTTACCACATAAGTAGGGCTGGGCGGTATGACGGTATATATCGTTACCGCGGAAGAAAATGTCCACCGTAACAGATTTTTTTTATTCCGTGTATACCGCGACATGTAAATAAGTAGGCGTGGTTAACTCGCGTGCAGCGTGCTTGAGACTGAGACACTGATATTTGTCAAAGAAACATGAAGACAGACCACAAAGAAGATCCACAAAAGGAATTACGTTTTCAAAATTAACGTGATATTTTCGGGGGGAGGGGGGGAAGCTGCAGAAGTCAACTAGAGCAGTGCAGCACTCTGAAAGTAGAGACACGCACATGCTCGCAACGGGGCTTACTTGACAACAAGTTCATATCAATATTCTAACGAATAGAAATAACCTTAAATAATGTATCTATCCGTCTCTTATGTGTACAGTTACTTTCAGAGTGGACGCGCAAGTGGTTGCCGTGGTAATGAATATTTCCAAAATTCCCCAGCTTAACTTCCCATGGAAATTTACCGGAAACTTTCCAGAAATTTACCGGAAATTGTTCGCCCCTTTGCAACCCTAACGTAGTACATGGCTTAACACGGTCAAAAACTGTGTGCTTCCCCACTACCAATACACCTGTTGTCTAATTACCCATGTGCTCCTAATATGCCAATGTCTGAGCACCCCAATGGACAAATATATAATTGCATTAAAATGGCTCCTACAGTGCCCGAGACACTTTCAAAAAAGGATTTACAAAAATCACATTTACATTTATGCATTTGGAAAACACTTTTATCCAAAGTGATAAGGTAAGGTGCCTTGTGGTGTTGGCTGTGGAGATCAAACCAGCAACCTTCTGCTTACCAGTTCAGTGGCTTAGCAATGGTAAACATATTAAATTTGGCTAGAAATGGAACGCTGACAACATGATTTGTAAAATGTTTTAATCTGCTTAAATGTTTTCAAGGTAGTGTTGCTCATCAAGAGCAGGCACAGGGATGTTTGGGGCAGACACAGCGGCAGCCAGATTGTCCTACTCTTGCTTCAAGGTTGTGGGGTTCAGGGGGCCTGTTATCATGGTCTTCCTCCTCCTCTGGATCAATGATGTCCCCTTTGAGAAGAGCGAGATTGTAAAGCTGGAACCTCCAGCTACAGGTATTTGCTGGAGGTTTAATTCGGATAGACAGACGTCTATCGCACCAACTGCTCTGCTAAGAGCTGGTGACCAGCCGGCTGTGCAAATCCTCCTCCTCCTGCGTCCTCTCTGGTTGGAAAGCAAATCACCCTTCTCGAAACTCCCATGATTACCTTGCTCACTCTCTGCACAGCATCATGCACAGAGGACTTGGGGATATGGAAGATCTGTGACACTTGAAGGACGCTGCATGGGCCAGCCAGTAGAGGAACACAAGCACCTCGATGTCCCTTTCCCATCCATGATCAGATCCCAGTCTGACTGCAGCATTGAGGGACGTGATGGACGGCAGAGACAGGAGAAGGTGGGAACGATGGTCAGCTGAGTCATCAGAATAAAGACACAGAATGGGAACCGCTGTGTTGAGATGGCAGTGAGATGTGGGGTTCAGCGCCTGGAAATACATGATTGTTAAAACAATAAGTTTGAATAAAGCTTTGTTTCATGTGTTGTTGACTTGTATGCATTGATTTATTTTGAGAAAATGCTTATTCTATTTTGTTATATATTATACTCTAAAATGGTCATTTATGTGATGTAATCATAGGTGAGAGTCAGCCTAACACTGCCTATATGTGCTATACAGTCTGGAGATTTATACAGTCTATACAATATGTCAGCACTTACCAAGAACAGTTTTTTAAATATTTATACGCTCATAGATTTTGCTATTTGCATGTAATAAAAAGTATTTGTTATGATTGCAACCTCACAAGGTATTTTTTTTTTTTTTATATGTTTTCCAGGTAAAGACGCTCTTTATCCTCATTCTGCCTTAGACATTTGTGCATTGCAATAAACGCATGATCACTTTAAACTTTTTTTAATCATTATTTATTTACTGAGAAAACGTTTTTCAAGCTTTAATCAGTGGTCATACAAATAAATTATTCAGTTTTTTAACATTGTCTCTGATAGCGATCAAAATAGAGAAAATCACCTTTTGAAAGTAGCTTTGCACTGGATCGATTATATTGTTACGCCACCAGGCGGCGACAAATGACTGTTAAAAAAAGATTTGTCATTGAATCGTTCATTCAGGAGATTTGTTCAAAAATGCTGATTCATCCATGAAAAAGGTGAAATATTTGAGTGAGTAATTGAATCATTCATTCAAACCAAGTTTTTTAAATAATTCTGATTAATTAAACATTTTAAATAGACTTCAGCAATTAACATAAATTATGTTATTTTGTTTAGTTGTTTTTTCAGAATCTTGACCTCTATTTTATTCTCAATTATGCCAGAATCGTGTAGCTCTAATACATAGTTTGTGTATGTATCATTTTGTTCTATTTAAAGTCATGTATAGGGCCCGAAAGTCCTGCCCTGCCGAATCCTTAGAAATCATATAACAGTAGGCGAGAAATACCCGGGTGGTGTAATATTTCTCACGAGATTCGGACGTGCGTTTACTAAAGTTGCGTCCAAAAATGCCTACTTGCCTACTATACAGTAGGAGAAACGGTGTGAAAAAAAGAGTAGTATGTCCGTATCCTAAGTATTCATAAAGCTGTAGGCGAGATGTTCCCGGATGGCGTACTGCTGACTCACGATGGATACTTTTCAATCCCAATCTTCCCAGGAGGCCACGGGAGAGGATATGTCATAATCAAACATTGAGAGCGACCTGTGAGTTTTCAAATATTAGAAACCAAACACTTGGTTCCTTGTGTTAAAATCACATTTGTATATATAAAGTACTGTAAAGTAAATTGTTGAATTGATGAAGGTGTGAAGATGCTAGATAATATAGTACAATTGTGATTTTGCTGTAAAAACATGTTTTATTATTTATAACTAACAGGGGAGCTCCAGTAAGCAAACATATTGGATTTACACACATTCTAAACATCTGAAAGACGCTTACTAAATGCCTATTTAGCATCTGACATGAAAATCTTCGATAAGAATTGCATATGAGCACATCACAACATGAAATAGAGATCTGAGTGATATATGTGTGCTATATGGAGAATTCACTGTTGTCAACACTGATTTATCTAATCATTAATGTAAGCAAAGTAATGTAAATAAACAAATTTACTTAAAGTAGCTTAATATAAGTTATCTATTTTATTTGTCCATTAGTACTGTTGATAAATGGAGGAACTTTTGTGTTGGATAAAAAGTGAGTTAACACATCAGCAACTACCTCAACATGTAAATGTAGTGTTGAGCTCATAAATCACGGAGGTAACATGAGACTTGTCTGGATGTTACAGGGTCAGATGAGCATGTGTGTGTTTATTGAGCTCATAAATCATAAATGCATGCATTTCATATTCACATTTTTACATATTATATTTGTACCTTGAAGAATAAACTTTAAGAAATAATCATTGTTATTGAGCGTTTGTGCCTGTAACAGCTTTCCATTAAGCCGCTGTTGTACTGGTAATAGGAGTGAGCAAGTAATCAACGCGTATAAACTCCATGAACACAAATGTCTCTAATTGATTAACGTTGCTTCCAGTTAGCTTCTTGTAGTGTCTCATTCTTTGTTGTTAAAAGTCCATACCTTGCATAATACAGCGCACGAACATTGTCCATATTCCATATGTCCTTGCACATCACTCTTTATCAGTGAATCATGGTTAAGCACCATTAAATTCAATCCAACACAATCTTAGAAGCACGGTCAGCATAATATTCCACGTAGTATAGGGTTGCAAAATTCTGGGAATTTTCAAAGATGGAAACTTTCCATGGGAATTAATGGGAATTTAAGGGAATTAACAGGAATTTATGGGAATAAATGGGAATAAACTGGGAATTTTCAAAGTTGAAGGTTGGCACTTATAGGGAACTTAAATATAGTTGAGGAAAGTATATTTTAGCATAATCTTGACTAAAACAAACAGATGCCATTCAAATACACTTGAATATCCATGCCATTCCTCAATCACATGCACATAGCACACTGCTTACTGCATGGCAACTGAGACCACACCCCCTACTGGCACTGTGCATGCCTCAATCACATGTACAGAAGCCCAAAGCACAAGACTATTGAAGGCACACATTTGAGCCTGTGGACTAAACAAAGTGAAGTAAATTTTGATGATATTATGGGGAAATATATTTATTAAATGTTTAAATTGCAAATATCACATACAAATGTATTCATCTAGTAGATAGCAAGCTGATAAGTTAGATGCTAAATAAGCTAGCATAACTTTATTTACCACATAAGTAGGGCTGGGCGGTATGACGGTATATATCGTTACCGCGGAAGAAAATGTCCACCGTAACAGATTTTTTTTATTCCGTGTATACCGCGACATGTAAATAAGTAGGCGTGGTTAACTCGCGTGCAGCGTGCTTGAGACTGAGACACTGATATTTGTCAAAGAAACATGAAGACAGACCACAAAGAAGATCCACAAAAGGAATTACGTTTTCAAAATTAACGTGATATTTTCGGGGGGAGGGGGGGAAGCTGCAGAAGTCAACTAGAGCAGTGCAGCACTCTGAAAGTAGAGACACGCACATGCTCGCAACGGGGCTTACTTGACAACAAGTTCATATCAATATTCTAACGAATAGAAATAACCTTAAATAATGTATCTATCCGTCTCTTATGTGTACAGTTACTTTCAGAGTGGACGCGCAAGTGGTTGCCGTGGTAATGAATATTTCCAAAATTCCCCAGCTTAACTTCCCATGGAAATTTACCGGAAACTTTCCAGAAATTTACCGGAAATTGTTCGCCCCTTTGCAACCCTAACGTAGTACATGGCTTAACACGGTCAAAAACTGTGTGCTTCCCCACTACCAATACACCTGTTGTCTAATTACCCATGTGCTCCTAATATGCCAATGTCTGAGCACCCCAATGGACAAATATATAATTGCATTAAAATGGCTCCTACAGTGCCCGAGACACTTTCAAAAAAGGATTTACAAAAATCACATTTACATTTATGCATTTGGAAAACACTTTTATCCAAAGTGATAAGGTAAGGTGCCTTGTGGTGTTGGCTGTGGAGATCAAACCAGCAACCTTCTGCTTACCAGTTCAGTGGCTTAGCAATGGTAAACATATTAAATTTGGCTAGAAATGGAACGCTGACAACATGATTTGTAAAATGTTTTAATCTGCTTAAATGTTTTCAAGGTAGTGTTGCTCATCAAGAGCAGGCACAGGGATGTTTGGGGCAGACACAGCGGCAGCCAGATTGTCCTACTCTTGCTTCAAGGTTGTGGGGTTCAGGGGGCCTGTTATCATGGTCTTCCTCCTCCTCTGGATCAATGATGTCCCCTTTGAGAAGAGCGAGATTGTAAAGCTGGAACCTCCAGCTACAGGTATTTGCTGGAGGTTTAATTCGGATAGACAGACGTCTATCGCACCAACTGCTCTGCTAAGAGCTGGTGACCAGCCGGCTGTGCAAATCCTCCTCCTCCTGCGTCCTCTCTGGTTGGAAAGCAAATCACCCTTCTCGAAACTCCCATGATTACCTTGCTCACTCTCTGCACAGCATCATGCACAGAGGACTTGGGGATATGGAAGATCTGTGACACTTGAAGGACGCTGCATGGGCCAGCCAGTAGAGGAACACAAGCACCTCGATGTCCCTTTCCCATCCATGATCAGATCCCAGTCTGACTGCAGCATTGAGGGACGTGATGGACGGCAGAGACAGGAGAAGGTGGGAACGATGGTCAGCTGAGTCATCAGAATAAAGACACAGAATGGGAACCGCTGTGTTGAGATGGCAGTGAGATGTGGGGTTCAGCGCCTGGAAATACATGATTGTTAAAACAATAAGTTTGAATAAAGCTTTGTTTCATGTGTTGTTGACTTGTATGCATTGATTTATTTTGATGCTTACTTTTATTCATTCATTTACTCATTTTTATTCATGTTTCCTGTTGTTGTCAGTAAATAAGAAATTTAATCATTTTATTAAATCATGCATTAATTCATTGCTTGACTGAAAATGGATGTATTCACATCGGCTGCATTTGTCTAGTTCATTCATAGGTATATCATATAACAATACAATTAAATTATATTTAGTTTTTTTATGTAAGGGATAATCCATGCTATAGCGATGCAACCCTCGTTGCTGAGATATATAATGTAGTAGGCTTACTAAAAGTCACGGGGCAGTGCTGATATTTTTTGTACTCCTTTTTCTGTGTGTGCGCTGCACGATCTGACTATAGTGAGATTCACTTAGGCTAACCGTTCATTATACAGTCGTTTGAAAAATTAAATTAATTAGCGTTTTTCGAACGAATCGGTTGAATCGAAGGATTCAACTCACTCATTAAGACGGAGACTTGCCGCAACCTTCTGGCGGTTTAAGTTTCATAGTAAAAAAGTAGACTATTATTTCATTTTTTTCCCCTAGCATTTAATATTCATTAAAACATTAATCTCTTAACATAATTTATGCAATTATAATTTGCTGTGTAAATCCATACATGCCATGTGTGAGCAGCATTAAACAGTAGCCGCAAATCCAAAGATGGATTTTATTGATACTGACTTCATTTTATTGGTAATAATAGCCATAAAGTGTCTGGTTGAATTTATTTATTATAATCTGACATAAGAGGACACATATATGACAATAAATGTAAAAAATACTGTTCATCTCTGGCTTTATTGCTCAGTGTTATTTCAGGGTTTTGATCTTCTCTCAACTAATAAAGCACATCCTGTATTTTATTGACTATATAACATTACTGCTAAACTTTGACTAGGCTAGGCATGACATATTAAAGCATGGCTGGGCATATTAATTGCATTTTATTTTTGTGTATTTTGTGCTTCATCATGATGAGGTCATTTGTAGCATAGGTAGGGCCCACACATTAACTCCAGACCCTCAGTCCTGCCCTGACTATAATGATAGTGTTTGTGCACATTAATTATATATTTAAGGTGCATTAGGTTCTATTTGTCTGATATGATATTGTGGCACGGCACGCTAAAAATGTGCCATTTCCTATTTTTTTGTAAAACACTCTGAATTGGAGCATTGGAGCAGCAAAAAGTATAAAGAGGCAGAGTCAAGGGTCAGTCCCTATCCATCAATGACAGTTTCACAGTGGAGATGAATCTGAACAGCTCTGATTATTCACACCAGCCGAAGGGGGAAAACAGCTCATTTATTTGACATGATATCCTATTATTGCTCAAGTTGCCTGAAACAGCTCACAGTGGGCCTAAATAAACGTAGGATTTCTTCATATGGATTTGACAGCTTTTTAATAATTGTAAATATATATATATATAAATTATAATGATAATTTCTTGCTTTATTCTCAATTTAATAATTCATTCTTAGCATGGTTTGTTATTTTGCCAGTTGTGGTCAGGCCGGTATTTGTGATCTGTATTTCATATTTTGATATATTATGTGAGAAGTTTGTAAAAAAAAAAAAAAAAAAAGATTTTAAGAATTAAGTAATAGTGTGCTTATTAAAAAAAAAACGGGTTGTTTATATGTTCACTTATTGAGAGTAAATTTTAGATTTTTTTTTTCTTTTCTTTTTTTTTTTTCCAAAAGGACCATATCACAGTTTTAGAAATCAGACAAATTTTAGGCTATATTTATAATAACAACAAATTGAAATGATAGGTGCAGCAGGATTAAAGCACTCAATAAAAACATCAGGCATGTGTATAAGACACTGACATCACAGATAGAGACAACAAAACTGAGACTGCAACCATCTGTTACATTTCTGGATTAGTGTTTATATGTTTATATGTCATGTCATATCACATGTCAGTGATGTCACAGTTCGGCTTTGAAAACAGGGCTTCAGAAATACAACTCAGTGACCCTGTCTTATATATATATATATATATATATATATATATATATATATATATATATATATATATATATATATATATATATATATATATATATATAATCAGTACACAGTATGTGAGAATAGGTCACTAATGCTTGCATATAAGATTAGGCATCTGATCCAGTAATGGTGGACTTATAACATTATGAACAACTGGCAACTAGCCTACAGCCAGCAGAGAGTGAAGCATTACACCATTACACACATACCAAACGTGTTTTGAAAAACATGGACTGTGAAAAGCACTACACAAATAAACGAGTGGGCATCTGTCATTGTATGCATGTAATGGTGGGCTTCTGATTCCCCATTCCCACTTAATCCTCTCCCATCCCCCTTCACTCATCCCAGCATTATCCTCCGTGCATTTGAATTATTTTGTCACGGGGGTCTCTCTCTCTCTCTCTCTCTCTCTCTCTCTCTCTCTCTCTCTCTCTCTCTCTCTCTCTCTCTCTCTCTCTCCTCCACCCCATCGCCCCACTTCTCCTCATCATAGCTGATTATTCTGGCTGAGAAGAAACATGTTATATCTGTCTAACGTCCTTGCGATCGTCGGTTTCGAGGGTATCGTCTGATCGGACTGGCACTTCACATGCAGATGTGCTGAAGGATGTGCACAAACTGGATTTAACTCCTCATTTGGCCATGGGAGCTGCTAGACACCGATGATTGTTGGAATAAAAGCGACCCATTGATAGTAATAGGTGAGTAACTGTAACGCGGTGTTTGCTGTTACAGGTGCGCAGCGTTTTACTAGGCTATACAAACTGCATCGGCGGCTTTATAGATCACAGGCATGAACTTTTAAAAATGTAACTCTTTATTTGGGTAAAGTGCACTTATTTTAGCTTCATTTCTGTCGTTCAGTGACAATCACATTTAAAGCGACTGACATTTTTAATACGACCGGGTTTCTCCGAAACATTTTTTTTTTAAAGACTGAAATCATGAAGGGAGGAAATATTAAAAACACACGTCGTGTTTATCAGAGCTATTGTTAATTAATTAGGCCTTACATGTTTTATTTTCCTTGCATTGCTTGAAATGTTTCAGGAAAAACTTGAAACATTGCATACCTTCGTATTTATTACAGTTAATTTGTTACACAGCTTATTATTATTATATTCAACCTGAATATAATTACACAATCCTCAGGACTCCGACTAGGTTTTCTTAACCTATGTATTACTTCAACAAATGTAGCTGAATGGGATCCAGACACTCACTGCATTGCGTGCTTGTTTGGAGTTACAGAGTTGCTTACAAAGCATTACAAATGGAGAATATTTCAGGGACATTATTCTGTAAACTTCAGATGATGTGTGATCCTTGTTCTGATGTCATATTATAAATCAGTCAGTCAGGATTGGTGATTCAGTGTGGTCAAGCAGCTGCTATAACAAAACCCTAAATCTCCATATATACGTAGCCTAATTAAACAAATATGTTGTGCTGTCCAATTAAATGAAGAAGAAATATATACATACATATATATTTATTTATTTTTGGTCACACTTTAGTGTACAATTCTCACTATTGACTATGACTTCTGCCTCAATAAACTCTTAATTACTGCTTTTTAATAGTCAGTAAGGTAGTTGTTAAGTTTAGGTATTGTGTGGATTAAGATATGTAGAATATGATCATGCAGAATAAGGCATTAATATGTGTTTTATAAGTACTAATAAGCAGCCAATATCCTAGTAATATGCAAGCTAATAAACTACTTAATAGTGATTTGACCCTAAACTAAAGTCTTAACATCTTAAGTATTAAGCATCAAACATATATATATATATATATATATATCTTTGATGCTTATTAGTGCTTATTACTGCTTATTATATATATATATATATATATATATATATATATATATATATATATATATATATATATATATATATATATATTACACATTAAAATGTATGTAGCCTACGATGACCGAAAATCTGGACATTTCATGAAATTAGAAACCCCAGTTGATGCTTTTTTTAAGGTCTGAAAAGGAGGACATGTCTGGGAGAAAATATGACATATGTTCACCCTACCTTACAGCACATGCCAGATGTTGTTGGCCAAGTGCTCATAATTCCCAGTGAGGAGAAAAGCATTAAAGGCTCTGGACAAAACAGCAGTATTAATGTCGCCATATGTTTTAAAAATTCAAAAAATTTGATAAGCGAGCCAAGACCCATCACCAATTGAACATCAGCTTGCTTCAGGGGAATTGTCCCTGTAATACATGTAAAGTGGCTTTTTAGTTCATCTATTTTTTTTAAAGAATATATATATATATATATATATATATATATATATATATATATATATATATATATATATATATATATTACACTTAACTTGTGGATTCCTGCATTTAATGTGAGCTGTTTAACACATAAAAAATAATTAAAGCAATTATTGCAGAATTTTTCCTCACTTTCTGTGGCTAGCATTAGTATTAATATGGACTAGTAAGTACTAATACTATTGAGAGGATTGACCAGGTGTTTGAAAATTTAATAAAGTCACAGCCACGGTGTGTGTGTGTGTGTGTGTGTGTGTGTGTGTGTGTGTGTGTGTGTGTGTGTGTGTGTGTGTGTGTGTGTGTGTGTGTGTGTGTGTGTGTGCCTACTTAACCACATTTTGGGGACAAACAAAGTGCTTTTGTCCCAGTCGGGATCCTCAGACACTGTGGGAGCAACTCAATTATATAATATTTCACAGCTTGAGGCCGGCGACTGCAAAGCCTCGGCCTCCCCTACATTGCAGATAACAAATGCATGATCTAAGCGTTCTAGATGGATGAAAAAAAATGAAGCCTATTGTAAAGTGTTACTAATTAACTGACTATATAGTATTTATAACCAGCTTTGTCTAAAAATCTATGGAATGTCCCCATTTATATAGCTAAGTAAAGCATGTATGTGTCTGTGAACACTCAATTGTTCTTTTTTTTTTTTTCGTCTCACCGTTTTACTTGTAAGGGAAGCAGATTGAATGAATCGTCCGGCAATCAATTGAACGGGCCATAACTAATATCATATTAAAATCTTAAGTATTGTGAAAGATCTACAGTAACAAGATCGGCAGTTCTTGTCAGTTCAGTATTTTATTTAACTTTAAATTACTAGATTTTATCAATAAATAATAAATTATTTAAAGCACATAACTCACAATTTTCCACAAAATCCTTTTAATTTAGCTCAAAATATCTTACATTAGGCGTCTTTGCCGACCTCTTGTGGAAAAAACTATATAACATGATATTTCATGACTCTTGCCACTAGATGGCCTTATAGCTCTATATGGAGCAAATTATCTGTTAACTCTGGGTCCTAAAGTCAGTTTTCCTTCAATATGCATTCAGATACACATGTAGACATTATAAAATATTTTTTTGGTAAAGTTTTAGCATTTTTCTATGTGTACTGAAGCATTCCTCGCCTTCCATTCATTCCTAAGAGGGTCAAATTGACCCGCGAGGGAAGGATTTGTTACTTTTAAAAATTTCAACCACAAAACTCCTCGAATCCCTTAATTTTTATTTTTTTTTTTTGTGTGTGTGTATTCGTGGTTCAAGTGCATCAAAAGTCCTAGCGTCTTTGGCCCCTCTGATGAACAATCAAAAAATATAAAATAGTTTTGGGTCAAAATGAGAGAGTGAAGTTTCTAACAATACATGCAATTTCTTAGACCTGACCTGAACAACCTTCAATCATTAATTTAACCCTCGCATTGAGTATTCAACAAGGCTATGAAACTTAATGTATCAGTTCAGCTGTAATCTTGGAGGTATTACTTGTTTTTCTCTGCGTCTATAAATGATGATTCCCTCCTGTGGCGCCGAAAGCTGAAAGTGGTTTTCCAGGTTCAGTAATTTGTTGGTCTGTTCGCGTCAGGAGTGGCATCTTGCCGACGATGGTGTGTTGGCTGATGAAAAGATGCACAGTCTCGTAGCCAGATTAAAGTTTGAAGCTGATAAAGTCTAGAGAGTCAGAGACTACAGTTATAGGCTAAACTGAAAATAAATTAAGCTAGACCTGTTAGAAAAGGCTGGTTTCTTCATGAGAACTCGTTTTGTCTGAGTTTGCTGGTTGACCAATTTCTAAAGGGGTTCTTACCATTTAGACACGTAACTCTGTTTTGTCTCCCTGCCTCAAATCCCGGACAGATGAAGAATATTGTTAGTTTGTACATGAAGGGAGCAACCAGTACTTGCCAGAAAGACCTCCAACTCTTTTAATGTTGTTGTCGGCCTCTTGACAGCCTCCCTGACCAATTTTCTCTTTGTCTTCTCCTCAGTTTTGGAGGGATGCCCTGTTCTTGATAATGTCACTGTCATACTTACTCCACTTATTGTCTTCACTGTGTTCCATGGTGTCTCTAATGCCTTGAAAAGGTTTCTGTAGCCCTTACCTGAGCGAAACCTTTCAACAATGAGATCCCGTTTATGCTTGGTAAGCTCTTTGTGGCCTATGGCTCTTGTAGTAGCAGCAACCAAACAAAGCTGAGATCTTTTGGAGTTAATCAGTGTCTCTTCAGGTGAAGACAGGTGTGTAGACTATTTCACATGAGCTTGATTAGTCCAATCTGAATACAGCCACATAACTGATTATAAAAGGGTGTGCAGATTAATGCAGTCAGTATATTTTGAGTTTTATTTTTACCTTTTTTTCTCTGAAATGTGAAACTTTGGTTTTCAGTCCTAGTCAGTAACATAGTGTCGGCCCACATCTGGTACACGTGGATTCCACCAAACCAGATGTGGGCCATATCTGGGCCGACTCTATGTGTTGTCTGGGGTGGCATTGCATAGGTTGTAATTTTTACATTAAATGTGCAAAAGTTCTGAAATTATTTATCTTCGTTTAATTTTTTTATATCACAAAAAACAGTAGGGCTGTGTATCAGCAAGAATCTGGCGATACGATACGTGTCACGATATAGGGGTTGCGATACGATAAGTTGCGATAAATAGCAGTATTTCTCATTTTAGGAATACAATCTAATTAAAAAAAAGCTGTCATTAAGAAAACACCACTATATGCATAAAACCTGAGCATTAAACATGTATTTAACCAGAACACAGTGGGATTTACATTTGCATTAATCAGTCTCTGTAAACATTCAACGTCATGGAACTACTTTTTGTGCAATATGAGTAATTGACGGAAATGGACAAAAATAAAGTGCTTGCAGGTTTCTTTAGATAAATTGATAAAAATGTAAACTGTTATAAACAAAACCAGTCACATGGGTCTTTTTTTATTTTTTTATTGAGATTTATACATCATCCGAAAGGTGATTAAATAAGCTTTCCATTGATGTATGGTTTGTTAGGATAGAGAAACATTGAGAAAATCGCCTTTAAAGTTGTCCATTTATGTTCGTGATTGTGCTGCATTCACTCACAAAAATATATTTTATATATTTACGGTAGGAAATTTACAAAATATCTTCATGGAACATGATCTTTACTTAATATCCTAATGATATTTGCCATAAAAGAAAAATCTATAATTTTGACCCATACAATGTATTGTTGGCTATTGCCACAGATATACCCATGTGACATGTGACTGGTTTTGTGATCCAGGGTCACATATATATTTTTAGATCCTGCTTTAGAGGCACAGTGCAAGTAACATACAATGTCCTACCTTTTTTTGTGATCTGATCAAAATAATTACATGTGCTTAATATCAAAGAACAATCTTAAAGAACAATTGCTAAAGAAAACAAACAAATGCCAACAATAAAATAAATGCAGACGTTGAACATTCTCAGAAGCTTTTAACTTGGATTTCACAGGTTTAGCATGCACAGATTTCAGGTCACGTCTATGTGCAGTTACAGTGTCTCATGCAGTGGAGAAACCACTCCGTTCCGCAGAAACGCTTGAGCCAGGAATGCGCAGGAAACGCTTTGCTAGTTTGAATGGCTCTGGATACTCATGTTCATTTTCTTTCCACCAACTGATTGCGTTTTCTGGGTGAGGCAAAGGTTTTTCTTCTCTAAACCTCTTAATCTCAGCTGCAGCAGCATCATGTGCAGAGTGTGTTGTCTTTAGAAGTGGCAAATACCGTTCCAAGCAAGTCGGCCAATGCACACGATCTCCTTGGTCTCTTTATAGGAGAGGTCTAAAAGGGTTGTCCCTATTCTCTTAATGCATAACGGGTGTGTTTTGGGTGTAACGTGCAAAAAAACAATCAGAGTCTCATCTCCCCTTTAAAAATCAGTTGTGCTCGCGCAATGGCGGATTCGCTATTTACATGGAGGAATTTGCTAGCGGAAAGACTGAACGCTTCTTCAGCGAGGAAACGGATCTGCTCGTGTGCGAGGATAAAGTGTTCAAGCAGACCATCTACGGGACAAGCCGGATTCTACCATAACTTTATGTACACAATATTAATATTTTACATTGTAATCCTTTTTTATATATATATTTGGCATGTTTGTGTACTGCTGCACATCCCTGTGTGTGTAATAAGCATGTGAGTGTACGCGCATGTTGGATCCGCCTATAAGCACACAAAAAAATATTTCGCTATTGACTTTAGACCAGGTTTCAGTTGGTCAATGGCACAGATGTCGAGATTTGAAAACTTGTGATTAACAATGAAGTAATCAAGAAAACAGAGTTTGCTTCTACCTAGTAACAGAAGGCTTTGCCTATGAAGAACCAATCAAATTGTAGGGAAATTATGTAATGTATCATGTCACTTTTGCTATGCTCCTATTCTGTAAAAACTGTTGTATTCCTTTTGCGGGTGGGATTCTCCCTGAAATTTGTCTGAAGTCTGTTGGTTATTAGTGCTGCGCAGCAAGTTAGTTAGGGGACCCGGCCGACGTCGATTGTAGACGAGACCCAGAGAAACCAACGTCGACTGTAGACGAGACCCAGAGAAACCAACGTCGACTGTAGACAAGACCCAGAGAAACCAACGTCGACTGTAGACGTTCGGGGACGTCGATTGTAGACAAGACCCAGAGAAACGAACGTCGACTGTAGACGAGACCCAGAGAAACCAACGTCGACTGTAGACGTTCGGGGACGTCGATTGTAGACGAGACCCAGAGAAATCAACGTCGACTGTAGACGTTCGGGGACGTCGATTGTAGACGAGACCCAGAGAAACCAACGTCGACTGTAGACGAGACCCAGAGAAACCAACGTCGACTGTAGACGTTCGGGGACGTCGATTGTAGACGAGACCCAGAGAAATCAACGTCGACTGTAGACGTTCGGGGACGTCGATTGTAGACGAGACCCAGAGAAACCAACGTCGACTGTAGACAAGACCCAGAGAAACCAACGTCGACTGTAGACGTTCGGGGACGTCGATTGTAGACGAGACCCAGAGAAACCAACGTCGACTGTAGACGAGACCCAGAGAAACCAACGTCGACTGTAGACGTTCGAGGACGTCGATTGTAGACGAGACCCAGAGAAACCAACGTCGACTGTAGACGTTCGGGGACGTCGATTGTAGACGAGACCCAGAGAAATCAACGTCGACTGTAGACGTTCGGGGACGTCGATTGTAGACGAGACCCAGAGAAACCAACGTCGACTGTAGACGAGACCCAGAGAAACCAACGTCGATTGTAGACGAGACCCAGAGAAATCAACGTCGACTGTAGACGTTCGGGGACGTCGATTGTAGACGAGACCCAGAGAAATCAACGTCGACTGTAGACGTTCGGGGACGTCGATTGTAGACGAGACCCAGAGAAACCAACGTCGACTGTAGACGAGACCCAGAGAAACCAACGTCGATTGTAGACGAGACCCAGAGAAATCAACGTCGACTGTAGACGTTCGGGGACGTCGATTGTAGACGAGACCCAGAGAAATCAACGTCGACTGTAGACGTTCGGGGACGTCGATTGTAGACGAGACCCAGAGAAACCAACGTCGACTGTAGACGAGACCCAGAGAAACCAACGTCGACTGTAGACGTTCGGGGACGTCGATTGTAGACGAGACCCAGAGAAACCAACGTCGACTGTAGACGTTCGGGGACGTCGATTGTAGACGAGACCCAGAGAAACCAACGTCGACGGTAGACGTTCGAGGACGTCGATTGTAGACGAGACCCAGAGAAACCAACGTCGACTGTAGACGTTCGGGGACGTCGATTGTAGACGAGACCCAGAGAAATCAACGTCGACTGTAGACGTTCGGGGACGTCGATTGTAGACGAGACCCAGAGAAACCAACGTCGACTGTAGACGAGACCCAGAGAAACCAACGTCGATTGTAGACGAGACCCAGAGAAATCAACGTCGACTGTAGACGTTCGGGGACGTCGATTGTAGACGAGACCCAGAGAAATCAACGTCGACTGTAGACGTTCGGGGACGTCGATTGTAGACGAGACCCAGAGAAACCAACGTCGACTGTAGACGAGACCCAGAGAAACCAACGTCGATTGTAGACGAGACCCAGAGAAATCAACGTCGACTGTAGACGTTCGGGGACGTCGATTGTAGACGAGACCTAGAGAAATCAACGTCGACTGTAGACGTTCGGGGACGTCGATTGTAGACGAGACCCAGAGAAACCAACGTCGACTGTAGACGAGACCCAGAGAAACCAACGTCGACTGTAGACGTTCGGGGACGTCGATTGTAGACGAGACCCAGAGAAACCAACGTCGACTGTAGACGAGACCCAGAGAAACCAACGTCGACTGTAGACGTTCGGGGACGTCGATTGTAGACGAGACCCAGAGAAACCAACGTCGATTGTAGACGAGACCCAGAGAAACCAACGTCGATTGTAGACGAGACCCAGAGAAACCAACGTCGACTGTAGACGTTTGGGGACGTCGATTGTAGACGAGACCCAGAGAAATCAACGTCGACTGTAGACGTTCGGGGACGTCGATTGTAGACGAGACCCAGAGAAACCAACGTCGACTGTAGACGAGACCCAGAGAAACCAACGTCGACTGTAGACGTTCGGGGACGTCGATTGTAGACGAGACCCAGAGAAACCAACGTCGACTGTAGACGTTCGGGGACGTCGATTGTAGACGAGACCCAGAGAAACCAACGTCGACTGTAGACGTTCGGGGACGTCGATTGTAGACGAGACCCAGAGAAACCAACGTCGACGGTAGACGTTCGGGGACGTCGATTGTAGACGAGACCCAGAGAAACCAACGTCGATTGTAGACGAGACCCAGAGAAATCAACGTCGACTGTAGACGTTCGGGGACGTCGATTGTAGACGAGACCCAGAGAAACCAACGTCGACTGTAGACGAGACCCAGAGAAATCAACGTCGACTGTAGACGAGACCCAGAGAAACCAACGTCGACTGTAGACGTTCGGGGACGTCGATTGTAGACGAGACCCAGAGAAACCAACGTCGATTGTAGACGAGACCCAGAGAAACCAACGTCGATTGTAGACGAGACCCAGAGAAACCAACGTCGACTGTAGACGTTTGGGGACGTCGATTGTAGACGAGACCCAGAGAAATCAACGTCGACTGTAGACGTTCGGGGACGTCGATTGTAGACGAGACCCAGAGAAACCAACGTCGACTGTAGACGAGACCCAGAGAAACCAACGTCGACTGTAGACGTTCGGGGACGTCGATTGTAGACGAGACCCAGAGAAACCAACGTCGACTGTAGACGTTCGGGGACGTCGATTGTAGACGAGACCCAGAGAAACCAACGTCGACTGTAGACGTTCGGGGACGTCGATTGTAGACGAGACCCAGAGAAACCAACGTCGACGGTAGACGTTCGGGGACGTCGATTGTAGACGAGACCCAGAGAAACCAACGTCGATTGTAGACGAGACCCAGAGAAATCAACGTCGACTGTAGACGTTCGGGGACGTCGATTGTAGACGAGACCCAGAGAAACCAACGTCGACTGTAGACGAGACCCAGAGAAATCAACGTCGACTGTAGACGTTCGGGGACGTCGATTGTAGACGAGACCCAGAGAAACCAACGTCGACTGTAGACGAGACCCAGAGAAACCAACGTCCACTGTAGACGTTCGGGGACGTCGATTGTAGACGAGACCCAGAGAAACCAACGTCGACTGTAGACGAGACCCAGAGAAATCAACGTCGACTGTAGACGTTCGGGGACGTCGATTGTAGACGAGACCCAGAGAAACCAACGTCGACTGTAGACGTTCGGGGACGTCGATTGTAGACGAGACCCAGAGAAACCAACGTCGACGGTAGACGTTCGGGGACGTCGATTGTAGACGAGACCCAGAGAAACCAACGTTGATTGTAGACGAGACCCAGAGAAACCAACGTCGACTGTAGACGTTCGGGGACGTCGATTGTAGACGAGACCCAGAGAAACCAACGTTGATTGTAGACGAGACCCAGAGAAACCAACGTCGACTGTAGACGTTTGGGGACGTCGATTGTAGACGAGACCCAGAGAAACCAACATCGACTGTAGACGAGACCCAGAGAAATCAACGTCGACTGTAGACGTTCGGGGACGTCGATTGTACACGAGACCCAGAGAAACCAACGTCGACTGTAGACGAGACCCAGAGAAACCAACGTCGACTGTAGACGTTCGGGGACGTCGATTGTAGACGAGACCCAGAGAAACCAACGTCGATTGTAGACGAGACCCAGAGAAACCAACGTCGATTGTAGACGAGACCCAGAGAAACCAACGTCGATTGTAGACGAGACCCAGAGAAACCAACGTCGACTGTAGACAAGACCCAGAGAAACCAACGTCGACTGTAGACAAGACCCAGAGAAACCAACGTCGACTGTAGACGTTCGGGGACATGGTCAGGTGCAAAATGAGAAAAATCTCCACACGAGCTTAGAATAAAGTGGTGCAATGACACTTGCTCTCTTGTGACATTACCAGTGTTGCATCCTTCATTGGCTTCGGTGCCTTGAGCACTTCCTCAGCACATGCGATTTCAGCCTTGTTCAGTGGGAAATTTGTATGCAACTCATCCGGAAATTAAAACCAGGTCTACACCAGATGTCGTATAGGTCACACAAGTTTGACCCATGTTTTTTCACTTAAAGGTGAAGACCCAACATTATGTATGTTTTGTAGGATTCCTTTAACTGTAAAACATATTTTATTAGATTGTCCTGGTCTTAACACATGTAGAATGTTTTTTTTATGAAGTTACTTCAGGTAAAGACATTTTTAATGAGATTATACCTGAAAAGGTTTTGGATTTTTTATCATATGTTAACTTGAAAAAATATATTGTATAATATGACTTGCTGATTATCTATGTTCTATTTTTATTGTATTTATATGACATTTGTGTTTTTGTAATTGAATTTTTGCCATGAAGATAGCTCTGATTGCTGACATGGCATTAAATAAAAAAAAGATGATGACGATGATGATGATGATGTTCAGTGGGAAGACATGCTTTCCACTCTTTTTGACCTCTGTTGAAAGTAGTGCTGACTAGTTGTTGCTCTAAAAATCATTCTATCATGTCATGAGAGCTATTCCACCTTATGTGAACCTGTGTTTTGGTAGCTGGAGCAGGTCGTGTTTGTCTGATCCTGCAGACTAGTCGTTCCACTGCTGGCAATTTCAGTGCTTTCTGTGAGGCGAGATTCAGGCTGTGAGCAAAACATCGTAAGTGGGTCATGTCTGCAAGTCCATTCATATTGGATGCATTGTCTGTTACAATCCTGGAATGTTTCTCTTCCAAACTACAATTAATAACGGCCTCCTTTAGTAATTCTGCAATATTATCCCGTGTGTCTCTGTCATGCATCGCTCTTGTCTGTAGCGCATACGAGATCTGATTCCTCTCAGTCGTTATGCAATGTTATCGCTACGAATGATTAAGTGGCCCGTGATGTCCAAGCATCACGTCAAAGCGACTGTCTAGAGATTCTCATTTTTACCTCCTTGTACAAGTTGGGCACAGCGATGTCCGTAATGTGCTGTCAGCAGGGTATTGTGTAGCGAGGCTCCAGTGTTAACACCATATTACGCAAGCCTTCATTCTCTACGACACTGAGAGGGCACATTTCTTTGCAAACTTATTGAGTTATTTTGGTTGCACGCGTTAATGAAATGACACATTTATGAAATGTAGATGAAATGACGCCACACTTTTACATCGTGGCAGGAGCTGGAACAATTATTTTGTCTTCCATTACTAGCAGCGAACTATGTTCTATGAATATGCAAATGAGCACCGCCTCCACTCACTCACTCAGCTCAGAGATCCACTGGTTGACGATCGCACGTTGATCTGATTGGTTACAAGGTCAGAAACACCAGCGATTTCAAAGCGTGTTTTTGAGACTGTCTTTGGTTCACTGCAGTTTTAAGGAGAAAACACTCAGCAATTCTGTCGACTTATGAAGTTACACATGGTTTGTCTTAAAGCAGATTAAAAACACCACATAGACACATAAACTACATTAAAAGCTGGATTTTCAACACAGGGGGACTTTAACAGGGGTGTGTATACTTTTTTAAATCTGCTGTACTAAAGAGTTGTTGACCAGTAGGGATTAATGCCACTTCAAGTCAACTCAAAAATTCTGTATCTCCACTCCACAGTTGATTAAAAGACCCTGTAACTATTGTTTCGGTCAGGAATCTGTCTTTATAGGGGGCCAATGTGATCTCATTAGTGTTCATAGGTTTTTATACAAAGAGTGTTTTTAAACCACATGCATTTAAATAACATACATTCACTGAAATGTGCATCAGTTGGAGCATTATCCCATTACAGCAAGAGGTTTCAATTCACTGCTGATCCAAGAGCTCTTCCAGTCTGGAATTTGTATGTTCTCCCTGTTTTGTTGTGGGGCTCCTCCTGGTTTCCCACAATCCAAAGACATGCAGCAAAGGTGAAATGGAGCAATTGTGCTTAGTTGTGTGAATGTGTTAGTCCTGGCCATCCAGGTGTTTTCCAGGGTGTTTCCCTTCCTACGGCCGAGACGCTGGGATAGTCTGGAGAAGAAATGAATGGATAAAACGTACAATGTCAACTTAATGCATAGAGCAAAATGCAGATCATTTTATGTATAAACAGCTTTAGAGATTTGATATGATAAAGTTTGATAAAAGAGATAAAAGTTTGCTAATCCTTTGAGGTTCATAGAACGTTTAATTCATGATACTTTGATACTGATACTTTTATATTTTACATTAAATGTTTCAGATTCATATATTTCATAGTTAGTTCCACTATAGTTATGGCCCTGTTTACAGCACACTTGGCATTAACACGTGATCCCCCTGATCCGATCAACACAGACATCAGCCAACATCAAAACACAGCTTGTTTACAGTTATCCTCATCAAACAGCTCCTGTTTACCGATAACTGATTGGATGGCTTTTCCATGCACAGTAATTAATAAAGGGCTGCATAAATCAAGATTACGCTTAGGGCTACTGCAAATAACTAATCTTATTTAATAAATATAAAGGCCTGTTGCATGAAGCTAGACAAGTTTTAGAGTAGGTTTAGATTTGGCAAAACCATACAAACCCAACCTGGTTTAGATCAGGTTAAACAGGCTCTCAAAAGCTCGGTATAAACTTTCTCTGTCAACTAAGGGTTTGATCTAGAGTTTGTGATTACCTCTGAAGCGTGTGCAGCTGAAAGTGTCAATCACACAGAACATGGAGAGCGTCAGTTTGATTCACTTCTCACAAGAGAGACGGCGCAATTCACTTCTCTGAAGATTAAGAGATCATTTAGAAAATTATCATGAAATTAAACACATTTACAAGGCAGGAATACACACTGCTGCTGCAGTAAAAGTTTGATAAGGCAGCCGAAAGAAAATATCTGACTATATCAATGCATGATGTGAATCAAATTAATTTAATTAATAATGTATGTAGGTTCACAAAATGCTCAAAAGTAAACACTTATAAACTTAGTTATTTAAAATCATGATGTATTAAAGCTTGTATTTATACATGTATTAATTTAAATGCAAAGTTTAATATTAATTATCAATTCATATACTAATTATTATATGCATTGTACATAATGATAATTAATATATTATAAATATAATAAATAATTAGCAGCAAAAGTTTTCAATAAAAACTTTTATTTTAAAGCAAGAGATATAGGGGAGTGGCTTTATTGCATCAGTTTGGTCTGTGATCTCTAACCCAGAATAAACCCTGCTCCGGAGATAAAAACCAATATACCTGAAAACCAGAGTTTGCTCAAACTAATCTCAAACTTACCTGGGGTGTGTTTCCCGAAAGCATCGTTAGCCAAATGTGGTCGCAAGTTCTGTCGTTATCAGCAGTTCAACGAGTCGGTGTTTCCCGAAACCACCGTTCTAACGAACATTCGCAAACATCATCACAAAGTTGTGTGTTTGGAACGACAGCTCTCGATCTGTGGTTAGAGGCAGATTTTCTAGTTTTCATGACATGTGGACTCAAGTCCACAGAAGTGAAGTGAGTATTTGTCCGTATCAGCGTCGTTGATTACAATGGGTACGCTTTGCTTTTGACGTGACTGAGCGTTCATGTCATATTTTCCACATCCATGACCGAAACATGAACAACTTCTTCATAATCTTTGTGCGTACCTCTCTATGAAAATATCTAGAATGACATACCATGTGGAGGAAGTAGAAAAGTAGTTGTTTTGGGAGCTTGATTTTACTTGTGGCTTTGTTACACACATTTCTTGAACATCTCAACACTGTTTAGATGTGAAGTAGTCCTATAAAGAACACAGAAAAGTAGGTAATTATGAGTTGCTTTCACCGTGTATCTTTTCCCTCTATGCTCCAAAAATGGTGCATTCCTCATTCACACAGTTTGCCACAAAAGGGGAATGAAAAGAGAAGCACAGATAGATATGACGCACAGTGAGCAGAAGACCCTGCAGGGGAACGACATCACGCTTGATCTCATTACCACTGAAGCGCACCACATGACCTCGGTTCAGATTCTCTCTTCACGACTGACACTGGCCTTGCAACATGGAGTATCATTCATGCAATAATAATTACTGGAGACGTGACTTTACAAAACCATCAAGCAATAATGTCATCCGGCACATTTAATTTGAAAACTTTTGAACAGGATGAAGATGTCCACATGTTTTCTTTTTTTTTTTCATTTAGTACTTTCCTCCAGAGTTTCCTGGAAGACAAATGAACTACAATTTACCTTGACCTTCAAATTCAAAAACTTTTGATGCTCCTAATGCATGGTGTTTCCTTCTGGAGCATCCGTTAATGTTTGAACCTTTTTTACTACTTGTCTGAGTCCCTCAATCGTCCTCAGTGTGAAGAGATGGATGTCAAAATCATGCAGTCTCTGCTGGAAAGGGTTCAAATATGCAAAAGATGCTGGAAACATTGAGCAGTTAAACTTTTGAACTGGGTCATTTTTATAAATTCAGCTTATTTTTTTGGGGGGGGGGGGGCTTGTGGACTATATGTAAACATTTTATGTAAATCACCTTATTCAGGACAGTATTAAATAAAAAATAACATGCATTTTGAATGATCCCTCTTATTTAAAAGAAAAAAAGATTTAGCTAAATTTAGCAGATTCTACAAGGTGTAAACTTTTGAGCACGACTGTATATCAAAACAATTCTAAATATTATAAATAATAAGACTCACTGTAGACTCGTTACAGTGAACTCACTCATATTTATTAGATCTGGACAATTCATAATTGCTGAATACAAATAGCCATGCATATTAAACTCTTTCAAAATCTAACAAGATAATTCTAAAATTGCAATCAAATGTACACTCTTTCATCTCTGAAACTGAAGACCATAACTGAATACTTCATATAGAGTTAAATATATAGAAAACCAGGCATAGGAACGAATAAAAATCACTGCTATGTCCTGACGCAATTCAGTTTTATAAATATGTGTCTTTCTTTAAAGGCTTATAAGTTCAGTTTTTAGCCAAATAATTATCCTTATTTTTTTAAAGCTGGTCTTAGCTGAAAAAAAAAAAGAAATAAACATGTGATGTTGAAAACCTGTTTTCAATTTCAAAGATATAACCTACAGAATTCGGTTGGATAAAAAATATATTTATATTTCTTTAGTAACCATAATTTTAAAATATTTATGGTCAAGTAAATTATTTGTATGCTATGGGTATTTACAGTCGGTGAAAACAAGCTTTTCCCCAGGTAACAGTGTATTGTAGTGATAGCACTGATCCCATGGCTGTGGACTCTCAGATGATGGAGACTGTGACGTGTGGAGGATGTCGTTCATTTACACAGAGACACAGATTCACAGCGACACGTGCTGACTCGTGTCAGGGTTTGTTCTGTCTTGTTTTAGGGTGCGTTTACACGACAACGATGAGCTAAAAACGGGACTGTTTTCTTTTTTTTCTTCATACAGATGACAATGTTATCAAACGATCCCCCATCACACAGATCTGTGAGAGCTACTAATAACGCTGTATTATGCACGCCAGACAAGTAGTTAGCGATGTCACTCTGTAATGAAAGACTACGACTGCTTCTTTTACTACAGTGCACTGTTGCTGTGCTTGCTTTTTTGAAACCTTTTCTCTCCTCATCTTCTGTGTTTTCAGCATTCCCTCAATGCTATCAGTCTCTTGAGACGGGTGGTTTTCCTCCAGCTGCCTTCGAAGGGAAAAGATTACAGACATCTACAAATTGAGAAAATGTACAAATTAAGAAAAATGATGACTTAAACTAGACATGAAATGACATGACATGAAATGGATAAGCTTGATCAATGTTCAAAACATGATGGCTATGAATACACAGGAAACGAATGATAGCCGACAACAAGAGACGATCAAGACAGAAAAATAAAAGCATGTGTCATGAATCAAAACCTGAAGGCGTGTGGCAGTCGGATAGCAGATTACAATCCTGTCAAATTTGCCTCAAATGAAAAATGTACGCAAGCATATTTGTGAGACAGTTTTGGCCATTGCAATGCTCCTGAGCTTCTGACCCAGATGAGAGGCGATGCTTGAGCTCTTTCACCACACAGCAGATTGAGCGCTGTGGTGACCTAGTTAAAAAGGGCTTTAAAGAGCAGTCATTCATTACATTAAATCATGCTTTTGTCAGACACAGGCATGTTCATAATGAAAAATGCATTGTCCCAGATTGACAATGCCAGCCTTTTCCTTTTTTTGATGCAAAGATGGACATGCACACGCTCCGATCTGCTGCCTGATGCTTTACTAACCTTCATCAGTTCTGTGCGAATGAAAGCATGTTTATTAATGATGCATGACTTCACCAGCAGAAGCGCTCGAGTCTTTGAAGACAGAGAAGAATGTTCTGCATGTTCAGAAGTGTCAGATCTCTTGGAATGTGTTAGGAATAAATTAGGAATACTATTTATTAAATACAACTTAAAGTCCCCCTGTGGTGTAAATCCAGCTTTTAATGTTGTTTATATGTCTATGTGGTGTTTTTAATATGCTTTAAGACAAACCATGTGTGTAAATTCATAAGTCGACAGCATTGCTGAGTATTTTCTTCTTAAAACTGCAGTGAACCAAAGACAGTCTCAAAAACACGCTTTGAAATCGCTGGTGTTTCTGACGTCACAAACTACCTTGTAACCAATCAGATCAACGTGTGATCGTCAACCAGTGGATCTCTGAGCTGAGTGAGTGAGTGGAGGCGGGGCTCATTTGCATACTTAATGAGGCAAGGGTGTCGAGTTACATTCAAGATATTTTAAGGCTGTTTTAAATATGTAATTTTGGTGATCAAAGATGAGTTTTAAGGGATCAAGTTATTGACACAGGGACTTTAAATTCTAAAAGTTTTATATTTTAATGAAGATTTTTTTTTCTTTGGTGCACTGATGAATCGTTTACAGTAATCAGATTTTTTTAAACAGAAATGTTTATTGAAATTTTATACAAAATCTATTAATAATAACAATAACAATAATAACAATAATAACATTTTTTTTCTCTCTCTCTGGCTATACAAACCGTATTACAAGAACACACAAACAATTTCATGCAACATGTAACATAACATGTATAATATTTAACCAAAAAAGAAAAAAAAGGTTTAGGCTGAAGCTGACAGCGCCTAACCTTCTCACTTAACATACCAACAGACATTTAATTTACTCTATAACATCATAGTACAACATAGAGTGCAAACAAACTCATGATTTATTTTACTTGAATCACCCACTTAATCTATAAACCTCCAATCTCTTTATTCTTAGAAGCCTCTTAAAACTACTAATGGTTTGACACAATTTCAATTCATCATCTAAATTGTTCCATACATTCACCCCCTTTATGGAGATGGTCATACATCTAATATTAGTTCTAACTTTCTTTCTTTTTTAAATATACCTCTTCCTTTTAATCTGTATTTGCAATCCCTTTTTTCAAACATATCTAAGATTGTAATTGGCAGCAAATTATTATAAACTTTAAACATAATCTGTGCAATTTTATATTCTACCAAATCATAAAACTTAAATGTTTTTAGTTTAAGAAATAAATCATTGGTGTGATCTCTGTATTTAGAATATGTGATGATCCTTATAGCCCTTTTCTGTAAAAGAAAAATTGAGTGGGTATAAGTCTTTTAAGTATCTCTAAACAGTAGGTGATATATGGCAAAATTAATGAGGAGTATAACAAGTATAATGCCTGTTTATTCAACAATCCCTGAATTTCATTTAGTATTGCTATTGATTTAGATATTTTCATCTTAACAAAATTAACATGCCTCTTCCATCCCAATTTACAATCAAGTATAACACCCAAAAATTTAGTTTCCTCTACTCTCTCTATTTCCCCTTGCCCAATTCTTACTTTTATCTCCTGTACCTTGCAATTTCCCCAAATCATATTCATAAACTTAGTTTTGCTCATATTTAACAATAATTTATTTGTGTCAAACCACTTTTTAACCGTTACCACCTTCACTATGTCCTGCAACTCTTTGCCTGAGTAGAAGAAACTTGTGTCATCAGCAAAAAGAATACTTTTAATCGATTTGGACGCTTTACACAAATCATTTAAATATAAAATAAATAATTTAGGTCCTAATACAGAGCCTTGGGGCACCCCACAAAGTATTTTTAAGGAATCTGAGTCCATTCCATCAAATGAAACAAATTGACTTCTATTATTTAGATATGACTTAATCCAGGAATGACCAATTCCTCTAATCCCATATTTGCTTATTTTTTTTTCAAAAGGATCTCATGGTCGATCGTATCAAAGGCCTTTTTTCAATCGATAAAAATCCCAAGACAAATTTCCTTTTTATCTATAGCTAATGCAATTTCTTCTACTAGCTTCATTAGTGCCAATCCAGTTGACTGATTAATTCTACACCCATACTGATTCTCAGTTAGAATATTATATTTACCAATGAAACTATCCAGCCTCTTAACAAATAATTTTTCCAAAATCTTGGAAAATTGTGGGAGAATCGATACCGGCCTGTAGTTCGAGAGTTCCTTTTTGTCTCCCGCTTTGAATAAAGGTAACACCTTGGCTATTTTCATTTGATCTAGAAATATTCCCTCTTTGAAGGAAGCATTGCAAATATATGTCAATGTCTTAATCACACATTCAATAGTCTCTTTCAATAACGCCATATCTATACCATGGACATCAACTGATCTTTTATTTTTGCAATTTCTAACCGTTTCTCTTACTTCACATTCGTCAACCTCCCTTAAAAACATTGTATATAGATTATTTTCAATTAATTCTTCTACCCCCTCTTCGTCTTGGGGTTCAACGATATCCTTAGCTAGGTTGGGCCCCACATTCACAAAGAAATCATTAAACTCTTTAGCAATGTTTTCTTTTTTGCCAACCAACATATTATTTTTCATAATATATTTAGGATATTCGAATTCCGGATTTTTATTTTTCAACAAGCTATTTATAACTTTCCATGTGCCTCTCATATTGTCTCTGTTTTTCTCTAATTTGCTATATGCCTCTTTCCTTGTTCTAAGTATTTTTGTTAATTTATTTTTTATAAACCTTATACTTTTATTCAGCATTCTCTGTTCTGTGTTTTATAAATTCTAGCCCTTAATCAGTGTTTGAAAAGGACGACACTTAAGGTGTTTGGGGTCATTTTGACCCCAAACTTTTAAAGAGCGATTGCATAAGGAAATATACATTTTTATATGGAAAACTATATATCATTTTTTTTATTTACTTCTCAACTATACATTTATGCTGTGTTTTTGTGGAAATTTTGAAGTTTTTTACCTATTTACTGCACAATTACATAACTAGGCCATAAATTGGCTCATGAAAAATGATTTTTTAAAGAAAAAATCACTTAAATAATGATATTAATTCAATATAAATGGTTTTTGGGCATTGCTCTATGTGTTAGGGATGGAATACTGCCATCTAAAGGTTAGTCGAAAAAACTTATTTCTTATGGGAAAGGAATTAAAGTGCAATGGCCAAATGTATCCAATAGAGGGCCATAGAGAACCATTCATTCACTCATTTTCACTTCTCCTCACAAATTTGATATATATATACATATATATATGTGAATATTTATTTAAACATTTTGAAATGCATAAAAAATCTAATTATTATAATTATCAAATTAATTATTATAATTATATAATATTAATTATATAATTATTATCAAATTATTATATACATTTGCAGAACCATTACAAGTCACCACTATGACATGATTGTGTGTGTGTGTGTTGGTGTGTGTGTGTGTGTGTGTGTGTGTGTGTGTGTGTGTGTGTGTGTGTGTGTGTGTGTGTGTGTGTGTGGGAACAAGCTTGTTCCATGTTGCTTATGTGACATTTTTCAGATTTATGCCAGTTTAGTTGATTTTATTTGCCAATTTCTATACAAATGCTCTCTGTTGCAGTGACATACATGTGTGTGTTTGTGTGTGTGTGTGTGTATGAGATAGAAAGTTCGTTCCACTTTGGGTTTATGCTCTAGGACCAGACCTTGATTTAAATGTAATTTTTTTTAGATTTATGCCAGTTTTGTTTATTTTATTTGCCAATTTCTATAAAAATGCTCTCTGTTACAGTGACATACATGTGTGTGTTTGTGTGTGTTTGTGTGTGTTTGTGTATGAGATAGAAAGTTCGTTCCACTTTGGGTTTATGCTCTAGGACCAGACCTTGATTTAAATGTAATTTTTTTTTATATTTATGCCAGTTTTGTTTATTTTATTTGCCAATTTCTATAAAAATGCTCTGTTGCAGTGACATACATGTGTGTGTTTGTGTGTGTTTGTGTGTGTTTGTGTATGAGATAGAAAGTTTGTTCCACTTTGGGTTTATGCTCTAGGACCAGACCTTGATTTAAATGTAAATTTTTTTTAGATTTATGCCAGTTTTATTTATTTTATTTGCCAATTTCTATAAAAATGCTCTCTGTTGCAGTGACATACATGTGTGTGTTTGTGTGTGTTTGTGTGTGTGTGTGTATGAGATAGAAAGTTTGTTCCACTTTGGGTTTATGCTCTAGGACCAGACCTTGATTTAAATGTAAATTTTTTTTAGATTTATGCCAGTTTTATTTATTTTATTTGCCAATTTCTATAAAAATGCTTTCTGTTGCAGTGACATACATGTGTGTGTTTGTGTGTGTTTGTGTGTGTTTGTGTGCGTTTGTGTGTATGTGTGTATGAGATAGAAAGTTCGTTCCACTTTGGGTTTATGCTCTAGGACCAGACCTTGATTTAAATGTAAATTTTTTTTAGATTTATGCCAGTTTTGTTTATTTTATTTGCCAAATTCTGTAAAAATGCTCTCTGTTGCAAAAACATACATTTGTTTGTTTGTTTATGTGTTTGTGTGTGTCTGTGTGTGTGTGTGTATGAGATAGAAAGTTCGTTCTACTTTTTATTTATGCTCTAGGACCAGACCTTGGTTTATATGTAGAAATTTTCAGATTTATAATGGATTTAATTTGATTTTTTTGACAAACAAAATAAAAAAAAGTCATTTTTTTCATTTTCCCATTCATTTTCAATGTGGGGTCATTTTGACCCCAAACACCTTAAAAGGTAAATTTTTTTTTACACACCTTTAGAACAACCAAATCAAGCCCAGTTTTTTTGTGCATGTTTAGATAGGTTATTTAGGAAAAGTCCCAGAGTTTCATGCCCCTGAGATGAAGGTAACATTTTTAAAAAAGGAAAGAAAAGTCCAGTGGGGTCATAATGACCCCAAACACTGATTAAGGGCTAGAGTATTCTTCTTTTTACATGCATTTAATAGTCCTTTGGTCATCCAAAGTTTTTGCTGCTTATTTTTGTCCTTTACGTTGCATATCATCATAGGACAGTTCTTGTCATACAATTGACTAAATGTAGCTAAGAATGAACTGTAAGCTTCCTGTACACCATTTACATAGACATTCTTCCAATTTTGTTTTAATAAATCTGCCTTAAAGGCTTCCACCGTTCCTGGAGTTCTCATCCTCCGTTTTCTAATCTCTGTTGTCGGCTCAGGTGTTTTTGATTTATGGTTACAATGATAAATGGCAAATATAGGTAAATGATCACTTATATCTTAAATAAGTAACCCTTCTGAAACAGCTGTATCCATAATATTCGAATATATGTTATCAATCAGAGTCGCGCTATAAGCTGTGACCCTGCTTGGCTTGGTGATGGTTGGAATTAAACCCAGGCTATGCATGACATAAATAAATTCACTAGTTCCCTTGTGCCCTTGTGGATTTAAGAGATCAACATTGAAATCCCCACACAAAAACACTTTCTTCCACCCTGCTATCCTGTCAAACATATGAATTAAGTGATCTTTTGTGATGTCTATGCATGCTCCAGGGGCTCTATATGCACAACTAATAATTATATTTTTAATTCTTTTCATTTCTATCTCTACAGTAACTATTTCAAAGAGGCCATCACATTCTTTTGACATGGTTAACACCTTATTACATTTCAAAGAAACATCAACATACAGGGCCACCCCACCACCTTTCTCGTTTGCCCTATTAACTACAAACATCTCATATCCCTTCATAACAAAATCATTTGCATTATCATCACTCGTGTTACTATGAATGGGGGAAACTGCAACGCGCAATATGGCGGAACAAGTCTCGCCTTCTGAATAAAAGAGCCAATCAGCAGTTGGTTAAGTCATTGCATCACTGCAGCTGCTGTTCGCATTGGCTTGACCAACCTGAAATATACGCTTTTTTAATGTCATTTGAAGGCAAAAAAACATTATTTATAAGGCAGTTCATGTCAGATTTTATTGATGATTGCAAATATGAATTTTAATCATAAGGTTGTCGAACAGCTTTGGAGAATTTGATGTTTCCCCATTCAACAAGATAGGAGCTGCACATGACTGAATCAATGCACGAGAGGCGTTTCAAAGATGGTCGCCGCGTGAAATGAATCACACTCAAACCAAGCAAAAATATGCAATTTGGTATTTATATTTCTATGGCTAAAATGTAAGATGACATTTTGATGCTTGTAATGTAAATCAACAAGATCTTTAACACTATAGCAACTACTTACATAAAATGCATATAAATATCAGTCGTCACTCTATATCTGCCAGTAATACTGTATGTCTTAGTAAGATGATATTAAAATGCTTAGTTTTATGATCAACTGTACTTTTAAAATATATAATGCAATACAATGATGATTGAGAGATGAACAAATAAAACTTCCTCAAAAGCCTGATGATCATATTTGATACTCATAATTTTTCTGATAAATGATGTCTGGATAATCAAGTAAACCAAAGTTGCTTCAGTCCAGTCAGTGTTCATCTTGAAATATTACATACAATATATAAGTTATTCTTACATTTACTTTATAAAAATCAGTAAAGATTTCATAGCAAGGAGAGATGCGTACAATGACCTGAAGGGGAACATGTGTACAATTATACTAAAAGGCCTTTTACTTTGCGTCATCGGTCAGGTAGATTTTGTGCAACACTTTTTTCAGCAAAGTTTTAATTAGGTTGATAATTTAGAGGCCTTAGAAATTTGCGTATCAAATATGATAGAGTATGCTTTATAGAGTTAAGAAAGAAAATAGGATTTTCATTTAATTTCAATGGGAAAATACTTAAAGATCAACAAAGATCAACAAGATCTTTATAACGGTATAGTTTACATAAAATGCATATAAACATCAGTAGTCACTCTATATCTGCCAATAATATGTCTTAGTAAGATGATATTTAATGCTTAATTTTATGATCAAAGATCTGTAGTTTGAAAACATGAAATGCATTGCAATACAATGATGATTAATAGCAGCATCTGTACAATCTGTGATAAATACCCCTTCTGTTTCTCCATAGTGTCACAGCCAAGCGGTTTGGACGCAGATGAAGAATAATGAAGTAATGTGAATGCCACCGGATCAGCTGCGAACACATCAGAGGAACACTGTTCAATTATATGCAGGAAACTACAGAAGAAATATAGACAATCGCATTAACTGGAGCAGATCCTTGTGTTTGAATACTGGACATAAACCTCAGATGACTGGGACAGTAATGCAGCGTTTTGAATTTGCCTCCGATGACTAGAGGATACTGTGAGATAACCATCTCCATGCTTCTGAGAGGAACAGAGACACAGGAGGATGTCAACAGAGGCAGAACGTCAAGCAGATGTCAAACTCACTGTTAAAAAGGAGTCCAGGAGAAAAGGTCAGTTCAGTGGCGGAGTGCTAATGACATTAACTTTAAAGTTCAGAGTCCCCCTGTGGTGAAAATCAAGTTTTTAATATTGTTTATATGTCTATGTGGTGTTTTTAATATGCTTTAAGAAAAATGCATTACTCAACAGCATTGCTGAGTATTTTCTCCTTAAAACTGCAGTGAACCAAAAACAGTCTCAAAAACACAGTTTGAAATCGCTGGTGTTTCTGACGTCACAAACCTTGTAACCAATCACGTACATGCCGACGGTACATACTGTATCATTAACAGCGAACTAGCAGGGGAGTCTAAAAGAAGAGAAGCTACAAGCCAGGTTATCCCAGTATATTTTTCGGGTGATATGAAATATCGGGAATATTTTGCAATATAGTGGTTGTATGATGTATATTATGATGTTGTGCCTTTCTCCACTGATGTTCTGAGTTGTTCAAAAGCATTTATGATGATTGTTAGAAGGCAGACTGAGATGGCGAACGGGAACATAGTTTGTGTAGCATTAGCAACACATTATTAGCGGTTTAATAACATAGTCAAGCAAAAGGCTGATCATATTAATTACTGTTTTGTGTCTGACGTTCTAAAGAGCGACACCATTGTGCAGCGTTTACCTCAGTTAGTTGGATGAGTGGATCTCTGAGCTGCTGTGAGTGAGTGGAGGCGGGTCTAATTAGCATATTAATGGATCCGCATATACTAAATGAGGCAAGGGTGTAGAGTTGCATTCAATCTATTTTAAGGCATGGAGTTTTTTTCTTCACAGGAAAAAACTTTTAAATATGTCATTTTGGTGATCAAAGATGAGTTTAAGCGATAAAATCATTGACTACAGGGGGACTTTCTTTCATTTCTTTAGTTGTGCAAACATTGTGCTACCACAGCCTCTTGTCTTTCCTTTCATGATCGATTAAGGCAAACATTCCAGGCTCCGGCAAACTCGCTGTTTATTATCTACAAATATTTCTCTCACCATATTTGCTATTATTTCAATAATTTCCATAAGTTTTCTCATCCTTTAAGATTACTGTTCACAGATTTTTGTATAAATCATTTTATATAAAATACAAAATACTGGCATTATAGTCTCACCTCTATGTCGTTTAAAACCTGTATGACTATCAGCAGAGTTTTGCTGCACCTCAAAGTTAAAAACATTTTTCTCTATTATTTCACAATAATTTACATTGTTCTGGCAATTATAGTCTGGAAAGCCAATCAAATAATCTCCTAAATAAGATCTGGACTGTAAAATACGTCTCAGGTTTCGACTGGTTTCCTGAGAAGGGGAACAAGACACTGCATCTTGCATTGATGCTATGGGGAACGGCCCTCACCGTGACCGGTGACTGAAGCATGTGTGAAAACAGCAAATATTATTGGCTGATGACAGTCCATGACGTCATTAGTGGAGCGCCTGTGAGTATAAGAGGGAGCCTATGGTACACGTCATCAACTTGTCTGAAGGAGACGTGAAGGCAAGCCCAAGGTATGGAAACGAGACACAGTGTTCGTCTAGAACGCCTTCACACACGCTATTCACAAACGGCTCCTGAAGACAAAAAAGCTGATTATGCAGACTGAGTGGCAGCATTGGTTTTCAGCATGAATGCCGTGAAAAACACACAAAACACATCTAAAACAGGAAAGAGTGTTGAGATTGACTGTACAACTAGATTTGACAAGAAATCTGAGGTATATTTTTACAGACTGCTGAAAGCTACAGAACAAAGAAGCAAATGGATTTGCTGCAATTCACAGAAACAACTGTAATCCAGGCAGCGAAGGGTGGATTTGCAGTTATCATTTTTTTCTATCAATATGCTGAATTTAGTGGTAAAATCATACCCTATATATTGTTTTGTTATATATTGCATTGACAACTCATCAATTAAATATTTTCCATTGAATATTCTGCATAATTGGATGTATTTAAACAAACACCGACAAAAAACTATACAAGTTTTAGGGCTGGATGATATGATGATATATATAACATTGATATAAGTGATCACCCGGGTTTAGACCTACCTATATTGTATTTATATAAAGCGTTCACAGGCAAATTTGCTATATGTATTTCCCCGGTGTGGAAATCAGGCACATATAAATGTCAGGAAACACGATTCCTGGCAGCATATCAATATCCATGGATCACTGGATCTTTGGTAAGTTGTAAGGAACACAATATCGAGTTCGACCTTTAGTTTAAACTGATAATCGTTTGTTTTACTCGTGTATTCACAGTTTCCCCTATTAAATCCAGTCATGCAGCAGCACTTCTGCCACTCAGTCCGGCTGAGGGAAAGTGACGTCAATGCATACTCTACAGCAGGTGTCACCAACCCTGCTCCTGGAGGGCTACTGTCCTGCAGACTTTAGGTCCAACCCTGTTCCAACACACCTGCCTGTAATTATCAAGCAACCCTGAACAGCTTGATTAGCTGGTCCAGGTGTGTTTGATTGGGGTTGGAGCTGAAATCTGCAGGACTGTAGCCCTCCAGGAGCAGGGTTGGTGACACCTGCTCTACAGTATACTCTAATGACGTCATGGACCGTCTTCGGCCAATGATATTTGGCGTGTTTTCACAGGTGCTTCAGACACCGGTCACGCTGAGGACGTTCCTCGTTGCATCAATACAAGATGCAGTGTTGACTTCCACTTTGAAAGGGAACATATTACGATTGGTTGTTAGCTGTCATGTTTTGATATTGTCCTGATGAGAGATTGAGTATATCTGTGTCCTGCTCTCACTGCCCATAAATGATAAATGAAATTTCCTCATCCTTGAATTTTTCCATCTCCATAGCAACTGCAGCGCACCGGCAAAAATCCATGTGAAAACTGATTCTCAAACACAGCTGTCATGCAAGCTACACAAACACACACATAGTAACCTTTGGCAGATGTCAAACTTTTACTACATGAACACGGCCTGTGAAATAATGGCAACAGAAATGGCATTCTGGGTTGAGCACACTGAGACACTTTCATCAATGTCCTTTAAACGTGCGATACAAAATCCTGTTGAATGCAATGCACTTGAAAAATGAGTGAAACATTTCTACTACTTAGTGGTAGTTTTTGGCATCATTAGTATAAATTGTGTTTTATTAATTCCAAAGTGCCATATGAATGAAAAAGTTACTATAAAATTAGATAGTATGTGGAATATTCACACTGCTCTTTTCCACACAATGATTCCATTTTATTGTCTTACATTTTATTATTTAAATTTTAATGTTGATAATATTATATGATATTCATGTGTTTTCAGTAAAGAACTTTATAAACTGTTTTAAAAGGTGCTATATAAATAACACTTGCATAGTAGAGCAGAAGTCACCAATTAGTGGATTGTGGTCCAAATTCGGGCCCTAGACCAGGACTGGGAAACACTGGCCCTCGACATCCACTTTCCTGCAGAGTTCAGCTCCAGCCCTGGTTAGACAGACGCATATGATTATCTATATCTGCAATAGACTTCAGCAGATGCTAATCTAAGACAATTCAACAAGACAAAGACATCAGCTAAGTTACCATAGTTTATAACCCTGTAATACTGAGTTAATACATATAAAAACACAAACCATCAGATTCAAACCTGTGAAAGGTTATCCCATTTCTTCCTGCGAGACAGGAGTGTTTAATCAGGGTTAGAGCTAAACTCTGCAGGAAAGTGAAAGTGTGAATCAGTCCTCATGAATTAATATTCATTTATGCAACCAGTCTTGTGTCCAGATGTACACCATGGTCCGTTGGTGACCTCTTCATCCTGAGCAGAGGTTCTCAAACCTTTCAGGCCTCCTTTGATCAAATCAGAATATCTAAGAACCACATTGTGACAACAATCTCCCATTCATTTATTTATTTATATATTGAGTAATTTTGTTGCTTGCAAAGTCAGTGAATGTGGTATCAGCATAATGCCAAATATTGATTGACATTAAAGTGCCCCTATTATGCTATTTTAAAGTCTCCTTATGTTGTTTTGGAGTTTCCTACAACAGGTCTGCATGCATCAAAGATAAAAAAAATATATTTCATTTTCTCATAATAAACATTGCACATCACCACATTCTTCAATGATTCTCAAACGACTCAATGGACAAAATCTCCAAATCCCTCCTTTCCAAGAGCTAATCTGCTCTGATTGGTCAGATGGCCCAGGCTGTTGTGATTGGTTTACTCTGCTCTGATTGGTCAGATGGTCCAGTCTGTTGTGATTGGTCTACTCTGCTCTGATTGGTCAGATGGTCCAGTCTGTTGTGATTGGTTTACTCTGCTCTGATTGGTCAGATGGCCCAGGCTGTTGTGATTGGTCTACTCTGCTCTGATTGGTCAGATGGTCCAGTCTGTTGTGATTGGTTTACTCTGCTCTGATTGGTCAGATGGCCCAGGCTGTTGTGATTGGTTTACTCTGCTCTGATTGGTCAGATGGTCCAGTCTGTTGTGATTGGTCTACTCTGCTCTGATTGGTCAGATGGTCCAGTCTGTTGTGATTGGTTTACTCTGCTCTGATTGGTCAGATGGCCCAGGCTGTTGTGATTGGTTTACTCTGCTCTGATTGGTCAGATGGCCCAGGCTGTTGTGATTGGTTTACTCTGCTCTGATTGGTCAGATGGTCCAGTCTGTTGTGATTGGTTTACTCTGCTCTGATTGGTCAGATGGCCCAGGCTGTTGTGATTGGTTTACTCTGCTCTGATTGGTCAGATGGTCCAGTCTGTTGTGATTGGTCTACTCTGCTCTGATTGGTCAGATGGTCCAGTCTGTTGTGATTGGTTTACTCTGCTCTGATTGGTCAGATGGCCCAGGCTGTTGTGATTGGTTTACTCTGCTCTGATTGGTCAGATGGCCCAGGCTGTTGCGATTGGTTTACTCTGCTCTGATTGGTCAGATGGCCCAGGCTGTTGTGATTGGTTTACTCTGCTCTGATTGGTCAGATGGCCCAGTCTGTTGTGATTGGTCGACCGCCTACAGCGCACTTGGAAACAACACCCATTACCATCAACTGTCGATGACGTCGATTTTACCATATCAATCCGAGCGCGAGTCCTATGATCAGGGGTCTTCAATCCTGCTCCTGGAGGGCCACTGCCCACTGTCCTGCAGAGTTTAGTTCCAACCTGCTTCAGCACACCTGCCTTTGAATATTCAAGCGATTCTGAAGAGCTTGATGAGCTGATTCAGGTGTGTTTGATTAGGGTTGGAACTAAATTTTGCAGGACAGTGGCCCTCCAGGAGCAGGATTGAAGACCTCTGCCTATGATGAAACATTGGAGGAACTTATTCAACCCGAACCTCAATCGCAAGGACGACTCGAGCAGAACCTTACTAGGGCTGACCGATTAATTGCATTAGCGATATGATAAAATTAGATTATTTAACCGCAAAGGCTGCGATTACACTCTGGTCACATGACACGTGAGTGTAAAGCAGTCTGCAGAGGAAACATCAACTTGGCACGTTATGTATATAGGCCTGACCTACAGGAAAGAACAGTTTATATTTAATTTATCTAATATTGTGTTGGTCATACTATACAATAGGGTGGGAGAAAAGATTCTCTCTCCAATGATTCTGAGCAGTTTTTAACCACAGGTGCGCGATGACGCTGTGTGTGCTATAGAAACACCCATTTTCTGCTTGCTTCCAATTCCACACACCACACACACCACTCAAACCTTCCGTAAAATAATATTTCATAAAGTTCAGAGAGGTTGAAGCGAATTACAAGGACATTCGCGGGGTTCATTGCACAGGACATGCGCTGTGAGAAGCCTCTCACTGTTTCTCTTGCAGTGTGTTGTGTTGTCTCGCCCACCCACATTTTCTTTACACATGATCTACGAAAGCATCATTTATGTCGTTTGGAATGCAGTGGGCTTGATATAATTTATTTTAATTTATATGAAACTCACTGACAGGAGGCTGCTTTCAAATTCAAATACTCATGTGCGCTTTGTGAAGAGCGACTTTGTGTTGTTAAATGTACTTGAGTTTAAAAATGCTTTTAGGATGTGAAATTTATGTAAACACATTCAGTTATATCTTAAGAGATTAAACAGACAGGACAAACCACATCTTATATTTCAAAAGAGATTTGTGCATTAGTGTGAACGCAGCTGAAAACATGATGTTATGTCCTAACTTCTCTTTGGAGCCCAGCTGATTGGTTATGAAACAGTGCTGAATATTCTGCATTGAAAATGAGGCATATCTGGTAATTTGTCTCTTGGGGTTTAAAAAGGTCAATGAGTTTCTGTGTCAGGCCTCCAAAAACTAAACAGCCTGTTGACAGATTGGGGCGTCGAGAGAGTGTCTTCCTCCTCCCCATATGCTGCCATCTGTCCTGCTCTCTCAGAACTGTTGAACAGTTGATGGCTGACACATGCTCCCCTAGGAGAGTCACTGATCTACTTTCACTGCTGTGGAACCAATATGATTATGCATTTTCATGTGAGCATAGAACAGAATATTTCAAACCGTAGCACAGTTTATATATGGATGAATCACATAATTCTGTTTGCTTGAAAATAATGTTAATAACACTGGTCTTGTTAAAAACAAGACAATGGCTTGAATTGTCCTAAAATAAACTATATTTTCTTTGTTTTAATTTCTGGAGGAAATATGGCCTTGGCATTTCTTCATTAGGTTCACCTATATGTTCTGATCCTAATAAATGTATCTCATGTTTAATTGATGGGTTTTAGTTTTAGTGTTGAGCAGGTTTAGAAAAAAAAAGTTATTAGAAATATATATGGAAAGCCATGTCAAAATAAATAAATAAATGAATAAATAAAAATAATAACAATAACAATAATTATATATATATATATATATATATATATATATATATATATATATATATATATATATATATATATATTTTTTTTTTTTTTTTTTTTTTTTTATGCGCATATTTAAAGCATGTTTGATATATATCCACATATGTTCAGTGATTTAATGGAATGCATAAAAGGAGGAAATTAACAAGACAACTTTTTCCAGGAAGGAGAGTCAGTGTTGTTCCACTCAATGCTAATGGCTTCAAACAGAGAGGAAAATGTTTAAATATTCACTATAGTGTTCAAATCTGGCCAAAACATGAGGCTGATGGACTTGTTCTCAAGACACTTCTTGGTTGTCTTTGCACTTTAAGCAGGAGCATAGAAAAATAACATCTGATCATTCCTCTTTAGATAACAACTTCTCTTTTGTGGGAAGCAAGCCAATATTGCAATATTCTCCTATCCTCCAATGCATTAAATGCCTTTTCACAGTGAAGTAGCTCAGCAACACCAGCCACTAAAAAGGCCTGTCTTCCTCCATGATTTACTGTGCTAGAGATGCATTTATTATATTTCTCAGCAGATTTTCTGGAGCATCACCATGCAACTCATGTTTCACTGTGATTCATCACTCCACACACAACTTCCCATATTCTGCCAAAAAATTAATTCTGTCTTTAAGCCAATTCACACCGCACAGACAAAGTCCAAGAAACATGTTTGTTGGGTTTTGCTGGATCAGTGTGTTACCCCCTGTCTGTGTCTATTGGCGTTGGTTGGGGTTTGTTTTCACTCGACTGACCATGTTCAATCAGTGTTTGACAGTGTCTGTTAGGACAGTGTAAAAATTACAGTTATTTTTCATAAAATTATAAATCCAACAGCCAACTTGTTTTTTGGCATTTGTCTGTGTGGTGTGAATTTGCCTTTTGATGTTTTGAGACAGCAATGGCTTTTTAAGTTGTGCTTTTGCTTAAATTTAGATAATTTCCTGACTAATAATTTGTGGTTTAGACACTTAAAAGCTTAGTGTTTAGCCATTTTGGGCTTGGTCCATTTGCTTTTGCCCAGGAGTGTGTGTAGATATATATCTTATCAATGAACTGTTTCTTAAAAGACAAGAGTAGACATATGTACAACCTTTGACATTGTATGAATCTGAAAAATCTGGTGTATTATATGAATTAATGGAAGGAAATCTGTAAAGGCCATGTTTTCTCTGGAGTCATTTCTGTTCAATTATCTTTTGGTTATCTTTTGATTATTACACGGCTCTGTGAAATAATTGATTCTGATTAGTCAATCGTGAATGCTATTCCCCGATAACAACTGGTAAAAACTGATAACACAGGCTTATCTGGGTAACTGAAGTCGCTGCTTTACGCTTGCTATGAACGTTTTTACGCATGACAGTTTTGTGTTTGGTGAGCTAATTAAAATATTAAAACTCAAATCAATATTGTGTGTATAGTTATTTAATTATGCCATCCAGTATATCGTGGACTCGCTCTCTCGTTTCATACAAACGCAGCTGCTGCCATTTTGAAACGATTGTTTTGTACACTGTTGGATTATGAGATAAAAACAGGTATGATTTTAACAGTTTAATCTGAAATCAATATCTCTTATCTCCATAATTATTTATGTGTTGAAATGCTGTGTAATAAGTGGAACGACTGTATACCGTATCTCTTAAATGTTCATCTAGTTTGATCTTGCCGCTGAAACTGTTCTCTCCACTGAAGCTTTGCGTTTAAAGAGCTAATAAAATATTTAATCTCAGACCAATATTTTGTGTCTAATTATTTACTTAGGTGGCAAGTATCCATGTAACAAGCGGGATAATGTACATCCACCTGGTTGTTATCGCAGAATAAACCCCTTCAGTGTGAAGCAAGACCTGATCCTGATCACCCTGTCGGGGGTTATTCTGAGATAACAACTGGCTACATTTACATTATCCCTTACTTAACTGTACTGGACCGATTTGGTTAGCAGTTAGTAGAACTTGTTGCATTAAATATTTTTGTAAATCCATTAAATACAGTCATGGTAATAACTGTTGTTGTTTTTTTTCATTCAATTGACTGCTGCTGCTGCTACTAGTATTCTTGTTTCCTCACAGAGTAAAAAAAAGTAATTTTTCTCAAAATTGCGTTATAAACTCAAGTTATAAAGTCAGAGTTGCGTGATATAAAGTCGCATTTTTTTTATTTCGTGGCGGAAACAAGCTTTCATGCTTCTGATTGCTTTTAGAGGAAAAGCTGTCTATAAAGGTTGGTCTAGGGTCAGTTTTCTCCATAATAAAAGAATATATTGCGAAATTCCAGTGTTTTGAGCGGTGTTCTGAGTTCTACACACGTGCACATCCTCTCGTTATAGTAAGAAGTTTAAAATAAGACATTCATTGTGCACCAACTTCACTGATTATAATGGAACTTTGTGAGATTGCGATGATGTTGTATAACCGCTTTTTCATGATAATAAAATGAGCAATCTTTGCGAGCCTTCTGCCATGCCAAATCCTGCATATAGTAAATGTTTTTAAAGGGGAAGCGCATATCCTAATGGTGTTTGGTTCACTCTCCGCCTATGATCAGAAAATTAGCTAATATTTTGTGTTTTGGTGTTGTTTTAATATAGAACTTGGCCTATTTCAGTTATAAGGCTAAATACAGGATTTTTTTTTTGAATGTCTGTTTCGTAGATCATAAAAAAGTGTGCCCCCTCATGAAAATGAAATGCCCCCCCATTCTATTCATCTGTCTGCTGGAATGACGTTACAAAATGAAATGAGGCATATGCCTTAATCGAGAAAAAAAAGCCAAAGAATAATTTGTCTTGTGCCCCTGTTCAGGTGTCACACTCCTCTCCATATAATGACTATCATGGACTACAAATCCCATCATGCACTGCCTTCCACAACTGTTCATCATCACCTCATTATTCACACACAGGCTGTGTCTGAAATTGCATACTCTCTTGAGTAGGTACTTATTTTGAATAAGAAATTATTTCACAACTGCTAAAAAAAAGCAATGTTTTATATAGTGGAACAAAAATAACAGGAGGACAAGCGGCTCCCAACTGGAGGGCACACCATCAGCCTCACTAACTTGCAAAAACAAGGCATAAAACTACCACATCAGTACAAGTGCACTCTCATACAACCTGCACAAGCTACCGGCTCATTTTCCGGACAAGTGAACAAGAAAAACTAATCAATATCAGCACAGTCACAACACATTGACAATTATACACTGAATTTAATGCTCCTTTCTAATAACCAAGAGTGGCATTTAGGCTTGTGTAAGTAAATAAATAAAACACATAACTTAACTTATTAAAAAGCTGAGGGCAGCGTGTGCGAACATTAAACCTCCTTAAAATGGTGTCCTTCCATGAAGAGTAAGATCCCTCTCAAAAGCCAGTGGAACTAACAGGGCCTTCGGTTTGTGAAGAATAGTGCGTCTGTGGTCTAGGCAGTACACTAGGCTTTGTTTGTAGAGGCTTTGTTTTTGTGGTACTTGGAGAGAATGAATCTTGTGGTCCAGTTTTCCCCATCTGTGACTGTATGTTATTCCTTTTGCGACCTCAAAAAGTGTTTTTTGACATCAAACTCTGCATCAACATCTGGTGATTGTATCAGGTCCATGATATGCTTCACAGTCTCAGGATCCATGAATCACTCATAGCTGTAGTGCAGTCTCTTAAGTGCTTTTTCTATGTCATCCTCTCTTTGATTCGTCGTTTCTTCCACCAAGTAATTGTCCATTTTCTTGTTTGCTGTGCGTCTCGGCTTTGGGGTCGTGGATCTCGGCAGTGCATCGGCAGCAGCCGTGGCTTTCCCCCACACTTCTCTCTTCACATCGAAGTTTCTGCACACACTCTTTTAAACTGGCCACATTGCCCAAACACCAGGGGCGTAGCAAGCTTTTTAAAAGTGGGGGGGATGGATGTGGTTTGTTTATTAACAATAAAAACGATGAATACAATGACAGAAGGGTACAAAAGGTATAGCATACAAGATATAAAAAGCTATTTTAGAAATAAGATTAAAGAAGTTTCTTATAAACTTATTCACAGATTTTATCCAGCAAGTCATTACTTACAAAATTTTTAAAAAAGGAATAAATGTAAATTGTACTTTTTGTAATGAATATGAGGAGACTGCCTTGCACTTATTTTGGCACTGTGCACTCAGTTACACTATGGGGTAAGGTCCAAAGGTTTATTAGGGAGAATATTCAGTGTTTAAAACATTTTTCACTCTTATGGGAAGATGTACTTTTTGGCTTAACTGACTATCCTGACCAAAAAGAACAGTACTTTTACTTAATTAATTTACTTATTCTGTTGACCAAATTTCACATTCATAAGTGTAAATTTAGCAATAAAAAAAAAAACAATTTTATGGTTTTGTTAACTGAAATATGTATTTATATTGACAGTATCAGAGACTCAGAATAAGAAAGCAGTAAGAACTTTAAAAATTTGTAAATTTTGCAATTTATTTATTTGATTTTATGCGTGTATAATACTTTCCTCCCCCTGGCAATTGTTTTGTTTGTTGTAATTTGTATTTCCATCTTTTTCTGTTTCTTTTTTTACTTTTTTGTTTCTTGATAACATTTTGTATGGTATAGTTCTTCGAAAAAAAAAAAAAAAGATATAAAAAGCTTCCCATTTAAATTAGTGATTCTAGAAAAGTATAAAAACACACTCGGAACACGGAAAATAATAAAATAAGTGAAAATACGCAACAGTAGACTTGCTAAAGAATTAGAATCAGAAATACTTTAATAATCAGAGGGGGAAACTATTTTTGTTACAGCAAACTCCAGATATACAATATATAATATATATATATATATATTAAGAACAATATAAATATATATATATATATATATATATATATATATATTAAGAACAATATATATATATATATATATATATATATATATATATATATATATATGCAAAGAACAACAACCAAACTGACCAATGAACATATGACCAACTACCTCTCATTTAAAAGAACCAAAAGTGCTCTTTCTGCCCTCCTTACAGGAGACAAACTGTTCAGCAATCTTTTTTCTGTTTACCCTGTCCAGCTTGTCTTTATGTACATGGCACACAGCAACACTGTTGAGGCGGGTTTGGGTCATGGTGCTGCGTAGCCATGTTTTCAGCCTCCGGAGGCTGCTGAAACTCCTTTCTGACTCTGCTGATGACACAGGCACAACTAGGAGGAGTCGGGCAACTGTTTCGACTTGGTCAAAGAGACCACGGACCTCTGGGGTCATCCGTTGAAGAACAGCAACAATTTCAGTACTAGACTGGAAGCTGTACTTCATTCTGAACAACGCAAGCTGAACTTTGAGGATGTCTGGGTTGATTTCTGGGTACTGTTGGACAACATCATGTATCTTTCCAGTTAAGAGAATTTGTTCCAGGTGCCTTAACATTTGCATTCCCTCCTGCTCAAATCTTTCTCTAAACTGCATGTCAGCAACATCCAGAACTTTGTAGAATTCAGTCCTGTAGTAGTCAGAAGGGGACACATGTACATGTGCAGGAGCACTACCTGTGAAGCGCTGAGGTGGGATACGGACACGAGGAGAGGCAATTGGAGTGAGATGGAGTGTCTCACACATCCTTGTTGCTTTTGTGTAAAGAGCCTGAAAACTCTCTGTGTTTCTCTTTTTGCTGAAACTTTCCTTAACACAGGCAACAGCTGAAAGCATACCATCTAGGGTCTGTGTTCTTCTCTGGAGGGACATATTCAAAACCTCCAACTCCCCTGTGATCTCCAAAGCACACACAAGACCAAGGACAACATTTCCCTGCTGAAATGTCTCATACAGCCCCTGTGCCTTACTAGCCGCATCAGACTCACTCATTGCCATCTCAGCCAAAGCCTTGTTTATGCACTCGTACTGGTTTAGCACACTTCGGATGGCACTAGTGCGGACCGTCCACCTTGTTGGACACAGAGGTCTTATAGTGTGACATGGACCCTCACCCTCCTCAGACCTTGCAATTCCCTTAAATATGCCCTTCAGTTTCCCTGACTGCCCAAACAACACTCCCAACTCATTGACCCAATCCAGAGAATTCCGTATAAATATTGAGGCAGTACAGGACCTCTGTGTAATTAGGTTAACACAGTGGGCAGCACAATGAACATAGGGAGCCAGAGGTTGTGTTTTTCTTACAATGGCCTGTGCTCCATTGTATTTGCCAGCCATATTTGCGGCCCCATCGTATGCTTGGCCACGCAACCCAGTGATAGGCAAGTTTAGGCGCTGCAAAACATCCATGACTACTTTTGCTAGATTTTCTCCTGTTGTCAAAGAAACCTCATAAAGACCAATAAATTCTTCACGAGGGACTAAATCCTTGTCAACATATCTCAAACACACTGCCTCTTGCTCTTTTCCAGACACGTCTCGTGTCCCATCCATCATCACAGAGAACTGAAGGTGTGGAAGTGATCTGATGTTTTCAACTACTTCGCGTATGATCACGCTGCTGAACAAAGTTAGAATTTCATTTTGAACCATAGCTGAAGTATATACATCCTTTCTACCACCTGTCAACCACTTGGTTAGAGAGGGGTCATCCTCTGATTTGTACTTCAGAACCTGTTCAAAATTTCCCTCACCACATTCATGGCCCCTAAAAGGTAAGCCCTGCCTAGCCAACATCTGCACAGCACCAATGATTTTGAGAAGACATCCCCTTGCTTCCTCTTGCTGTTTCACACTCGCACTAGATAGCTGAACCTGTACTGATTGATCTTCATAGATGTGCGTTGTCATGGCTGTCTTATGACTATCAGATCTCTCATGCACAGTAAATCGCTCAAGGGCTTTTTTCCAATTTTTAAACCCAGATGAAATGAATGCTGAATCAGCATTCTTGGCAAGAGGTGATGTCTCAGAGTTAAAGGCTTTGGAGCAGTAAAAGCACAATACACCCTCAACACCAGGACTGACATGGAGCCATGGAAATTTCTGGTACCACTGAGTTTGAAAACTCAGAGTATATTTGGGCAAGGACTGTTTTGCAATTAATTTTGGATCTGGTTGATTGGGCTTACTGAACTGATGGCGAGTAACAGCCACGTCTGAGTTCTCTGCTCCTCTCTCAACCATTTCATCTTCATCCTTATCCTCTCTGACCTCTCCCTCACTCTGTTCTTCTGGCCTGCCTGCTTCGGACCTGCCTGCTTCGGACCTGCCTTCGTGCCTGCCTGCTTCGGGCCTGCCTGCTTCGTGCCTGCCTGCTTCGGACCTGCCTGCTTCGGACCTGCCTGCTTCGGACCTGCCTGCTTCGGACCTGCCTGCTTCGGACCTGCCTGCTTCGGACCTGCCTTCGTGCCTGCCTGCTTCGGGCCTGCCTGCTTCGGACCTGCCTGCTTCGGACCTGCCTGCTTCGGACCTGCCTGCTTCGGACCTGCCTGCTTCGGACCTGCCTGCTTCGGACCTGCCTGCTTCGTGCCTGCCTGCTTCGGACCTGCCTGCTTCGTGCCTGCCTGCTTCGGACCTGCCTGCTTCGTGCCTGCCTGCTTCGTGCCTGCCTGCTTCGGACCTGCCTGCTTCGTGCCTGCCTGCTTCGTGCCTGCCTGCTTCGTGCCTGCCTGCTTCGGACCTGCCTGCTTCGTGCCTGCCTGCTTCGTGCCTGCCTGCTTCGTGCCTGCCTGCTTCGGACCTGCCTGCTTCGGGCCTGCCTGCTTCGGGCCTGCCTGCTTCGTGCCTGCCTGCTTCGGGTCTGCTTTTTCCTCCCTCTTCATCTCTGTCTTCCTCACTCCTGGCCACATCCTCACATACACCCTAATCAAAACGTTTGAAATGAAATTGTGAATTTGATATAAACACACCAGACACACGCATGCACCTGGGATGGAAATAAGCACCAAACATTACACAAACACACGCATGGCCTCTCTTCCTTCATATAACTCTTTCAGAAACTGTAATATTCATTTCATTGCTCACCTGTGAACCTTCCTGTGCTCTATCTGAAACTGATGGCTCCAGCAACTTTCTCTCCTAAACAAGGGTGCAGTGGTAAAGGAATAGGGTCAAACAGTTACAGCTGTGGCACTAGCAAACCTCAGTGGATACTGAAAAGTAATATCATGAAATAAATGCAAACAATATCTAATGATAATAGGCTACTGTTGTTTAATGTCAACATTTTTCAACTTTCAGCTTTCAACTTCACTTACAGGATTTCTCTTGAAAAAGATGTCAATCTTCTCCTGCCTCTTTCTTTTCTGCATCTTAATGATACTGCGTGACAAAAAGACAGTGGTAAGCTTGATAGTGACATGGGTCTGACAGGACTGTGACTGAGACTGCTAAATTTTGCTTACTTGCGCCCTGAAGAGGGGAGATATATTTATAAAAAATAAAAAAAAGGCCACCCAAAGCTTTTTCTCAGGTGGTATAAATAATGTAACAATTTACTGTTTTTAAACATTAAAATAATATACACTTTTCTTTCATAGTTCTTCAACAGATATGCAAACAATGGGTCTCATTCATGAAACACGAGCAGAACAAATTTTTGTGTAAATCGTGTGTAAAGTGGTTCTGGCGTAAATTTTCGGATTCATTAAAATGTTCGTATTTTCCAAATGTTAGTTGGTACGAAAGAAATCTACACCCAGATAAATCTGCTCCCAGCCACACGTAAATAGTGCGCTTAACATCCGAACGTTTTGCTCATTAATAAGGCTGCATTTTAATTCACCTTAATCGGGTAGGCTACATATTTACACAGCATTTTGAAAAAATATTATAGGCCTATATAGTAATTACATACGGTTTTTCTTTTGACTTTTATTACGAGAGGCAGTAATAGCATCTGCAAACGGCACACAAGTCCGCAAGTTTTTTTATTTTTATTTTTTTTATTTATTTTTTTATTTTATATTCAAGCTGTTTATTCATTTTTTTTTTTTTTTACAAGTCCGCAAGTCACAAGTGTTGCAGTCAAGCTTCATGTCGAACCATTTTCTTTTCACTTCTGGGATTGTTCGATTAACAGATGAAACTCCATTAACTGCATCTGTAATATGCTGCCAAGCATTTTTACCTAAAGCACCTAAAAAATCCTTTTTTTTTAGGACCTGATACGCCACTATGTAGGCCTATGCTTGAAAATAAAATGTGGCGTTTTGAATGAACTTCTGATAATAAAACTTCAATTTCTGCATCTGAGAAATTTCTCTTCTTCATTCGCTTTTGAGAAGACATGTTGAAATCCTTCGTTTCGTGTCATAAGATGATGCCCATATATAGTTGTCAGTTGGTTTTAATGGGCGGGATTTATGGTAATTGAGAGAATGAGCGTGCACGCGCGTCCCATTTACGACTGATTGGAATTCATTAACCCACACACACATTTCACTATCAAATCTGACGTTTACGAAGTATTTGTGAATCAGGAGAAGAATTTTCGGGAATGTCTCGCAAATCACTCACATATTTACTCGTATATTTACGAATGTTTCATGAATGAGACCCAAGGTCATGATTTCTCACTTTTTTCTCCTCAAAAGGTACAATCAAACACAACAGGTAAGTATCCACTAAAGTATTCAGCTAATCAACAAACAACGCTCAAAACATCAAAATCAATTGCACTGGCAATAAACCCATAAATACACTGCTTAATAATGGCTATTTGTCCCTCTTCCTCGTCAATCCCCTGCCTTCTTCATCACAGTTACTTTATACACTACATACCACATACATAACTGAATTTAGCTAGCTGCTGAACAATATCCAAATTAGCATTAGTCTAAAAAACGAAATATAATACAGAAAACACTCGACATGTCAACAAAACATAAAAAGAACATCTTCCCAAACACATATCAAGCTTATTTAAAAACCTCCAAAGCATAAACACTCATTCAAAGTACCTGGAAAGGGGAGACGTAAATAACGATAAACATTCAAGTAACTTTAATCAAGTTCCCGCCTCAGCACGAGCTGGCGATACATCTAACACACCAAGAGAGGCGGGACTTAAGGCAGAACAGCCAATCATCAGCCGGTCACACTCAAAGCCGGTGTCACGTTTGAGAGGGAGGGGGAGAGGAGGCAGCCTCTTCTCCGGCAGAAACGGAGGAACGACTGTAGTAAGGCGTTTGTGCAAAACTGCGGAAAACCTGCAGAAAAAGTGTGGGTGTTGAACCCTCTCATCGGGAAAAGTGTGGGTGTTAAAACACCCACATCCCCCACGGGTGCGACGCCCCTGCCAAACACGTACCCAGACCTGTCAAAGGGTCAGTGTCCTCTCTCTACAGAAGCTTATTTGGTGGATCCAACAATATTCCAGTGACGATCCAGCACTTCATGCACAAGGTTCACAAAGAACAGGAACTTGGGAGTTGGATCTCATTGGTCCAGAGCTCAGGACCATGGGCTTTTACAGAATCAGTTTCAGTCAGAAGAGATTTGATCTCATTGAAATTTTTCAGAACGACAGACATTGTATCTAAATGGCCTGTTAAGCTTTGTTCAAGAAGCCATTTGAGTCTCTTATCCTTGTAGTGCACAGCTATTGTGGGCTTCTTACAATATTTGTACAAGGTGTTTAAAAAAATCCATTACAGCTACCTCCGCTGACATCGCGTGTACTACAACCAAATGCAACTGATTTTTGATTGTATAGTCCAGCAAAGAAAGAAAAGGGCCACTGCCTCCTTCTGCCATGTTGTCAAAAGCATCCAATCTCCCATGTAAAGGTTGTTGCTTCTTTTTCACAAAAATAGCCAATAACATCTGTTATGGAGGACACGTAGTACCTGTTCTTTTACAGCTGGTCTGCGTTTAAAAGAGTTGAGATTTCTTTTCCGGTGCTTGTCTTTCTCGCTCGTTCCACATTGTGTATGAAGATAGGTGCTCTTTAGAAGTTTTGTGTTTGTGAAATCCTCAGTCTGTTTCACTGGATTTTTTTTCACTTATTTAGGCTGAGGATTAGAAATTTCCGCCTCTGAGTTTGAGTCGACAGGTGGTTGGGTCATTTTCTAATGTTTATTTTACGAGATCCATAAAATGCTGTGAAAAAACAATTAGCTAAATGATTGACAGGCGATCTGACCAATCATAATCCGCCATCCGCCATTTTGTCCGACAAAGCAGTCAGGAGAGATAGTAGATTAACGTCGGTGGATTGCGTAGTAGATTGCGTCAAGACACATTAAAGAGCTACAAAACGGTATTTATTGTTTAGATTTCTTTAAAAAATGACCAAATTTTAAAGTTGAGACATTGTTTCATATCAAAAGCTCCTGTCTCAGTGTGTTGTCAGTGTCCTCTTTGCTCATATGATTTGCTCACACTCTTTGCTCACACTCTATGATGTGTGGCGTGAGAGCGGCATGGCTTGTCGGACGTAGCAACAGTAACTAAAGGGGGCGGCTCTTTGAGGATGGTCAATTGCCAGTGATAGGGCTTCACCCTGATGCACCATCACATAATGCATCATCACAACCAATCACACACCTGCATAATTTATCTATTTTTTTCACAATCGAGGTCCCCCCTTGACGCCGGCTCTGTGAATGTGTGTAATATGAATATAATCTGGACGTACTACATTCGCCATGCTGTCATTATCATGTGACCTAGTAGCGTCAGTTGCTTTACCTCACTGTCATAGGCTCGTTTGATATGAGCAAAATCTGCCCAGAACTGATCCCCGGTGATCACCGCGAGATGCATGCTGGTTAGAAATGTGTTCGAGTGTGGTCCGCCTTGCTGTGATGTCATGCTGACGTATGTCAAAAAACTGTCGGATTCTGCAGTCGCTCTCCACTGACTGCGCTGATCAAAAGCAGGATGGGAAAAGACTTGCTGACGACACAGCTTAATGCTCATTGGTTTAAACAACCGTGATGTATGTTTTTATTGTAATACTGTGATATCATGATTTAATATGTATAAATTATGTGTGAATATTTCCAAATTCTCTGACAGCGTGATCTCTATATGGATTATGTGATTTTTGTCATACTTATAAAAACATGAATGAACACATGTCTGTATTGAAGTAAAAAGAATTGATAAACTAGCCTGGAAATTCAGACCTAAATCTGAAAGATTAATGGTCTGGCGTCGACTAATGAAGATCGGCCAGCTCGAGGGGCGGCACCAAGCATGCACCTGAAAATCTCACTGCACGCAATTGGATAACACTATGACCAATCACAACAAGCCCTATTCGCTTAGCTACCAGCGGAGCTAACTGGTAGATTAGACTCTTACCGTATCTGGTCGGCAAAACAACAAAAACGCCCTTTTTGCAAAGGAACAATACGAGCGGAGTCTTCATTCATAGCCATCCTGCAATGTTTACTCATGACTTCGACGTCACAGCGCTGTCGTCTTCTCTTTAGCTCGCCTCTGGCCCGCCTATATCAGATAACCCAATGTGATTGGTGCAGCTCGGATACAAGGGCATATTTAATGAGCATCATTACTCGACGCCAGAGCAAACTCGCTGATCAAATTCAACTTGTGCTCTCGCGAGAACTCTGGATTTCCAGGGTAATGATAAACATGTCTTTCAAATGGAACTTGGGTATCTTGTTCATTACATTTATTTTCATATAACAGCAACAGAACTTAAATTACATCCAGTTAATTAGCATGAGTATAAATCCTGCGATATCCGCCTTTGATTGATTGGCTATTTTTTGGTTAGCCTGTTTTACTGGCCTGTACCTGTGTTTATCAATTTTTGCCTCTTTACTTTGTGTTTTGGACTTGTTTGCCTCGTGTACCTGTCTTTTTGTTTTGAACCACTGCATGCCTGACTACCCCATTAAACTCTGCAAATGGACTCTCATTCTGCGTCATCACATCAGGAAATATCTTAAATTCCCAAAATTACAATATCATGAATAATCAGCATTTACCAAGTTTTGTCAAAACATTGTCAGAATGTAATGTCATAGTGACCAAAGTGTAAATCACATTACCACACAATGATCTATGTGCACATATTCATGCTAAATATTCCAGCATAACACTATCTCTAAAGGTTAAAGGCGACATGATATATCATCTTAAATGAATTACAGTCTCACTCCATCTATCTGTCCTGTGTGTGTAGGTCAGGATCGCAGCGAGCAGGTCCTGGTTCAGCGCTTCAGAGGCGATGGCATCAGGTACAAGGCCAAGCTGATTGGGATTGATGATGTGACGACCACTCGTGGAGACAAGCTGTGTCAGGACTCCATGATGAAGCTGAAGGTAAAGATTTGGTTGCATATAGGCTGCAGTATTCCCTATGTTCTTGTCTCAGTGTTGAAGACATCCACAGTGCATTCAGAAATGTGAACGTATTAAAGGGTCTGAATACTTTCTGAATGCACTAGCTAAGCCATTTAGCATTGCCTTGACACAGATCGCGGTTTCAAACCTGGTCCAAGTGACCCTGCAATGTGTTTAGAATGGCTTTTAATAATTCAACAGAGTGAATAAAATGATCTGTTTCTTTTCTACCCTCAGAAGTCAGAGAAAATAGCAAACTAGACACATCCCTTTCATCCCTTTCAAATTCATCCCTTTAGAAGTGCTGAATGAGTAACAAGAGTGGCCTTACAAACTATGCAGAACAGAACACTATGTACCATATGCAAAACCCCACTATTCAAAGTCTGTCAACATATTGCTGATGAAGTGAGAATTCATCTTTACACTACGTTTTTATCCATGCTTGCTTGTAATTCTTCTCATGCTTATGTTTCATCTGTTTATTGCTGCAGGGAATCGCTGCCTCGGCACGATCCAAAGGAAACCACAAACAGAGAATATTCCTAACTGTGTCTTTTGGTGGAATCAAGATTTATGATGAGAGATCAGGGGTAAGAGTTTTCTAGAAGTGTACTCTAGTTTTATTAGTGTTGTTGTGCCAGATAAACACTGCTCTGATTCTAAAAATAATTTTCTGATATCTGGGAGTTTCATATGGACACAAGTACTGAATATCATCATAACCGTGATTCATCTGTAGACAGCAGGTAATCACAGCCATGATGATATTCAGTACTACAGCACAACCCTGGGTTCAGGTCATGTTTTTCAGCGCTTTTCAGGATTTCTTTTTCTTGCTCTTGCTTGTAGAACTACTTTCTTATGCACTACTTTCTTCTGCAGAGCAAGTATGGACTTGCTACTGCCAGTAGATACACAGACTGTGAGCATGTAAGACATGCTGCTGCATACATAGAGAAACATAAATCCTGAAGCAGATCTAGGCAGGTGGAGCTGGGGGAGGTGGAGGGGTTCAGAGGAACTCTGATAGTGCACTTATGGACGAGTTTACAGAAAATGTCGAACCAAGCTATTTAAATGTTGACCAAGGAACCTCATTGGCTGCTGAATCAGCAGAGTCAATCAGCTTGTGTTGTGTTGTACATTATGTGATTGCTTGCAGATTACATGTAAGATTAAGAGTTTCATGACTTAACTAAATATGTCTGCAACACTCAAGTTTCAAAAAGTTGGAAAGGAAGGCGTTTACCACTGTGTTTGTTACATCACCTATTGTTTTTCAATTGTACTTATTTGGGACCCGAGCAGGGCCGGAGTGGGGCCACTTTACACCCCTGGAGTTTCAGGCCCAAGACCGGCCCACTTTTTCCATGGTGGAATTCCAAATTAGCACTTTTTCCAAATTGGATAAATGAAGCAACAGTTATAGTATAATGAGAGATTTATAAGCTATTTTTTGTAGGCTGGTCATTTTGATACACCAAGTGTGACTATGTGCCATTTTGTACAAAATAAAAGTTTTTCAAAACAAATTTCCTGGTGAAAGTAGACTATTGTGATCAACAGTGCCAATTTTTTTCCTATTTTATGTCATATTTACAAATTTATTGAAGATTGAATCCAATATTGGGTGATTATATAGCATAACAAGTGATTTATAAGCTATTTTTTGTAGGCCAGTCATTTTTGACCAGGAACACAAAAGGTGACGGTGTTATAGGGTTTTGAACACAACCTGAGGGTTAAATAACTTTAATTCATATTGTTTACTCTGGTATCCTCTCTACCTGTCCCTGTAGTCATTATGGCCTCCTCATTTTCAGCGGGGGACTGGCTTATCTGCTGCTCAGAAATTACAAAAAAATAATTAAGAGGTCATTTTACTGCATACACAGATCAAGCTTGAGTTTTGTTATCAATATTAAATTGCATAATAGTTGCAAAGACTATGAATCACCATGTATTGGGTGTTACAAAAAGGCTAATATTTTAATAAAATGTTATATTTTCCTTGTGAATAGGTTGACAATGCTACAACGGTATTAGCCGAATAATTACGTTGCAGTGTTGCTAATGCTAATCATTACTAGGCCTATCTCTCTTTACCTGTTGCCACTTGTGTTTGTCCTTTTGAAAATAAATCTGTAAGCTTGGCACATTTAGCAGCATCCTCTTCCAATGCCTTTTTTTCAACTTGGCTTTTTCAGTCCCTCCTGGCCTCTTCCTCCCATCCATCTTCCCTGACGCGTATCGTTACGGTAGGGCCGTCCCAGCTATAGGTAGTAGGCGGTGCTGCGGTAGCCTACCTGAGAAAACGTTTTGGAAAAGTCGTGCTATGGACCCAACCAACTCTATGGATGGGGAGGGGAGAACTCTCTCACATGGTACAAGCCATGCAGAGGCTGCGTGCTGCGGTGTCAGAATGCGGAACGTATGTAGCCTGATGTAACTAATGTGACAAATGTGAAAAAAAATTCCTCAGCCGGCCCAAAAGTGAGGCGGCCCACCGGGAATTCTCCCGATTACCCACCCCGGGCCTGGACCCGAGGATACTAATTGTTGCAGTTTTGCAAGTGGAATGTTAACCCATTCTTTCTTACAAAACCTAAGTTGCTCAACAGTCCATGGCTGTCGTTGTCTGTTTCTCCTCTTCATGTTGCCCTATTCGTCAAAGACAAATCTGGACTGCTGGCCAGTCAAGCACACAACACTGTCTATAAAGCTCTGGCACATGCAAATTGATGCGTGGCATTTAAAAGGCATAATGTTATGTTGTAAGGTGTGTTAAAGAATAAAGCAAGAACTGAATCCAGACAGCGATCTTTTAATGCATGGAAGCATGTAAAGAAAGACAACAACTCCCACAATGCACCACATTGCACAGCTCCGCAAGCCACTCCCACTAATCCAGAAAGCGCATATCTGCCTATAAGAGAAATCACTCTTCCGTCTACAAGGCTAGCTACTACCAGAGCTTGAAATTCATTTCACATTCACACAAAATGTCTAGTTAGTTGGCGAACTCATATAGTGCATTACTCCTCGTTTGTATTTCTTTCGAAAAGGTGAATTATTGCATGGTACCTGGATGTTCAGTCAGAACATATGCGGTGCGAAACTAGGATAGTTCTCAACACAAACGTCCGTGTCCTCGTCTGATTCAGAGATTTCGTCCAGGAGAAATTGTCATCGTTGAAATTCTTTGCCGCAGACGGACTCTATCTCTGTGTTCGTAGCGGTTCGTAGCTGCATTGTGAGATCACCGGCGCCACCAGTCCGCCCTAACTCGAGCCAGTCCGGGCTCCTCGTCCGCGGCAGGCAGGTCTTCTGCCTCGGCTGCTCTTCGCTATAATGCGGCTTGTAAAGGTAGCCACAAACACCTGATTCAAGCATCAGACTTCCGAAATCCTCTTCTTCTATATCATATTGAGCACTCTCCTCCGCTATTGTCATAACTTTACATCTGTCTCCACAGCGCCTGTTAGCTTAGCTTCAAACAAGATGGAGGATATTGCTTTCAGTTTCAGAGAGTAAAGTCCCACCCACTGATCTGTAATAGGTCTGTAGCGTGAGCGCGCCCCACCCTGGGAAAGATGAGGAACTAGTGTCTGTAGTCTTAACAGAAATCCCCCCCTCTAACACTTCCTCCTACAATGACGCAAAATGACGATTTTTGCGTCATTGTAGGAGGAAGTGTAAGAGGTAAATAACAGATTTCTCCCGTCTCAGGGGAAAATGAGAGAGTGTTGCACGACCATTCAATAGTATGACTGGGTTTCTAACAATGCAAAGCTTAATGCAAATGGGTGAAGTGTCCCTTTAAGGAGATTGTGAATCTCTGTATGTGACACAGGCGTGTCTCGCTGCAAACCCACAGAGGACGGATGATGTTGAATCAAAGCTGAATTGTCCTTAGTGTAAATTCAATGACTTTCCTGCATGTTGAATGACTGATGAATATTAATTATGTCTTTGATAAGTTTCCTACATTAGAGTTTTAGCAACCATCAGGCAGTGATGCACAAACACAGCTATACAGGGCATTCAGAAAGTGCTGAGGGTTTTCTTTTCAATCTTCAATTTCATCAAATTTCATCACAATCTTCAACTTTTGAATAGAGGCTGTTTAAAAAAATAATAATTTCGCCTGAAAAACTGGTAATATGAAAATGGTCTTGCTTTAGTAACTGTTCCTTACATATATAATGATGTGATAACATCCCCATTCCTCAGGTCTTACAACACCATCACTCTGTACACGAAATCTCCTACATTGCCAAAGACACAAGGGACCATCGCGCCTTTGGCTACGTGTGCGGTAAAAAAGGCAACCACAAATTTGTGGCAATCAAGACAAGCCATTCGGTTAGTTGTTAATATTCCTAAATTAATCGTGTTTGTTAAAAGTGGCACTATTTTTCTTTAACCTCAGTTATCCTCTTGTAGGCAGAGCCGGTGATACTGGACCTGCGTGACCTTTTCACCCTGGTCTATGACATCAAACAGAGGGAGGAGTCACAAAAGAAGTCTCAGAAGGACAAGCACTGTGAACAAGCCATCTATCAGGTAAGATCATGAACTAAGTCAAAAACATCATTTATAAATTGCTGATGACTCTTTCTGGCAAAATTCTGAATGCATTTCGGCTGTCCATATGCTAACATGACATACAAGGTTTCCAGAAATGACAGACATATAAATCAGAATAATCATATCATCTCTCATATGAAATATAAATGATCATTCAAGAGGGTGTTTTGAACAACCATTTCCTCTGACACAATTGCTGTAAAACATTCCTCAAAGAAAACATTGACATCCATCCGAGATCCATCCATCCATTCTGCAGAACGATTGATCTATGTAGGGCCGCAGGGATACATAGCCAACTTATTGAGATGGTTCAGAGATTTATCAAAGTTTACAACACCTTTTAACTTGACCACAGGCTGAACAACTCTTAGGACTGTATACCAACATGTTAAGAATACAAAAGAATACATTTCCTGTAGATTATGTTTACAGCAGCACAACTTTTACTGAAGATAGTGGGATGTTTCAGTTTCGTCACTAATGTCCAGGGGCGTAGCACCAAATTTTGGGCCCTGGGTACAAACCATCTTGCTGGGCCCCCGTACCAAATACCATAGTGATACCAATGGGTGGGGTATTGCATTTTTAATCATAAAAACACTTAAAATGTAAACAAAATAAGCCACACTCTGATTAATATATTTTTGTTTTATTGTCAAAAGTATAAGTTAATTGATGATTATTTGTCTGTTTAAAATAAATGCAGACTATAGATTCACAGGGTACACTAACCGCCAAACTAGACATTCAGTCTTTGAATTACGTTTTTAAAATTAGTAATTTTCAATCATTAAGATGTGCATTAAACTGAGAACAATTCTGTACTTAATGTAAGAGCGTGCGCGAGCTAATTTGCAAAGCAATGCGGTAAAATAGGCGCTAATGATCTGTGTTTTTGCGGTGTTAGATTTTGACAATGGAGGGAAATATACAGTGTTTTCATGTAAACATCTGATTTCTGCAGAGTAAGATTACGGTTAACACCTTTAAATATTACATAAATGTATTATTTTGTATTTTTATTAAACTTATTGAGTGTAGGCCTATAAATCAGCAGCAAAAAGTAATTCTTGAAAAAATCTGCACAGTAATTTTATCAAATCTACACGTTAATAAAAACAAATTGCTATTAGTACTCTTATAAAATTCAATTAGGCAATCATACATTTCTCAATTTTATATTTATATATTAATGTCAAGAATTTAGAAGTGTATTTATATAGCCTACGCTACACTACACAGAAATAATACACAATTAAATTATGCTTATTTGAAATGCATTGAGCAGGCTAGGTATGAAACGCTTCAAAACAGAGCGCACAAAGCGCGTATGCGCATCGCAGGTGCAGAATGATGTGCTCAAAGCGACATGGAGTCACAGCAAGTGTGCATTTAAAAGTTCACGGCACAAAGCGAAGACATGTCGAGCGCACACATTCTAGTGTTTATCTGTCCAACAGTTTATTGATCATTTGTTTCTTCAGTTTTAAATTCCAGTTATTGTGCGTCTGATGCCGATTCATAGTCCTTCTGATCTAACAGGCACACGGTAGCGAGTCGTTTAAAAACAGCAACAAACTCCAACAAAATAAAGTCATTTTATGTAAATCCACAGCCTTTTCTCTACAGATCAAGCATTATAATGTTAATATATCATATTGGAGAGAGTTTTACCGTGCATCCTGCTGTAACCGGCAGAGGCGCGCGCGCTGTTTGAATAACGTTAGTTAAGTTAGCTGTTACTGAATGGAGATTGACAGCCGCAGAGGAGCGAAAACGAGTTTCCGTAAACTTTAATGATGTAATACGACATCTGTCCCTCACATTAAGCTATGGAATGGCCTCAGATGACTTTGTCACCCAAACTGACGTGAAAAAAGCGCGAGGCGCCGAAAAGCGCGCTGTTTGCATCCCTGTATGTATGGTGTGATACTATAAAGTATTGGTATATTATTCAAACAGAGTACGAACATAAATGTATGCTATTCTACCTGGAGTAGATATTTATGTTAAAACAATGTCAATGCTCGATGATGCATTTGGAGCTCACCTTTCTTTTCAAAAAACTGAGTGAGCAACTGCTTGCCCTCATTTGCCTTTCTCTCTTTAATCTTCTTTTCTTTTCGTTTTTTAGCCCCTTATTTTCCTTTCTTAAGGAAAGACATGACTCTTCCCCTGTCTTCCTAATTCCTATCACAGCTCACTCCAGCTCCTCCTGTCTCTCATCAACTGATTCACCGCGGGTCCGTAGCAGAAGCACCTGACCTGCGGGTCGTACCATTTACATTGATTCGAGAGGGGTGGTGGGGCCATGCACAGCATGAAAATCACTTTTTTATACCAAACCAGTGCCTAACTACAAGTTTAGTTTTGCACAGGAACTTTTTTATTTGTACATAAATGTTATAAAAATGTTAGTGCATGTATATGTATGTATAGAAAACTGACTTCTAAGGGCCCCCCCCTGCCTCGGGCCCTGGGAACTCGGTACCCTTTATCCCCCCAGTCCGACGCCCCTGCTAATGTCACTGAAGATTTTGTAGAGGGGAGGAAAAACAAACTAGTTTTACAAGTAATGAATTAATGATAGATGGATATACTATCAACCCTGCCAGTTAATCAGCCCATTAATATCAGCTATTAATGATATATTAATAAAAGAAGATGACATTCTAGTGTCTGTTTGCTCTAATTCCGTCTTTAAAGTCCCCCTGTAGTCAATTGTATCCCTTAAAACTCATCTTTGATCACCAAAATGACATATTTCAAAAAATATATATATCTTGAAATGTTAGTATTCGCGGTTCTATGAATATGCAAATGAGCCCCGTCTCCACTCACTCACTCAGCTCAGAGATCCACTGGTTGACGATCACACGTTGATCTGATTGGTTACAAGGTAGTTTGTGACGTCAGAAACACCAGCGATTTCAAAGCGTGTTTTTGAGACTGTCTTTGGTTCACTGCAGTTTTAAGGAGGAAATACTCAGCAATGCTGTCGACTTATGAAGTTACACATGGTTTGTCTTTAAGCGTATTAAAAACACCACATAGACATATAAACAACATTAAAAGCTGGATTTTAACCACAGGGGGACTTTAACTCTTTCCCCGCCATTGACAGAAATTGTTTTTAATCCATGTTTTCACTGTTATACGGTAGGGGGCGTTGTTACGCATCTTCTGAAAGAGAACAGAATCTTCTGATCAAAACACAGGTGAAGCAGAAACAAATGATTGAAGATTGCTTACGCACATGTAAAATATCGTAATCATCAAACATTAAAAAACATATAAATCAAAACTGCCTAACGTTACTGAATGAAATGTCGACCCCATGAGGAGAAAACAACTGTGATACTTTGAGGGTGTTGATGATCTCAATCTAGCTTTTCTCAATCTAACAATCAAAGCTTTTTGTGCAAAATGTTGCTTTTTAATTTTTTTAGCAGAGGCTCGGTTCTTTCTTTTAATATATTGCATGTTCAGATATTCATACAACAAAATATTCTGGGGGCCATGAAAATGATTTTTTTTTTTAATGCTACTTCCAATAATGCCTGTTTTTCTTAATGACTGACACAGACGATTCTGGAAGATGAGGTTGATGATCCAGTCTATCAGGTGAGTAATCTCAGTTATCCTAAACTTAATCTGATTTTATTAAGAACTGGCATTCTATGTGATTTTATTATCATTTAACTCCTCCATTTAAGTGTTGCTGATATTGTTTGCACTTGATGCTTACACAACTTCTGTTAACCATTCAGCTCCTGTGATTGGCAGTGTATTGATATGCAGTCATGTTTTGTGGTGTTGTGTATATGTTCTACTGAGAGTCATGAACAGCCCCACTGGATGCACTGATGTGTTGAACCCAGTACTCTCGCGCTCTCACTGAATACAGACAACTTTAACCATCATTTTAACATCCACATTATATCTCCAAGCAGAATCCCTAAGATAGAAGCTCTCAGGATTGGTTTGGTTAAGCTTTGAAGCATTTGCATCAGTTTGTGATGGGAAAAGTCCAGTGTTTTTACCTGTTGAATTATATAATTATTATATTATATTATCAGAGAAAATGTTCTTGCTCAGGAGACATATACCGCCCATACGCTACACGACTTCCAAAGTTGTTGGATTGCTTTTCAATTTGCGATGTCAGTTCCAGTCAAAGCATTTGTATCAAAGGATAGATATTTAAACTGCTAAATGTCTCTCGGGCATCTCTCAGATCACGTCTTTGACACTTCACACCTAGCGATCATCACTCACGTGAACGAGACATGATTTGCCTCTGATTTCAAGCTTTCAAACAGTGTGTTGTGTGTGGGAAGTATTAATGACGTCGTTAGTAAAGTATCAACTTCTCATATTTGTAGATAGATTTCTCCTAAAATTAGGAGAAATAATAATATACATTAGTCAAGTCAAGTCAAGTCAAGTTTATTTATATAGCGCTTTTCACAACACAGGTTGTATCAAAGCAGCTTCACAGTAATAAATTAAAACAATACATCAATGTTTGTTTCTAGTGGAACGTCCACGTTTGGTAATGCTGATCAATAGTATCGTTGATTGATTAATTAAATTAAATATCCCCAAATATCCCCAACTGAGCAAGCCAAAGGCAACGGCAATATCCCATTAATGGGATATTAGTAACAAACATACATTAAGAGTAGAGAGATGAAAAAATTTAGATTTCTGACTTTTGATTGCTGACTGGTATCTTGGCATATCTTCTGAAAATGGGAGACTTGTGAGATTACTGAGGTCTTTTTTGTGAAAAGTAGAGGAAACAATAGAATAATAACTAAGAAATGGATGAGATATTGTTGATTTTCTATCCTGTGGAAATAAAGAGGGCCACCCTACAGTTCTGGATAAAGATACAAAATATATTGTTTATGGATAAAGGGTCATCATTGAATGTTCTTAGTGTTGTCTCTGTCTGATTGGTTCCATATGGGGCCTTTCTCATTTTCTTTCCCAACTCCTTGTAGTACATTGTGTTTGAAGCTGGACACGAGCCCCTCCACCAATCAGAGGAGAGCGTTTACCAGGTACTTCCTCGAGCCACTCCCCTCTTCGCCTACACTTCTACAGATAAAGCATCACAAAGAAGGGGGAATCGAAAAATAGATTTCCTCTAATAATGTCTCCCCAAATTAAACATTTAAAATATCCAATAATCTGTCAGATTAAAAGTATACTCTAACATACCTACAATACATATAGCCTTGTGCAGTGGCCTTGTGTTGTTAATTCACTATAATTTTTAGGTCCCCACAAGTCATCAGAAAGACGGGATCTATGATGTTCCGAAACACCATCTTATGACTGTAGGTTCTCTCATGTCTCAAACATTCGCTCAACCTCCCCGTCCCTCTCCTCCAGCAAACAAACCTCTCAGTGTCCTTCCCCCTTCTTCGTTTTAAGATCTCAAGGGATTATTTCTGAATCCCATAGCGAATTGAAAGCGATTGCTGTACTAAAAATATTTCTTTGTTCTTGTACACATTGTGAGTCTTTCATTATACGAGGGAAATGGATGAGGGGGAAATAAAACAGAGGTTTGTTTTTGGGGTTCACCTCTAGAATGGATGTGCTGCATGGATTTAGAAAAGGTTTATGTGACAGCTGCAATGCATTATGGTTAACCTTTATTTCAATTGTCCACTTTAGATATTCTACTATCTATAAGCAACTTTCAAGTACATGTCAGCAAAGTTACTAATTTACTTATAGAATGTCTAAAGTGGACCATTGAAATACGGTGCAACTTGCATTAATGACAAGTATTGTTAATGAAGGTTTTTTGGACCCAATGAAATAAAGATGATGATTGGCTTGAACAACAACATTCATATGACTAAAAATTTCAGAAAGAGGGATGTCTTCCTAACATTTCTAGAGGTTATTATTGTAAAACAATCTTATCAATTAAGATCCACGCATACATTGCAAAATCCAAGACAGATCTGTGAAAGTCAAAACAGAGCATTGCTTTCACCAAGAATGAATCCATGTTAAATGATTGTTATCAGTCCATTTCACAGAGTGGTATTGCTTGTCTGTTCATTCAGTCGGAGCCTATCGAGTGCCTGGAGCTAATCTTTGCATACATACCAGTCACGCTTCTGCAATGTTTGCTCACACGCGCCAAACATTGATCTTGCTTGAGTCTTCTGGTGTGATTTGCTTGCTTTTCTATAGAACATGACCATTGTGTTGGTTTTCTTTTTTTATGTTTTACATTCACATTGGGTTCTGGTTAAATGGTGATCCTCCACCTCATTGCTTGTACCTTCAGTTTAGTTGTTTTAAGTGTTTGTTGGCTGATTCCCTTCAGTTGTTGGTGTCCTTCAAATGTCATCATTGTCTTCATTGAAGCTTTCCCTTGTTAATCACTCTAGCATGTGTAGTAGTTACCGTATTTCTACTGTTGAATCATAATTTCATTGTCGACCCACTAACTGATTAATAACTATTCCATGTGTGGACTGCTCTACTCAGTGAACACTAACTCAAAATTAGTGCTGGGCGGTTTACCGGTTCATACCGAATACCGGTGTTTATTTTTGTTACGATATGAATTTTTAATAAACCGCAATACCGGTGTATGTCGCTTTAATCGGAACGCGGCGCTGCGCGACACAGTCTCACCCCTCATTTACAACACACGTCTGCGGCGCATTACGGCTGCGACAAGGTTTTATTCCGTCCTCCACGCGGTGCATCAAAATAGACTAGGCGCCTATATTTAGCGAAGCGGCGCGGAGAGCCGCTTCTGGGAAGCTTCGATCTGAAACACAAGCATTGACTAGAATGGGCACGAGACGTGTGGGTGAGAGTCTTTTTTCTCGCGGCGCGCGTGTTTTTATACTGTATTAACGTATCTGAAGTGAACTGACGGTCTTTAGAAAAGTTTCTTTGGTATTACGATTGAATCTTTCTTTATCTTTCCTGATAAAGCAGTGTTTATGAGCGTTGCTGCTTTGTGTACAGCCGTTACCGGGGAAACCACTGTTTCTGCCGCTCCTAAAGCGCGTCCTGCTGACACCTCTTTGTAAACAGCCTTGCAAACCTGTATTATTAATATTAGTGTGGATTTTTTCTATAATATTCACTCATGACAATAAAATAGGGCATTATAAGTAAATCTACTGCAGTATTTCCTCTCTCACTCAGTAGAAAATGTGGTTAACACCCATCATGCTTGGAAAAAAAAAAAACCGGTAAAAACCGTGAAACCGGTATAATTTAGAAAAAAACCGTGATGTTGATTTTTGGTCAAACCGCCCAGCACTACTCAAAATCATAACGTAATCTTTGAACTTATGCAGATAGTTGTAGTTGTAGTTGTGTGTTGTAGAATGCCTTCCAGTATGGCTTTATATCTTCTTTATCTTTCTCCCTGAATGTATTGCAGAATATAAGCCAGTTTGATCTTTTCGGTGACATGGCCACCCCCCCAGACATCCTTTCAGTAAGTAAACCCCTGGAGAACAATCAACCTCTTGGTCAGCCTCACTTAATGCAAACTGAATAAATTAGATATTTTAATAGTTCCCAACTTATGTTTGTTAATACAGCTAAAAGAACCTCACCCCCACTAAACCATCAGTTTGCGATGACCTAATTATATACAATCTGAGTATACAGTTGTCAAACTGAATATATATTTATACATCTGAAGAAATTGTTGTAAATCCAGTCTTATATAGTTACAAGTCAGAATAAATTTAAAGGGCTCATGACATTAAAGTGGTCAAATTTTTCTTATATAATGACATATATAATGAGTTTTTTACCATTAAAACATCCTGCACGTTTTATAGCTTAAAACGTCCTCTGCACTATATTCAAAGCAACCGAGACGTACTCCACGCGCCCAAGTCTGCTGACAACAGGACAAATGAAAGAGTGAAAGAACGTTTGCTTTGATTGTCCAGTTTAAACAGCTCGTTTACATCTCTGTACATACTTTAGAAGGATCCAAGCGTTGGAAACCAATGGAAGGTTTATTTTAATGGTGTCGTGGATCGTGTCGGAGGATTATATGTTTGTTCAGAGCATTTGACTGCAGATTGTTTTGTAAACTAGGCACTTTTGTTGAGCCAACTGTACTGAATCTGACAGCAGCTGCATTATAAACCTTAATTACATAAAGCTTTTTTCTGTAAATTATAGTTTTATATGTTTTCAAAACACTTACTCACATGCAATAGCAAGTGGGTGGTGATACTGTTTCCTATTGAATGATGTTAGCCAAAGGCCCTTTACTGCCAAACCTTATAGGAGATACAGATTAAAAACTGACCATTTCATTTCACCATTTCCATACCATTGAAAATATATATTTTTTTTTTACGCATATATTTGTTTTTGTTTTTAGCAACAATTAACACTACAAGTGAACCTCAAGGAACATATTGAAATAATTTAAATGTAATGACCCATTTAAATGTAAATTCTGACTATACATAGTTTATATAATTTATAATTTTAAATAATTGTTTTCTGATTGGCTCTCCTAGTAATATCACAGTGATATCTCTAATGCTCTAATGTTTTATTGAGTGTGCAATGTATTATGATACAATAATGTAAATTGTCAATATCAAATATGACATCAATATTCATCACAGATGCCAGCGTCGCCTGCTACCACAGTGGATCCTGGAAGGAGACGCCGTCAGCTCCGCCCAGAACTCCTTACTCATTTTAGCCCACCGGCCGTGCCCTCAGGTTACAAACACGCCAATTGCCAATGCCATATTCTTTTGAGAGTTACTTCGTTCCACTGTAAAATGTATTTTTCATCAAAGTGCAGCCAATTTAAAAATAGTGCTATTAATAAAACTGGGTGTTCTTGCTTCTCAGGTTATATGACCATGAGTACTATCCAGGCTGCTCACTGGACCCAACAGTCGTTTGCCTCCCAGGCTGGTCCAATGGCCTTCGGGGTTCAGGCCCCATTGCAAGTGGCCCAGATGCTTCCTGGAGGCCAGCCTGTGATTTGGGGTCAAGCTAACCTCTTCCACTCTCCAGCAACTGGCCAGCAGCAATGGGCATTCGTCCCAGCCCAGACCGTTGGCATGGGGGCACATCCAATTCCAGCCGCAGTGCTTCAGGGTCTGGTCCCCATAGCTGCCATGCGCCCCCACTCCTGTGAACCTCCCGAGGCTTCGTCCAACATCATGAGTCCTCAGCACTTTGTAGACTCTAAGCACACCCTAAACACGGACCCCCAGGAGGAATCCATAACTGTTCACATCTGCACAAGCAAACAAGACACTGCACAGCCCTCTGGGAAACCGATCATGGACTGCACTGCTGAGCTTGACTTATCACAGATGAAATTGACCTCAGGGTCATCGATATCACCATCCCCAACTGACTCTTGTGAGTTCAAAACACTACGGCCAACGATTGAGATTTATCACGTGACATGCATTATTCATACTCATTTGATTCCCTTTCCATAGGTGCTACTCCTGGTCCTGAGCAGGAGACCATGTCCCCTTCAACAGAGCCATTACCCCTGGCTGCAGAAGACAGCTCAGTCAATGAGACAGAAATTTTGGTAACGGTTATGTTTGTTTCACAAGAGATTTTTGGTCAAACCTAATTTTGATGGTCCTCTTTAGACATTCTATTGATAATAAGTAAAGCTGCAACTACATGTCAACTAACTCTCATTAGAGTATTAGTAGACCGTCTGCTTAATATCTGCTAACTCTTTATTGTGCTGCTCCTCCAACAGACATTATTCTGACTATAAGTAACTTTGGAAGTACATGTCAACTTATAATAGTCTACTAATACTCAACCAATACTCTAATGAGCTGTGATTCAGCTAGTTCTGAGGTGTTTTTTTGTTTTTAATCTCATTCTCTCTGTCTTACAGGAAGCCTGTGCTCAAACTCTCAGCACTGATGAGATGCCACCAGATGCTCAGATAAGCCTTCCAGACACTTCACAGCTAGATTCCTAAGAGAGATGTCTTCTGGGTTGGTTTCACTTCCTTCAAACTAATATATACAGGGTTTCCAATCCTTCTCCTGGAGGGGTACTATCTTGCGAAGTTTAGCTTCAGTCTTCTTTAAACAGCTAATCAAGGTCTTTAAGCCTTCTAGGCGAGTGTGTTGGGGTTGTAGTTAAACTCTTCAGGACACTGGCCCCCAGTAGAGCAGGATTGAACACCCCTGTTCTACACAAGGGTTTACAGTGCAAGAAAGCTGGCAGTCTTCAGGTAAAGCCTTTGCCTCTTAGGGCCAGATTTACTAACAGCTTACTCCAGCGCAAACCTTCTTTTGGCGTTAAAAAACTACTTTCAGGATTTACTTAAGACAAGCAGTGAAAAATTAGCGCTGAAAAGGGCGTGGACAGGGTTATTGTTGTGGCTGACCTTATTGCATAAGCATTTGGTCATTTAGCAGACGCTTTTGTCCAAAGTGACTTACAAATTAGGACTAAATAAATAAGCGAGTCATCGTGATGAGGCAAGAAACAACGCAAGAAGTGCTCAAAATACGAAGTTCAGGCATTGTTCAGAGTAGCATAAGCCCGATAAGTGAGGATTTGGTTGTTTTTAATGAGGTTAAGTGCTCACGGAAGAGATGGGTTTTCAGCTGTCTTTTGAAAGTTGTCAGGGATTCTGCATTCCGGATGAGGGTGGGAAGAGCATTACACCAGTTATGGAAATTTGTTGACTAAACCTGTATTTGCATGTTCATCCTTAGGAAGAGTCACCCTGAACAAAGAGAAGAGCACTGTGAGAATCCAAAAATCACAGTGATGCAGATGGGACGTTAAATAACTGTGTTAAACTCTGATGACTGATAACAGAGAAAGTAAAATCTATTTTAATAAATGAAGTAAACCTTTACCGTCTACAAGTAGCCACTGTCTATTAAAATGACTTTAAAATGAAATATTTTTTGTAAAATATTACTAAGCTGTCACAATATGGGAAAATGGACCAGTGAGATCAAAGTTTAACTGCACTTTGAGATTCATTTCAATTGATATTTGTAATGCACAGAGATACATTCACGTTTTGATTTCTTGATTGAGGTGATTTTATCACCTAGGAAGCTGTGTAGAAGAAGACAAAAAGCATTGGTCAAAATAATGTTGCTTTTCTTTTTCTTGGAAGGAATTATTATACTAGATGTTGGCATTGTGGTGAGGCTTCTTACATTTATTTATTTTTTTTGAAAAGCAAATTGACACATTTTCTTTTAGATTTTATACAATGATATATGTTTATTTAAAAATGAACATTTTTAATAAGAATTTTCAAATAATTAAAATATCTAACATTTTCTAGCTTCACTGTGTATAATGATACTTTCAATGTTATATGTTTTTTGAATGTCAAAACATATTTGTTGAATTTAAAAAAAAAATCTTCTGTTTTGAGGTTTGATTTACTCTGTGTTGAAAGTTCAGTGTGGTTCATGAGCTATACTGTATATTCTACCTCTTCAGGGTTTTACTGACAAACTATTCCATTCTGCATTTTCCTCTGTGAATCTGTCAGAGTCGAAGGTCCTTGTTAATGGCTTCAAGTGTCATTGAATCAAGAAGAGTTGCAGATAAAGCGGTTCAAAGACAGTTACTATCTGGATATCTGTCTACTTTATTACAAAAAAATATCACTAGAATCAGTTTAATTTCTTTGTTGTACTGTAGTCCTTTTTTTTGTGTGATAAAAATGTAAAAAAAAGTGCCATTTTAAGTTTTGTCCTACTCTGTACTGGTGCATTTTTAGTTTGCCTTATTTTGTCAAGTAAGAAAAAGGAGTAATGATGGGATTAATAGATTGATATAAACTCCATTTGATTTACTAGAAAACATGACTATATGTAGCTAATTATCATTAAGCTTGATTCAATGATAAATCCTGAAGACTAACAGCAAATCAACTGAAATAAAGCAAATATGTTGGTGTCATTGGTTAGATTTGTTTACATCACATTTTTTTATATATATTTACTGTCCACATGATTTTACTTTTTCAATGGGCAAAATATAATTGTTTACATTATCATTTGGTATTGGGTAAATATGACCTTTATGTTTTCATAAATCACTCCACTTAACATTGTTGATGTCATTATTAGATTTTGTATTAAGTTTAAGGTTGATTCTTACACTAACATACGGTGTAAGATTCAACAGACTGTGTATAACTCATTCAGCACATGCTCATTAAAATTCACTCTCTGTCTGAGAAAAAGGAGTGCAATTGTTTCACTTTGTGAGTTTTCTAAACATCCTAAAATTTTTGGATGTCATTTTCAGCTGGCAATAGTTCTGCTTTTTATTTCTATTTTTATCTCTGGATTAAAAATTAAAATTCAGCATGAAACAAACGTTGCGATAGTCTTTTGTTTCTTGTGATATTGCGAATGCTGCAATCTCATTTGAATTGAAATGCCTTTTATTGTCATTATACACACGTTCAATGAGATTAAAAGCAACTCCTTTTCCAGTGCCAGCATGAAAGAAAAAAAAGAAGAGATATAACAACATAGAATTAAATAAGTAGTGCAAAAGGAGAGGTAAAATTATCAATATTATCAAAAGTATTAAATATTGCACAGTAAGTGAATAGAAGAATGTTGGGGGGTTAGACTGTGAAGTCAGTGCATATGTGAGTTCAAAGTGGTTATTGCTTTTGGAAAAAAACTGTTCTTAAATCTGTTGGTCCTTGTTCTAATGCAGCTGTAGCGCATCCCTGAGGACAACTGGTTAAACAGATCAAAGCCAGGGTGGGAGCTGTCCTTGATGACGCTTTTCGCTCTGCTAAGGCAGCGGGAGGTGTAAATGTCCACCAAGGAGGGGAGAGGGAAGCCGATGATCTTCTGTGCTGCCTTTACTCCTCTCTGAAGCCTCTCCCTGTCTGCCACGGTGCAGCTGCCGTACCATACTGCGATACAGTTCGTCAGTAGGCTCTCGATGGACGAGCGGTAGAAGGTCAGCAGCAGGTTGGAAACCAGGTTGCAGGAAGCAAAGTAAAGTGTGAGATGCAGTGGTGTAAAGCACGCCACCACTGGACTCTAGAGCAGTGGAGACGTGTTCTCTGGAGTGACCAGTCACACTTCTCTGTCTGGCAATCCGATGGACAAGTCTGGGTCACTCTTCATGCTTCAGCATGTCAAGGCATGTTGGACAATTTCATGCTCCCAACTTTGTGGGAACAGTTTGAGGATGTTCCTGTTCCAACATGACTGCGCACCAGTGCACAAAGCAAGGTCCATAAAGGCATGGATGATCGAGTTTGGTGTGGAGGAACTTGACTGGCCTGCACAGAGTCCTGACCTCAGCCCGACAGAACAGCTTTGGGATGAATTAGAGCGGAGACTGGGAGCCAGGCCTTCTCGTCCAACATCAGTGCCTGAACTCACAAATGCGCTTCTTGTAGAATGGTCAAAAATTCCCATAAACACACTCCTAATCCTAGTGGAAACTATATATATTAGTTACACTGAAATTTCCCATCTACCATACTTGTTCTGCATGAGGAAAGAATATGCTCAAGGTTAGCTGGCCTTCTACAGAGCGTGCAATTGGGGCTTTCTGCCACCCCACTAGTATGAGGTTTGATGGAGTAGGTGTCATGCATGGAACACAGCAATAACTTGATCCAGTGCTCTTCCATGATAGGACACGATAGGACTTCAGTGTTAATTCCTCTAATTTATGGGGTATTGTTCCATAGGTGTTGGTCAGATCAAGCCACAGGACTGTCAGGTCACTCTGGTTCCTCTTTGCATCTTCAGTAATATTAGAAATTATGCTGGTATGCTCAAGACAACCAGGAACCCCCCTAACTCCCCTTTTTTGAACTGATGTGTCTGTATACTTGTTGTCAAACATGAAAGTGGTCAGCCTTTCAGCTAAAATCCCCAAAAGGATATTTCCCTCCACATTGAGGAGTGATAACTGACTGATATCTGTGGAATTCTCCTCTTTCGGGAAGCAACATCCCAGACAGTACTTTTCTCCAATAGTGTGCAGGAAAGTGGCGCTCGTAAAGAATCTCAGGCCAGTGCTCACAGTCTGTGCTTGTTGTTGTTAAAGCCCGACTCCGATGAGTCAAACTTTTAATATGAAGGTCCAACAAATTAATCAGGTACATGATACCCTCATATCTTTCCAAAAGTAAACTATTGCTCTGCACTAAAATATCCAATCTATCCCACATTACACGTTGAATTCGGAAAGTTCTTTGTATTATCTTGGCACCTTCTGCAACAGGTTTCTCTGTGATCCAATCCTGTTTACATGAAAAAAGCTGCTCCCAAGGTTTGAGCTAACGGACCTGTTGCTGTGAGAGCAACTCCGGGATGAGCGTGATGGTGTGTGTATGTGTGTGTGTGCGTGTGTTGAAGTGAGCGCAGTGGCTGATGGCTGAGTTAGGTGTAGCCTTAACTCTTGTTAGTTGTGAGCCTGCAGTGGTTGCTAACTGTCCTTGCTACTAGATATTGTCTCTGTCTCTTACTTTTGTATATGAAAATTAAATAAAATTATCCCCTTATTATCTCCAAACCTGCAATAATTTGTTAAATAACACAAATATACATTGTTTTTAATCTCATTTATTAACCATTGTCTTTGCTGCTGATCTTCAGTGATCCAATTCAACCAAACTAAGCAAAAATGACTAGATAAATGTCACATTTGTGTTTCATTTTTTGTTTTTATTGCTGAAAAGGGTTGAAGTTTCTTCTCCTTTGTTCTATTCTTCCATGGCCGAGAATGGCAGCGCAGCTGAAAGGCACCCTCTGCTGTTCAGGCATGAATCTGCAGTTAATGCAGGCTGAGGCGTATGGAAGGGCCTTTGCATTTAGAACAAGCAAGCCCAGGTGATAAAAAATAATACAAAAGTAATGTAACTGTCATATGTTCCCTTAGTCTTGGTTGGACTTTTATGTTTCTCCCTGTCCTGTGTGCCCTGTTGTAGTCCACTGTAGTTTTCTTCTGTTGATTAGTCTCCCCGGGTGTGTCTTAATAATCTGTTATCTTGTTATGCTTGTTTGCCCCTGTGTATATATATAGCCCTTGTGTTTCTCTTGTGCTCTGTTAGTCAGTGTTTGGTGTTCTCCATGTGTACGTTCTCTATGTTCTCTGTGTTTCCTGGTTGTTGTGTTTGCATTTTTGTTAAACTCTTGTTAAACCCAATTATAGTAACAATTACGTATACAATATTGTAATGCATTTCTTGCTTTTAAAAGTAACTTTCCCCAACACTAATTGTGGACATACTGTACAACTTCAGCCAGTTTGTCTGTCATTGTTATGTAGTTGCTGTTGTTTTTTGTTTTTAGGCATGTATTACAACTAGAAAAAAACTCTCCATACATTCGGAAAGAGAGGTTAAGCAGTGAATTAAGTTGCATATTAGAAAATAACTGCGAAAAGCTTGAAAATAATCATACTTCTAGAAAAGCATGTAAATTGTAAAAATAAGAAAAAAAGTCTGAAAAACAAAGAATGTAAAAGTAATATCTCAAGTCAGTAAATGTAAATAAGATCATTAATGTTTAACAGAGAGTCCAATGGTTACATGAATGCAGCTCAAAACAAACACTTTTCTATTGATTCTGTCTGCTCGCTTTGATTGGACTCATTTACGAGAAATCAAGACTTCAAATAACACATCCTGGAAAAGCCGGAATGCCTGAAGGTTTTTGATTTGTTCTAATCATAAAAGGAAAACACATTAAAATACATTAGATGTTATGTTTTTAAAAAGTTATTTGATGGCTCAAAATAAATATTTATAGTTTTATTGCAAAACGTTGCTAGTATGAAAAATGAAATGCTCTCTAATACAAGTAATTTAATATTATAGAGGTGCAGGATTGAACTGCAGCACTGTCTGTTGTGTATAAAAGTGGACGTGTGTGAATGTTGTCAGAGATTAGAGGAGGGGCTGCTGGGTAGGGTTGAGGGTTTAAGGTCTGTTAGTGTGTTATCCAGTCTACTATTATCTAGGTTTACTTGACATTACAATGCAAAGTTTTCTAAGAGCTAATTCAGCTTACAGCGAAACAATACTTTTTCTGGGCATTATATGGTACGTAGGAACATTTTACTTTATGAGCATGAATGCACAGTGTATTTGCTTGGTTTCCACTTCAGTTTGAAGGATTCACTTTTTGATGTAATTATTTTGGTCAGTGTGATCTATTCAGAGAATTGTTGACCATTTAGTTTTGTGACTGTGGTGTTCAGTGGACTGTAGACAGGAACATTATCAATCTGTTATTATAAAATAAAATATACAAAAATACCAATAATTTTGGGGGAAAAAAAACATAAACCCCCATCTCTCTCATACATTTTATCATACAGTACATTATCATACATATGGTAATAAAAATGATTGGTAACACTTTACAATAAGATTCATTGGTTAACATTAGTTAATGTATTAACTAACATGAACTAACAATGAGCAATATATTTGTTACAGTATTTATTAATCTTAGTTAATGTTAGTTAATAAAAATACAGCTGTTCATTGTTTGTTCATGTTAGTTCACAGTAACTATGTTAACAAATACAACCTTTGATTTTAATAATGTATTAGTAAATGTTGAAATTAAAATTAACTAAGATTAATAAATGCTGTAGAAGTATTGTTCATTATTAGTTCATGTTAACTAATGAACCTTATAGTAAAGTGCTACCAAAAATGATCATACATATTACTTTCATAAAGATCTTGATGGTTTATTAAATAAAATAAACTAAAAACATGAATCTGCTTCCAACAGTGCTGTAGTGCTTTGTAGTTCAGGAGACGCTGTACAGTCGCCCAAAGCCCTAGTGGACTGCTCACTGTCTGAATGGACTCCATGGACGCGCTGTGACCCCTGCTATAAGAAGAGGGTGAGCTAGTATTCTGCATATTGTCTGGTTGTCTGTCTGGTCCTTTATACTGTATGTTTATTCATTTATTTATCACCAAAAACTACACTAACACATTTGGGGTGTGCAGAGGAATAGAATATATATTTATTATAAATATTTGTATGTTTTTTTTTCTGAAGAGACACAATCCATTTATTTGATGAACAGGCTTTTATTCACAAAGAAACATTCATCAACTGACACATCAGATATGTAAAAAGTAAGCTACAGCATATTTGCTTGACATGCGAGAACCAATGAGGTTCATTCTCGTGTTACGCAGCACGTTTGAGCTTCAGAAAGAACCAATGAGGTTTGTTCTTGCGTGTCAAGCACGTGCAGTTAAGCTTCTGTTTGTTCGCTGATCAAAGTTTTTATCTCCCTTTATCTTCAGTTTCGCTATGCCACACTTATCCAGCCGTCTGAGTTTGGAGGAGAGCCGTGTCATTATCATGGCAGAGAGGAGGAATCCTGCACTGCTCCATCACGATACTCCTGCCAGAAACCCACTCCATGCCAAGGCTTCCGTTGTACTACCACAGGTGACCTTCACACCACCATTGTCCCTACGCATAGCAAAGAACTGTAATATATACAGGGCCTAAACTAACTTTTTGCCACACCTGCCAATGGCCAGTTACTGCAGAAAATGTACCGCAGGGCTGCCAACTCTCACGCATTGAGCGTGAGACTCACGCAATTGACACTTTTCACACGCTCTCACGCCACACATCCATTTTCTCACACACAGAAAAATTGCGGAGCAAAGAGGTACTTTTAATATTAAACTAATTCTCAGCTCTTATTCCGTCAATTTTATTACGAAATTCAGACAAAAATACGTTTGGCGCTTGTAAATGTGACGTGACAGACTTCAAGTGCACGTGAACCGATCATCTGTTACTTTTTTCTTTAAAGATGCAGTACAACTTACCGAAAGTATACATAATATCGACCAATTAGTGTTTTTCAACCACGGAAAGAGGTCAATATATAATAGCAAGTCTATGTACAAGTCACATTACGTTACATTTAGCTCAGGAAAGCCATTTAATGACCATAGCATGTTAATTGAATAGAAAAAATAGCTTGAGAGGAGATTTTGCTGAGCACTATATTACATATTTATTATATTTTTACTTATGTCATTAAATAATTGTTATTATAACAAAAACTGCATTATATTTAATTTCATTTGATATTTTTAACCTTTAATAATACCAGCAGATTGGGCCCTCTATGTTTACAGCATTAGGTGAGATAATTTTTTTTAATAAAATTTAAAATAAACATGTATCCAAATTAGTCAATATTGAATCAAAATCGGAATAAAATCACAAGAATGGAATTGAAATCTTGTAATTTTTGTTTAGTTACCAAATGTTGACAATCACAGTTACACTTATTGTGATGCAATATTTGTTTATACACCCTCCCCCCCCCCAAAATTCATTAAAATGTTACCGGCCAACTGGCGATTGACACTGTTTCATATACTCGCCAACACAGATTTTATATAAATATTTAGGCCATGTGTGTATATATATATATATATATATTCAAAAGTTTAGACTACAGTTCTGCCATTAATGAATAACTACACAGGAATAAATGGGTAACAGAATTTTTTTGGATTTGGTAACATCTTGGAGTCATACTAGTTACTATGATCTTCGCGAATATCTAAATGGATTGTCATTTTTAGTAGGTCCTAAAAACTGCATGTAAAAAGCCATTTCTTTAACATTATCCATAGTTAGTTCTGTAATGTCCAGTACACATTGTATGATTTTGGGCTGTCCCAGATGAAAGATGACCAGTCGTGGAGATTTCTATGGTCTTGGCTCCTAAATGCCACTAAAACTTAAAACTACTTTCCTTAAGCTCCGTTTGCAGAATTGTCATGCCAAGTTGTCCTCTTTCCCCTAGCCATGACCACGTCCATATTCTCCTCTTTCGCTTCCTCCTCTTTTCAGCACACATAAAAAACACAATTGCCAAAGTGTGATTTGTCTTGCTCTGTTTGTTCACCACTAACACATGCTGATGGTGTTTTATTCTTCTATACTAACTTGTGTCGTAGCCTACGATTCAATAGGTGTCATCATCGTACGGTCTACATACATGTCGTACCCAAGTTTATTAGATCCAGTGTTATTTGTAATGATCGCATTGGATTGCACAGTCTGTAGCGGGCATACGAGGGCTGATCAAATGTATGAATTATTAACAGCTTACTCAAATAATAAGTCTGCTATTACCTATTTAATATGTAAGTGGTTAATTGTAAAAGTAGTGTTTAAAAAGCTTTTATGTTCGGCATGTTATTGATTGGTTTAACATTAATAATGTTACATTAAAACATAAAAAAATAGTAGTCACGGCATTCAGTGTTATTGCTTGCTTATTAGTTAATCAGAGATTCTTGTTCATTAGTAGTTTCTAGAATGTTAATGCTGCATTACTCATTTGTTCCTGCAATGTAATAATTAAACAAAGGACACGAGTGTGACAGCTGTGTGTGTGTTACAGGTCGCTGTGTGCCGGAGGGTCTTCGCTGTAATGGCGATGATGACTGTGGCGATGGTTCTGATGAACAGGGCTGTACTAAAGTGTACAAAGCATGCAAACAGCCAACTGAGGAATATTATGGAATCGAGCATCTTGCCAAAGGGTGCGTGTGTTTAATACACTCCTGTACTCACCTATTCCTATTGCACTCACTTTTAAAAACTGCAGCTCACCGATGGATCTCGACTTTTTAATTGTTGTACAGGCCTGCATTTCCTTTATTCCTTTCCTGGTAATGCCATGTTGACCTTTGGCAAGTTTTACCCTTGTGTTTATAGTGCATCCAGTAGCTTTGTGAGCAGAATGGACAAAAAACTCAAATAGTTGTCCAGGGATAATCTCCCTCCACTGCAGTTTCATTTACAAATTCAAATGTCATGTTGTGTTGTTTAAGACACAAAAACTTATTTTGGCGCATTGTTTTAAACTGAATTAACATCCTTCTGACCTTTTGCCACGGGTTACTATAATGACCTAAATCATGCATAAATGAAATAATGTAAAGCAATATTCATTTTTGATGGAGCAAATTTGGGTGTTCTTCCCCTTGTGAAAGAGAATTGATTAATTGTATTGTCACGTGTGGCTGTAGTAATGAAGCACACAACGAAGAAACTCATAGAATAGTCTTTAATCCAATAATAAAGGAACAGGAGATAACAGGGAGCAACACAACCACATAAACTGAAACAAGACCGAACAAATAACTGAGGAAACTAGAAGCTTAAATACACAGGAAGAGTAATCATGGTCAAAACAGAACAGGTCTTAACTAATTCAGAACCAAGGGGACCAACTAGGGAGCTAAGGCAAATTTTACGGAAATAATATACTTAAGTATATAAAAATACACTTAAGTGTAAACTAAATGTAATGATTTCAGACACTTAATTTCCTGTTAATGGAAATTAAATTAATGTAATATAGTTTAAATGCTGAACTTTAGAGTGTGTTTTGACCTACTTAAGTACGACTTATATTGACATGTTTAAATGTAATTTCATAATTACTTATATTGTTTTTGAAATATATCCAAATGTGCTGACAAGCATTTATGGTGACCTAAAATACAGATTAATGTAATTTCTATTAAAACTTGTATGTCATTTAAACATATTTGTCATGCATACATTTGTAATGACAAAGTTTTGCACATGATTTAGTATGTTTAAATATATTAACTTCAAGTACTTTACACATGCTTTAGGATGTGTCAACATCAAAATAAGTGTTCTTAATAATAATAATAATAATAATAATACAAATAATACATTTTATTTGTAATGCGCCTTCTAAGACTCAAGCGCTACAGCAGTACAGAACAAAATACTCAAACATGGGGGAAAAATACAATTATCAAAAAATACACAGCACTAAAATATAAATTAAAAGCTTGACTAAAAAGATGTGTCTTAAGAAGTTGCTTAACACAATCCACAGAAGCAGCATCCCTAATGGATGCAGATAATGCGCGTTATAGGAAAAGGCCCTTCCCCCCATGGTTTTTAATTTACAACGTTAAGTCTGACACAGAGATCGACATTTTTGTTGCTCTTGTACTTGATGCCAAATGTAAAAACTGCCATAGATAAGAGATAACTTGTTCTTCATTCCTAGAATCAACATTTTGAACGGTAAACTGGAAGCAGTGGTGCTTGATAACCGATACTACGCTGGTGGCTGCTTGCCTCATTTCATCCAGGATGTTCGCTTCAGGAAGCCATATAACATACAGCAGTACACAATAGAGGTATGCTGCATGTTTTAAAATCTATAGCTGCAGTACGTAAGATTTGTGATGTGCTTTTTCAAAACTTTGCTTTATGGAGTTTTGAAACCTTTACGAATCCTTTGTTTTGAGCGTAGCATTAAACTGGCCAAGGCATGTAATTTCAGCAAACAATGCTTTGTTACGCCATATTGTCCCTTCAGGACTGGAGTTGCCCATGCCTGCTTTAATTACTTCTTCGACAAAAGCTTTTCCAATTACACTAGTAACAAATAATGGCAGTTTCAGAACTTTGGATTCTGTTTTGTGTGTGACATAATTTACTTTGTTCCCAGACAAAAGGCTCCTATGATTTCACGCTGGAGGCATACGAGTCTTACAATGAATACTCCAAGAGTGAAAGCAAGGCAACTTTATCCAAGACTAGCGTCTCATTTGGAATTGCTGTTCCTCAGGTGTTTGAATTCAGTTTTAATTACAATGATCACAAATACAAGAAGTCAGTGAAGAAGATGCGCACCTTTTCAGGGACGGTAAGTTGATGTTCTGTCACTAAGGTGAAGCTTCATTTGAACTATATTAACTAAATTTGTGAGATGACAACAGATAAAATCAGAAAATGGCCATTACTATGAAGAACCAAGATTAAACTAGATTTTTACATTTTCTGGCTTGCATTTGCAGAAGTCTATTATGCTAAGGTGCTGTGGCTGGTTGCCAGACCATTGCTTGGGCATTTTGAGTGGATGTTAGGTGGTTTCTTACTGGTCCAAGAGGTCTTCACCCCTGCTCCCGGGGACCCACTGTCCAGTAGAGTTTAGCTCCAATCCTAATTAAAAACACTTGAACCAGTTAATTAAACTCTTGTTTTATTTAAGCTCAGATTGGAAATAAACGTTGCAGAATAGTGGATCAAGTCCTTCACTGTAAATATGTTGGATTTTTTACCAATGTTATTGTCTGCCACTTAGCCTGGTCAGATGAAATAAGCCACATGGTTTCAGAGATATTTCATATGTGTAGCAAACGTTACAGGAGGAATTACACTAAAGTTCAGGGTTAGGGGTATGATTAGATTACTTTATATTCACTAAGTATAAATAATTGTAATAGTGGTGCTGGTCTTAGCAAACACCACTAACTATGAAAAAAAAAGTTGGAAATGAATAATATTGATAAAAGAAGAATGATAACCAGACTGTGAAATCTATAATTTGGAGCCAACCATGACTTTATTCTGTGTTGTCCTCAGAAAAAGAAATTCATCCGAGCACACTCTGAGCTTGAGGTAGCCCGCTATGCTTTAAAGAGCGCAAACCTGGTGCTACACCCTGAATTCCTGTCCCGCTTGCGTGCCCTGCCACTGGAATACACATATGGAGAATATCGGCAGATCTACAGTGACTATGGGACACATTTCATCAAAGAGGCAACTCTCGGTGGAGATTTTGAATATACTGTTGTCCTCAATGATGAGCGACTTGAAAAATCTGGTAGGTAAAAGCAAGGAAAAATAGTATGTGATCAAAACAAGGACTATCCTGTTATTCCAAAAGATGAGCCTACACTGAGGGTTTTTCTTTCATTATAGGATACACACTTGAAGAAACCAAGAAATGTGTTCAGTTTGGACTGAAAGTTGGAGCCAATATTGAGGGAGTGTATTTGGGTGCAGGATTTTCAGTTGGTAACTGCAAAGGCCTGTTGGAAGAGCTTGGAGGTGAGCAAATCCACAATTACACTGTTCAGATCAAATAACCTGAAAGTTGAAGCAAGCATTTCTTGACTTTTAAAATAATTTCTCCTACCTCAGCTTAATGTGCAGAGACTGCACCATTGAACAGTGACTCAACAAAGTTGAGAAAAGTTTATGTTAACTGCAAATTTCAGCAGCATCTGCCAATGGGAGTGGGGTCAGGAGTGCAACATAATCCGTCTCTTGTAAAATAATCTTGTAATCCTTACAGTCAGAAATTACCCTATGGCTAATTACTGCAATGTGTTAGGTGCTTGAAGTGTTAGGCTGGCCACACACTTGAAGATTTAAAGCCTGATTTTGAGCCTGTTTTGCGCTCCCAAGCGATCAGGGGTGTGGCCCAATTCGAGGCTTCTGGCAACCGACTTTTTGTCCAAAAAAATCCTCAATTGTGTGGTGTCAAACATGTTTGATATTTACAACTCTTGATCTGGCTGCCTCTGACGTGATACCCACGATAGCCAATGAGAGCGAGCAAGCTTTACCAACCAGCCGCAAAAGAGTATTTGTTGAAAGTGGAATTGACCGTAGTTGGACTTCTATTTAGAGTTGTGCAAGTAGGACCAGTTATATTGATGATGTGCCCTGGATGGGAGTGAGGTTTAGGGGGGTGAATGTAATGGTGAGTGTTACCTGGGTGAGTGTGAAAAAGAAAAGTGAAAGTCACATGTGAAGGCCAAGTAGAGTAACCCATACTCGGAATTTGTCCTTTGCATTTTACCCAACCAAGTTAGTAAACACACATTAGGAGTAGTGATAATCACACACACTGCAAACCGTGGACACACACACACCCAGAACAGTGGGCAGCCATTTTTGTTGTGGCGTCCAGGGAGCGATTGGGGGTTAGGAGCCTTGCTGAAGGGGACCTCAGTCATTTCCTGCCGGTATTGAGAATCGAAACTGCAACCTTTTGGTTACCAGTCTGACTCTCTTACCATCAGGCTCCCACGAATACCCTGACCAGCCCACGACTGCAACCTGGCCTCAAGGGGTGCACTTGGAAACTGGATTTGTAACTTGCATTTCCTTGTGTTGCATCTTTGAATGGGGATTCCCAGAAGGCGTGGTTTACATGATTTAAGTCGGTTGAAAATACTTTCCAGGGGAATCCTCGATCGTCAGCACCGTTCACCCCTCTAGCGACAGCCCTGCCTCCCGCTTTCAACATCTCTTATCTTCTCTGAAGATGTGTTTTCAGTCACAAGGGTGGGACAACCTGTCACTCAATGATCAATTGCGAACAACAATGATCCAACAATACAAATGATTCCTGATGGACAAAATCAAGTCTTCTTAAAGTTGTTCAAGAAGACGTTTCACTCGGATAAACATCACAATAAAGAAGAAAAGACTATAGCAACTTCTGTTTAATGTCAATTTTAAGATATCGTGAAAATCCAGTTAGACATGGCTGAATTCATAAGGAGTTTGAGCACTATCAAAACAGTTCTCTACTTGTGTTTAGAAAGCCTGTTTGGAAACAGTCATTAAATCCATTTGCTGCTTGTAGAGAAGATTATCTAATGTTACTAGTGTTTAATTAAACACCCTGTTTTGTTGTCTGACATTTCAGATTCCAATGAAGATAGGGACATGGTGGAAGACGTCTTTATTGTGGTCAGAGGGGGTGACAGTGAAACAGTGTCACGTCTAGCTGCGAAACAGCTCCCAACTCCAGACATTATGCAGCTGTGGGGTGATGCTGTGTTCTACAATCCAGACTTTATTCACAAGAAGGTGACATTTTTCACTCAATATGCATTTCTTTACAAAGCCTCAACTTGTCAACTTAAATCTGAATATTTCTATATCGCTATAGACCAGACAATTAAACTGTTGTCTTCAATTAAAGGGATGGTTCGGAGTAAAATCAACCTAGGGTCCTTTGCACCATGACCTCGAGCCAAACACCCCCCAGAAGCCTTTTTTTCCTTGGTCGGACATTATTTAAGTTAGAGCTTATTTAGAGATATCAGCCGGATGGCTTAGTGCAGGCGCTAATGGATCCAAGGTTGTATCTGGTAAATTACCCCACTAGTAATGCCCAGAATGGCACCAAACTTCTACAGTAGTACAAATAGGTTCTGTACTCATAAAGCGAGGCATTGGAAAGATTGTAAGTACATCAGGAGTTTATTTAAATAACACTTGCCTGACGGCTAATGCTACCGCTAACCCGGACGTCGAGGTCACTTCCGTTATTTGGGAAAAGTTCCTAAAATTCCTGGCAGAAAGCGATGCATAAGGATGTAGTGTAACGATGCCCAGTTCCAGGAGTGCACTAATATTGTGTTGGAAGTACCAGTTTGCAACAATTATTAGTTAACACTAAGTTGACAACACTTTGGAAAAAATAATAATTTGTTGTTTCAAGTATGTTACTTAAGTATGACAATTGTATATTTTATACAACACTGTCTGAGAGAAAAGAGCATCTTGTCACTGCTGCATTTCCCTGAGAAGGGTTTGATTATGAAGAGCCTTCTGTACGCCGCCAAGTAGCATCAGCCTATATTTATTTCTGTGGTTGGGTGTCATGCAATCATCACACCGCGGAGGTGTTCCCCATAGTGTCAGCTGCTGTTGCAGCGTCTCGTTCGCAACTCAGGGAACTAGGGTTGCATTCTTAACCTGAGGATTTTCCTGTACCTGAAAATGCAAGTTAATGTTATTGCATTGGACTAAAATTTACTGACTTCACTCACCCAGAGTCTAATAACAACTTCCCAAAAATATTTTGATATTTTTTGTGGGGTTTTTTTCCACATTGTAACACGTGTGGTGTTCCCGATCAAAAATGACAGGCCTACAAAAAAATTGCTTATAAATTTCTCATTAGGCTACATCATCACCAAATATTGGATTCAATGTTTTTGCCAGCTTGTTTTTCTTTCGATTAGGACAGGTTTTGTATTTATTTCTGAAATTCATTGATTGTAGGCCTCATTGATCTGAGCTTACATACCTCAGCTTTTTGTGATAAAAAAAAAACGTTATTTGTGGATAATTTTGTCAGTTTCACATAAATTACGAAAAAAATTGCACTGTTTATCACACTAGTTTGATTTAATGTTTAACCAGGAAATTCGTTTCGAAATTCATGTACACAAACAAACTATTTTGAGTATTACAGGCTTTCTTTTTCACAGAGATAAACTTTATTCTCAAATCAGGCCTACGATCAATTAGTTTTAAAATAAAAACCTGTCTTAGCTGAGAGAAAACAAGTTGACAAAAATATTGAATCCAATATTTGGTGATAAAATAGCATAATGAGTAATTTTTAAGCTATTTTTTTGTAGGCTGGTCATTTTTGACCATGAACATCACAAGTGTGACTGTGCCAATTTGTTCAAAAAACATTTCAAAACAAATGTATAGCTTAAACATGAGAGCTAACTAGAGTGATAAACCGTGCAAATGTTTTTTCATATTTTATGTAAAACTGACGAAATTATCCACATAACACTTTTTTCACTCAAAAACTGAGACCAAGCACAGATAAATAAGGCCTACGATTTATCAGTTCCAAAAATAAATACAAAACCTGTCCTAATCGAAAGAAAACATGTTGACTAAAAGACTGAATCCAATATTTGGTCATGGTCAATATATCAATATTATAAGCAATTTTTTGCAGGCCAGTAATTTTGGACCGGAAACATCACAAGTGTTATAGGGATTTCAACATTTGTCCTTGATTTTTGATTTCTCTTTGCAAAATCCTGTAATGTTAAATGTTTACAGTTAGAACCACTTTATGAGTTGGTGCCATCCCAAGAATCGAATGCTAACATCCTGAAGAAAAACCTGAGGAGAGCTCTGTCCGAGTACCTGAAAGAAACCAGCTCCTGTCGCTGCTCCCCCTGTCTCAATAACGGCATGGCCGTGCTCAAAGGTGAGAGTAACCACACACCACTAATAATAATAACTATATAGAAATAGTGTTGAGTGTTTTCCTATTATATTCATTCTTTTTTATCAACATTTGAATGTTGGTCATTTTCATAAAAAAAAAAAAAACATTTAGAGAAAATTGTGTTTTTGTCAGACTTCTTCTTGATTGGATTCAGAACAATGATCAAAACCAAAGACTATAGATATAGAAAGATGGTGCACTCGTATTACAATGAATGTGAGAAAGTGCAACACGCAATATGGCGCATAATTTGTAAATATTCTAAGTGTAACAAATGTTGGTAGTTGATTTGATCCTTATGAGATAATATGTGTAATAATTGTCTGTCTCTCGATAGGCACAAGGTGTATTTGTATTTGTCCAGCTGGTTTCAGAGGAGTGAGCTGTGAGATCACCCAGCGAAAAGGTTTGTCTACAGTATCTATAAGAGAGAGATGCTTTGGCCCGGTCTCAAATGCTGCACTCGATGTGGATGCCCATTCATTTCAAGAGCTTTCCCATGTGTTTATTTATGATTTAGAAGTTCTGATTGGGCTCTTTAGACCAGCAGAAAGGGTGCTTGTATTCATCAGTATCATGAATAGATATTGTACTCAAAAATACATTCAGTTTCAGTTTTTAAAGTACTTTATTAGCATTTGATAGTGACAGTCAACTGACCACTATACAAAATTTAAGAGAAAAGTTACTAGAGGCCATGTTAAAATTGGTGTTTCAGGGACCGTTTGCAATGGAGTTACTATCTTTAGATAAGTCTTTAGATATACAAAAACGGTGCACTTGTAATGAATGGGAGAAAGTGCAACACACAGTATGGCAGAGTAAGTCCAGCCTTCTAAATAAAATAGCCAATCGCTGATTGATAAAGTCATTGCATCTCTGCAGCTTCTACGTTTTAAAAATTATTAAACATTATTTTTAACAAATTTAAAATGAATATAGACTTTTACATAACAGAATATTGCTATGCAACAAAAATAATGTATCTTCTATTTCTCTTCTGCATTTCAGTTTGCGTAGTAAGCTAGTTTAGTTTAAATTTGGCATTGAATAATATGAATATTGTTGGATCTCTTGACAAATTGCATGTGAATATTTTTTCTTTTCTTTTTTTTCCTCATTTGTAAGTCACTTTGCACTAAAGCTTGTGCTAATTGAGAACACATAATCTAACTCATGTTTCTTGTCATCCGAACACTCTCAGCATTGGCGGTGGATGGCAGCTGGAGCTGCTGGTCTTCATGGTCCACATGTTCGAGGAGGACCCAGCTTCGCACCCGCCGATGTGACAATCCAGCCCCGCAGAATGGAGGAGCAGCATGCCCTGGGTCTCAAGAGGAATCAGCGGATTGCCTCTAACATGCGTGTCATCTATCTATCTCTCTATCTATCTATTTCACAAACAATAAGATCTCTTTACATTTCGGGGTTTCTCAGAAGCGGAAGCCGTCATAGTTAGCCATCATAAACTTCTATAGGGCTGAACAGGAGATGACAGCAAATATAATTTTTGTATTTGCTGTAATAGCAAAAGAATGAAGAATCTGTGGTAGTGTTTCCGTGACTTTCCAAATGAGGGAAAATATTATTGATTACAGCATTCACAGCATTTTCTTTTTCATTTAATGCCAAGGTAATGTAACACAATACAGCATTATAAATGTGCATAACATTTTCAAAAAAGCAAAAATAACAACAGAAATATTTCCTATATTGATAAGAAGAAACACGTCATCACAGTCTGTGAAAAGGGTCCATAGTATTAAAAAGACTTAACGTAAATCATATAGTTACTCATTGTTGTAAAAACTTTCCTTTACTCTGCCGAATATGGTGGGCATACATAAATAAATCAATTTCTTTAACAAGAGCTGTAATAATTGCTAGAAAAAAGTAATTATTTCACTGATATTTTCTGTATGTGTGAAACATGAAAATATGTCTGTATTATTCCCCAAAACTGTGAGTTTTTTCATGACAATGAAGTATATTCTCATTATTGTAATTTTTCAGATGTTTTGCTTTGGGGGAAATTTAGTGTTAAGAAATGAATGTTAATACAAAAGGCACACACCTGTCTATATAAGGTCCCACAGTTAACAGTGCATATTTAGCTGGAGAAATGAAGCTTTGTGAAGCACTGGGGCTTTCTCACTCGACTGTATTGTAAAATGGTGAATTACTCGAAGCTTTTCAACACGTTGCACACTAACAACATCTTGTGGTCAAAAGGTGGAAATGCTGCCTATCACCAAATATGAAATATAAGTTGTAAACATGTATTTTGTGACTCTCTGCGTATAACACCATTTAATGGCTTGTTGAGCCACGAGACAACCTCCTCTTTGCTCGATATGAGGTAAACTGAGCGAGCTATTATATATGAACGCACATTGAGTTAACCTGCTCTCTATAAAGCTAACACAACACAGAATGGAACAAACATAACATGAAGGACTGTACACAAAATGACAACATCTGCATAAATGAAATATGTATTTTGGGCTTTCTCTGCATATACAGTGTGCACAGCACAGCCAAGTGTACATGCCATCAGAAGGATTTCTTACTGTGGTTGCAACTAGCTAATATTCTGGTCTGGTGCTTCTTATTTTAAGATAATAATATGAAAAATATATAATAACTGAATAATATATAACCAACACTACGAGTCAGAGGTTTAGACACACTTTATTATCTTTCCTACATTCATGAAGCATTAAACACATACATGTTTTAGTAAAATTTAACTGATGTCATTTGTGTTCTTTGTATGTTTGAATTTGATCATTATCGAAACTCTGAAATGCAAGATGAAAAAAAAAGTCCATTTTAGTGCCATTTAATATGAACTGGGGCTGTTAAGTTCCAAAAAGGACATAAAAAAACACCATAAATGTATGATAAGTAGTCCATATAATTTCTGTGCTCTTCTCCTAGCTTAGAGTAACATACAGTATAGCTTCAGGAAGTTCAGCTGATATATTTGGAGAAAAAAAAAAAATATATATATATATATATATATATATATCTTGATCTTATAAACACTTCTCACTAACCTTATTACAATTGATCACATAACATTTCAACAAATGAAACAAAAAAAAAGGTGTTCTGCCTTATGTTGATAGGACACTACAGATAGTGATAAACAATAGAAGAGGAGTAAGGAGAACATGATGAGCCACAAGTCGGCACTCAAAATCATTCATCTGACAAAAAAAGTAACATATTTGAACTAAATTACAACATTAGTAAAGGTAAACCCAAAATAGTCATTTAAATTGGTTCTTGTCTTGCAACCAACATGAGCATCAATGGCAGACTCAATATTTTAGCAGACAGAAGTGGTGTTGTTTGTAAGAAAACTGTCAACATGAGTGAGATTTTTAACAACTTCTCTTCTGATTACTGCTTCCTTGACAAGGCAGACCTCCGTCTTTTGGCGGGGGATTGTTGCATTCCCGTGTTCGAGTCTTTGCTCCAGACACACATGGGGACCAGGAGCTCCAGCAGCTCCAGACTCCGTGTGTAGGACCTGTCAGAGGGAATATGAGCTCTGTGAACGCCTCGCTTAACATTCATCACCTCGTCTGATCAGGCGGGACAGAGCATATACACCAATAAAACACTTCATAGTAAAATGTGAAAAGCATATAGACATTTCAAGTGTGTAGTGCAGTGGGCCTGTCCCAATACCAACACTTGTGTTTCTGAGGAAAACTTTACAGTGCAAGTCAAATGAATTAGATCACATATAATTGGTTTGTAAAACATAAAGTGTTACAGATTTTATTGGTGCAGAGATGAGTATGTGTATTTTCTAAAACGTTTTCAACTGCTTTTTACCACTTAATTAGATGCACCGCAATTAAATTGTGTTGTGTTGCAAAGGAACTACTGAACACACATTCAGATTTTTTTTTTTAGTGCAAAGTCATGAATATCAAGCTAGTAGACATGTAAGTAGACAAGTAGTCAAGTGCAAAGACCACAAGCGTGGCTATTGGGACAGGCCTCATTTATAAAATGTGGCAAAGAAACTTTCCTACATTGATATTAACATAATTTCTTAAATGTAAACGTATGATTCGGAGGACGAACGTACACAAAAAAAGTATGCCTCTCTTTCAGTTTCAGATAGTTTCTTATAGTTTCAGATCTCCGCCTTGTAAACGCTGCCTAATAAATGTCATTAAAGGGTTAGTTCACCCAAAAATGAAAATTCTGTCAGTATTGACTCTCCCTCATGTTGTTCCAACCCCGTAAGACCTTCGTTCATCTTCAGAACACAAATTAAGATATTTTTGATTAAATCTGAGAGCTGGATCACTCCTCCATAGGCTTCTAAAGACGTTATAACTTGCCGGCCCAGAAAAGTTATTAAAGACATCGTTAATATAGTCCAAGTGACTCCAGTGGCTCAATCTTAAGTTTATCAAGCGACGAGAATACTCAGACACATTTCTATGTATTAGCAAATACTATGCTCATTGAGACTTAAAAAATTAACTAACTAAAAATGAATTAACTTAAAAGCTTAAAGAGACACAACTTTATTATTATGGTTGAGCGTAACTTGGACCCTCACAACTGATAAGGGCTGCACGATTCATTGAAATTAAACCGCATAAGTACGATAACGCACATCCTCCCAGGAAACTCCTATGGGCATCATAGCCTACTATCTGTAGCTGAATAAACAGAAGATTGACATGCTTTGATTAAACATGACTAATAAACACACGACTGCCTTATTCTGTGTAAGAAGCCACATCATCTCACAGAAGGATGAGCTCAACTGTCGTTATGAAGTGAGTTTGGAGTAAAAGCATGTTATTAAATGTCATAGCATGTCATAAATGCTTCTCATGTTTGGAAAGATGTTTGATGCGTGTTGCTTTTTCAAATGCATGTAATAAGCGACTCAAACTTGTGCTTTCAGATGGAGCAGCGTTTACTACTGATCACTGAGCCTTACTTCACTGACAAGCTGCACATAAAACATTATCACAGCCTTTACGGTTTCATAATCGCACTAAGCCAAATCGGTTTAAGCGTGATTTCATGTCAACTGGAGTTAATCATGCAGCCCTACAACAGCTATATTGTAATTTGTTTTATTCACAGATGTTACATCACCCTCTACTGCAGGATTCTCAACTTTACACTTTCAGCAATTCCACTTTTCTACAGGGTTCAGATAAAACCTCTGCAGTTGAGAACCCCTGACTTTTTTATGTCTCTCTCTCAATTTGTTCTTTGTCTGACACAAAATGTCCATGGTTTGGGGCTTCCAGGAACAGGGTTCAGAGCCACTGCTTTAGATGTTGGCTGCGTCTGAAAGCTTAGGCCACCGCCCTGCAGAGTTTAGCTCCAACCCCAGTTTAACACACCTATGTGAAAACTACAGGTGTGTGTGTTGCAGGGTTGGAACTAAACTGTGGAGGCACCATTTTTCAGCTTTCAGATGCAGCCATTATTTTTATTTCGAATAGAGTTTAGCCTCTTCTGACACTGCCAGTACTCAAACCACATACATTTGTAAAATAAGAGTGAAAGTAGATTACCTTTTCTTTCAGTCTCCTCACAGGCATTTCCTCTGTATCCACTTTTACATATACAACTGCACGCTGTCCTGGAGAGCATGGGGACGCCGTTATTCCTGCACGGGGCACAGCGACATGGGTTGAAGTTCTCCATATACTCTTCCCATGCCATCTTCAGGTGGGGCAACTTTGTGCGCAGCTGCTCGGCTGATGTGCTCAAGCGTACCAACTCGAATATTGGTGCAATCTATGACAGGACCACAATGACCAGAAATAGAGAAGAAATAACTATCAATAGTAGCCTATATAGCTTAAAATGAAGATTTAAAACAGTTTTGACAGAGATCAAAATTTGGGTTGATAATCGTACATAATCAGTAACCCAATGCTTGACCGTAGTGATTAAAAATGTTCAATGCCTGCTACAGTCTGTGCGATTTCTGCAATCCTATCCACCTTATTTTGCAATGTGGAAGTAAATACGATGAAGCACTTCCTTCTAATGTGTTAGACGTCCGTTTCGCTAGCCGGTAGGTAAGAAGCCATGTTATGGGAGCACGCACAAAACATTATTAAACACCTGGATGGTTTATTTATCACACCCGCGGTGTATAACACAGTGATGGGATGAAATGAAGAAGTGGCCTGACATCTTATGAGAACATTTTCAATTATTTTGTGTTGTGACTCTGAGATGCGCGTCTCAGCAGCTCGTTTAACGAATGCCATCTCTGCATATGCTGTGAGTTTGGGTTGCTTATGATGTTCATATGGGAATGCAATGTGTGCCATTTCATTAGATTTGAAACGTAAATTATCTATAAACCTACGGCAAAACAGGAGAATACATCAATAGGTTTCAAAATAAAAGTTTAAACCCTCATGAGTTTGCGTGTTTTGATGTCCAATTAATTTAACTATCCTTTAATAATCAAATTTATTCCGGACATTTAGGCTCTCAGTCTGTGTGTTTCTTGGGCACTCAGTCTGATGGTTTGATTGGTTAGTGGTACTATTTTCACTGATAGAAGAAAAATTTCTTAAATGTAAGTTATTCAATATTAATCTTTTATAAAGCAATTTTGTCTACCTGTATTAGCTGTTTAACTGTTAAGTTGCCATTGATTTATGCACTTTTTCTCACTTAAAACTTTTGCCTATATATTTTTTTCTTTTTCTGTTTTTGTCTGTCAATATTTTTTTTTCACCTTTTGATTATTGCTGTTGCCTGTGTTACTGTAGTCATTCTGTGAGTATTAAAGTGATTTTCATTTAGAGTTAGTTTTAGACATTTAAAAAAATATTCAGCATGTTGGGTCAAACATTTAACCCAGGGTCAAAACAACCAAGTGCTGGGTTTGTCCCTTTTCAACCCAGCGCTGGGTTGCCAAATGCCTCAAATTGTGTTGTTTTTAACCCTGCATTTGTATGCCATTCTAATCAAATTTCCTAGAACCTGACGGAAAATGATTTACCTAAAGCATATATTTATAGCTTACTGTCAAGTTATATTTACACTAAATTCTGCAGAAAAGTGGACCTCAAGGGCCAGAGCTGATGAAACTAAAGTTTAAAAAACAACTAAGTATCCTGGTGCTCTTCTGTCATTTTTTACCGAAAAATGTGTAAATTTCATTGAAAATGAATGGGAGACAAATTTCATCTAGTGTAAACATTTGGTACTGTGGCCAAACACAATCTTACTGAAAGCAATCTCTTACTGAGATATCAGGCTCAAATGTGGAACACAACTTGTTTCGATTTTAGATTTAGCTTTGATTTTCTCAAATATAAGAAATGTTTTGAAAATATATATATTTCATATAAAAAAATTGTTTAATTTTTGTGCATTTTTCATAACAATACATGTAAAATCTTGTTACTTTTTTTTTAAGTTAACTTTTTCACTTCAGCAATAATCTGCCAAGCGTCGTCTTTCAGTTTAAGTTGGACATTTAATTGTTAGTTCTACGCTCTAAACATAAAATAAAATAAAAAATTCTGTACTTTTTGACCGACCTGCGAAGAGCAGGTTAAGTTAGTAAGGCAAATTCACCTCAAACTCAATTAGCGCAGGGTTATATTTGAGACTCTTCCCCCAATCCTTGTAACTTTTGGCATCTCTGATACCCAAACTTCCACTGCTGGAGCCTGTGTCTCCACCCTTCACAAAGCCAAAGACATCCTCAATAGCACTGTTGGACTGATCACGGACTGTGGAAAATAAAATAATAATAAAAGTTGAATTTTAACTTAAACTATAAAACCAAAAAAAGAAAAGAAAATGCATGGAGCTCCAAGTTACATACTCTCATCCATTGTTCCAACTTTTTTACATGCTTTTACTTTTGTTCTCAGTTTGACATTTTCGTCCAATGCCAGGCCCAAAGAAACACCAATGCACCCTCCGATCTCTTGCCCAGTTTTTTCTAATAGTGAAAAGAATGTGGGAAATGACACAAGTACCAATTAGATTTTCTAACTTGAATAAAGTTAGCTAAATACAGTTGAGTCATTTATTTTAGATACTTTATTTGGGTTGTATATGTAATTTACTTACCATTTCTTTTCATGGCATTCTTGTTCACAACAGCAACATAATCAAGGACCCCACCCATGGTTCCCTCTGTGACATAGTGTGTACCATATTCGTTGAAGAAACTGGAATATGCACCGAAACTGTACTGATCTGGCAGATCACCAAGAGCCCAGAGCATGTCCTCATCCAGAGTCAAGTCTCTGCTTCTCATCTTAAACTGAGCCGTTTGTACTGTTGACAACAGCCTGACAAAACCCATCTCCTAAACATGAAAAGGAAACAATGGATGGGGATTATTAGGAGGCTATGATTGGCAAGGGCCAATGGATATGAGCACGAGCCCGTCTGATTAGTCGTAGCGGCGGTGTTGCTACAATCTGTAGAGATATTCTTCATGATACTCAGAAAACAGGACACAGGTTTAAATCATTTGAAGTGCTTGTGCTAAATGTTACACTCTCATAGGAAAATGAAAATCCATACTATCTCTTGCTTTGGCTGCCATGCATTGACCTCCAGGGCCCTACACTGATTTCCTGAGTTTGAGGATTTTCTCTCAGACATATTGTTCAGGGGTGGCGTTTACACATGACAGTTGCCTGATCTGTGTCAGCTTCTCAGTGCACCCAAACACACTAATGAACTAGAGGAAAATACTAGCAGTATTTGCACCATGTTCTCAAATACATTAGAAACTGTTGCTTTATAAACTGTTGCTAAATCTCTGCATCTAAACAAACAACATGTTTGTTTGTTTTTACATCAGTTTATACCCTTACAAAAAATAGGTTTGTTCAAGTGTGTTATTAGTATACTTCTTCTAAACTAGAAAATAAGAAAGGATACTTTCAGTCTACTTTTATGTACTCCTCAGAAATATACTTTATGTACTCCTCAGACTTAAAAATGCACTTAAGTATACTTGACTTATACTGACAGAAAGGTCTATGTATTTTTGGACTATACTGTACATGTACTCAATCTTTTGATCAAAATACTTAAAAGTATAATGAAGTATACTGTACTTGGCTTGTAGTTGTTTAATCTTTTAAATACATTCTTCACATAGTTGAAAATATTGATTTATAAAGAAAACATATATGTTCCTTATTCTGAGTATCTGAATTTATTTCAAGTCTACTTTACTCTTTCCTCGCCACTGACTGACTTTTCCTGCTATCCATGTTTTCACTGTTATACTATAGGGGGCGCTATTACATCTGAGAGAGAACAGAATATCGGCCGGCTTCAACTTCCGGTCGACTTCCTTCCCGCTTGGGTCTAACCCATGAAGAGGAAACACTTGCTTTGGGGGTGTTAAAATAATACATAAATAAAAATGCGATTTTCTGAGCTTTTTGTTTAATATGTTCCTTTTTTTATGAAACCTACCCTCATTCAAGTGTTGATAAAAAGGATGCATGAAACTAGAATAAAATGTTTTCAAAATGTAAAGTTAAAGGTGTATTTCAAGTATAAAACATTTAAACCTAAATAGGAACATAGTAGTATACTGAAAGTGCAAAAAAAAAAAAATATATATATATAATATATATGAATAGTAAACTATAAGTATGATGTTATGTTCACTTAAAGAACGCTAACAAGAATAATTGCAGTATAAACTACTAAACTAGTAGTTTAACCACCTATACTTCAAAAGTGTACTTTTATAAACTAAAACATTTACTATGAGTTTTAAAATAGTAAACTACTAATATACTTATAAGTTCACTTGTAGTACAGATGCAGTACAAAGGAGAAACATAGTTGTGAACTAGTTGTGCACTTAAAGTTTACTACTATTACAGTTACAGTACACCTAAACGTGTACTTTATATTCTAAAAAGTGGGCTAATTTAGTCCCATGCAATATTGAAATAGTACACTTACAATTTACTAGCCTGGTAATACCAAACTCTGCTACTTCGCTTTGCTTCGTAGACAGAGTTTGGAATGGCATAATAGAGAAGTGTTTTCTCTCTTGCGGGGGTCGCTTGTCTGAAGTTTAAAATCATTGGTTACCCGTAAGCCAATCACATAACGTTTGGTTCTGGCGTGTGTTATGCGCATGCTCAGCCGCATCTAACTTCCACTGTAAACACACGTATGATGCGAAAACAAAAACCATCGAGCGAAATACCGGAGTGAACATGGCTGTGAACGACTTTTGCAGATTATGTGAAGTAAATCCACGCATCCACGGTACAATCAGCGTCTACGTCACGGCTCTCAGCCCGCCCTCTGTTCGTTGATTGGCCCGGCTGTTTTCAAGCCGGAGGAAAACGGAAAGCTCTGACGCTGTCTCAGACTGAGTACAGAAGCGAAATGAAATTGAGCGGAAGTACGAAGTCTGACGTAGTCAGGCTAACAATTTACTACTAGTAAATTGATATTAGTATTCTTACTACATAAAGTATACTTAAAAATATACTTGAACATTACTTTAGTATACTTCATAAAATGAACTTGAAGTGTACTTCTTTTTCGCAAGGGGATGATCAAAAGCACCCTTAAATTCTACAGCATTCTTAGTGGCCAGGAGAGACATTACAAGACAGAAGTGTCAAATACAGCTAGTGGCTGGGAGAATCTTAAAGGGATAGTTCACTTTGAAATTAAATTTTGGTATGTTTTAGCTTACCTGAAGGGCATCCAAGATGTATGTGTCTTTTTTTCCAAAGTAGTTTCAATTTTGATATTTTTAGGTCAAACCGTTCTTGTCTGTCAGTCATATAATGCAGGTCGATGGTCACGGTCTCAAAGAGCATGCACAGAGTCCAAATTAAAACAATTCCCCATCGTCCAAATTAAACAATTCCCCATCGTAAGTACACATTGATGGCCTAAGACACGAAACGAGCGGTTTGTGTGAGAAAACGAACAGTATTATATCGTTTTTACCTCTTATAACACAACCACGTCCAAGTGATCTGAAGGGCGCGGGCGCTTCCTGCTGTGTGACGTGTACGCAGACTGGTGCATAGATATATATACACTAGATGTCACATTAAAGACATTCGTTCCAATGAACTGCCGTAGCCAAGGCGACATCTAGTGTATATATATCTATGCACCAGTCTGCGTACACGTCACACAGCAGGAAGTGCCCGCGCCCTCAGATCACTTGGACGTGGCTGTGTATAAGAGTTAAAAACGATATAAATACTGTTCGTTTTCTCACACAAACCGCTCGTTTCGTGTCTTAGGCCATCAATGTGTACTTATGATGGGGAATTGTTTAATTTGGACGATGGGGAATTGTTTTAATTTGGACTCTGTGCATGCTCTTTGAGACCGTGACCATAGACCTGCATGATATGACTGTCAGACAAGAACGGTTTGACCTAAAAATATCAAAATTGAAACTACTGCGGGAAAAAAGACACCTACATCTTGGATGCCATTCAGGTAAGCTAAAACATACCAAAATTTAATTTCAAAGTGAACTATCCCTTTAACAAGCTGGAGCCTTACACTCTTCAAACAAGCCCAAATATGCAACTGTTATTCTGGAAATAAGGCCAAAACCAGCCACTGCCCAAATATATAAGTGACTTCTTAAAAAAAAAAATTATAATATGCAGACTTGGCAACACTGGTACATAGTGACAATAAAGAGGTTTGAGTTGATATCCAAAATGTATTACTTTACCTTATTATTGTATTGTGATATGTTGCTGAGAAACTTGTATTCGGTACTAACTTCCCGACCAATTTCCACAAAAGAGACGCTCTGTGATTTACTAAAGCTGAAGGATCCTTCTGTCTGTCTTGCTCTGAGAAGGCTAACGGCATCCTCATGATAGTCTGACGCTTCCTCAGTAGTTGCTTGTGCCTAGCAAGGACAAAAGCACAGTCAGCGGATGCGTCTCAGTCGTAAGGTTGCATAGTTAGGCTGTGTCCTTCTTTACCCAGTCCTACTCAGCATTAAACACAGGAACGAGTCCGTGTGGGCCTTACTAGGATACAGCCTTCCGATTAAGAAGAACCCAATATGTGAAATTCAGATTCTTTAAAAAGAATTCAGATTAGTTAAATTTTCATCTGTGTTCACTAAGATTTCTATTTAAGCATTGTCTGATTAGCATAAAATGCTACATAGTCATTCTCAGCAAACAACGCCATTTATGTGCTATATGTGTCCCCAATAACTTACTAATAATGATAGCATTATGCCACAAACAAAAGAGCATGGATTAGATTCTGGAAATGCATGAACATGTTAATAAAAAATGTAAACTCTGTACTAAACACAAATAGACCCAGCTGTTCTAACCACATATTTAAGATTCGGGTTACTAGTTTAAGAATCAGCCATTGAGAAACCCATATTGGTTGAGCAATAATCTAGAGGATATCAGTGTTTAAAAACATGTCGTTTTTTTATTTGCAGTCTGAACCAAGTTGGTGGCCTTAACACACAAAATATGACAATTGTTGTCTCGCTTTCAGTTACAATATTTGCTTAATAAAGCCAAGTTTAGGATAAATGATCCAAATGTCCATATTTGCTTCATGATTGGTATTGTAAGCCTTCTAAAGCCATTGCATAGATCTATGTGAGGAACAGGTTCGTATTAACCTTTGTTTTCAAACAGAAAATATGATTTCTTGAATGTTCAAAAGTAATTATTTCTAATACAATGATGATATAAAACACACACACACACACATGTGCAGCATAATAAACATTGAAAGTAATAAGGTTCTTTTCTGCCAAAATAAGGAGCCAGAGATATCAGCGCTTACCATTATCTGATATGTGAGGAAGTTGTATGGCTTCCGGTAATATTTTTCAGCATCATCATAGCTGAGGTGTTCACAGAAGGGATCGTACGTGAGTTTCCGCCACTCTCCATTATAGATGTATTCACACACACCTCCAAAGTATCTGGGGTCCAGAACATGATTCATGAAAGCTCCAGTTAAAGCATTATATCTGAGGGAATTAAACAAAAAATAAATCAGGATTTGGATACATGTTGTACTTGTTAAAATATACTGCAACATAAAGCTAGATTATCTGCCAAATATGTAATTTTCCACTTGGGCAGGATTACTGATATTTAGCATTAAAAGCATACTATGTTGTCATCATTTGCTCTCCCTCATGTCATGTGGGTCCAAATATCTGTAGATATTTTGAAGAATGTTGTGAAGCAAACCGTATTGGAGACCACTGACTTTCATTCATGTGCAGACATTATACAGTAGATCTGAATAATATTGCTTCAGATACTGAAATGCGTTTTGAGTAACTACTGTACATTGATACTGAAACAACTCCGGAAATGCATAAGACAAGATAATAGACACATTAATTTTCAATTTTATATGAATGGATAAGGGAAAGTGTAGAACTGGTCATCAACATAATTACATATGACACATCTAAACATACATGTTTTCTTAATAAATAAACTCTGTAAGCTGCAGTTCTTGTCTTAAATGTGATATCTCTAATAAAACATATTTCCAATGCTGAATAGCACGGTGTTTCATTATTAAAATAAACATCACGTGTGCATTTCCACATCAGTCTACTGCTTCTTACCCTTGAGTGGCTTTATCAGCTCCTGGTATGAACAACATGTCTGTACATTTGGTTTCTCTTCTATTCAACACTTCACAGCCAATCTCATCTTTCTGACTTACACAGTCTATTTCATCATTGCAACGGAGCGGCTGTCCAATACAGCGTCCTGTGAGAACACAGACAACACATTTGAAGGAGACCGATTATGCAAAATTCACTTTTGCATGGTGTTTGAACGTGTGTGTCGGCAGTGTGTGTACTAAACCACCCAATAACAGGGCTCGAAATTAACTTTTTTACTTGGTAGCACTGGTGCTCCCAACTTCAAAAAGTTAGGAGCTCCAGCAAAAATTTAGGAGCACCCACCAAAAATTAAGGAGCACCACAACTACAAATTATATATTAACAGATTTTATTTCATCCTGTGGCCAAGATTTGAAATTTGGTCTTCTGGCTCTATATCATCTCACCCCGATGATATTGGCACATGATCTGTCATTTGACATAAATTTAGTGAAGGCAAGCTCTTCTTTGGCGATGGTGTATGCGGTGTTATATTCATAGACAGTATGGTTATATTTGACGTATCCTGCCGATTAAAAGCCTTAATAATCAAACCTGATGAACCTGATTGTTTGCCACACACCTGTCCCTGCATTTTTTGCTTGGCACACTCTATTGCTATTAATATGCTGTAGCCTATTAATCTTTGTTAATCTTAGTTAATAAAAATACAGCTGTTCATTGTTCATTAATGTTACTTCACAGTGCATTAACTATGTTAACAAATTAAAAAAAAAATATTTCAATAATGTAGGCTATTAGTTGCCCAAATGTTGAAATTAACATTAACAATGGTTAACAAATTAACAAAGTGCAGTTTATTAATAGTACATGTTAACTGTGTTAAGAATGTAATAAGTGGAACATTATTGTAAAGTGTTACCGATTTGTTATAACGTTACACCGATTCAGACGTCTCGTGAGTGTGTTGGACAGATCAGTTGTTTTAACCATTCATTAAAGTGAATCGGTTCAAATGAGTCAGTTCGCGAATCGGACGTGTCATTAGTGGACGTGTAGCATACGGCAAGCGTTGTGTGATTATCCCGGTAGTTTATTTTTTAGCACAATTCACACTCCACGGTAATTTAGGAGAAAAAAAATCTCCGAATGCTCCACGTGAAACTTCGGTCTTCCGCCCTTTTTCTATCGTGTCAAATGATTTTGATTAATATGCGCGAGGGAGAGAGAGCAAGACAGCGCTCGTGTTGTTTGAAGACGTGAGAGTGCGCGCGCGCGGCCGGGGCTTTCTCTCGTCAAGCGCAGCAGTCATTCTATTCTACATCACTCACCGATCAAATAAGGCTTTGGCGGCCGCCAAAGAAAAATCAATGCAGGAAAAACCCCGGGATTGGTTATATAACGTTGGATAGAATGACGGTCCGGCCATCGCGTATCAGCGCACATAAGGTACACACTGTGAAGTAATTTGCAAACGTTTTTTAGAGAAATGAAAACAGGTCGCACCACAACCATTATTTGCACTCGCACAAATGCTCCCAAATATATTTTTAGGTCGCACAGATTAAATTTCAGGAGCATATGCGACCAAAATGGTCGCAATTTCGAGCCTTGAATAATGCTAAAAATCCACCCCCTCCTTTTTTCATCCCCATAAATCATAAACAATGTCTCAGAATAAGCCATTTTCAGTTTCTATGCAATGTGACGTCACACATGCTTAGGCCCCGCCCACGGCTGCTGACAGACCCCGCCCCGTTAGCATAGGCTCCGCCCATCAGTGAGCTGTACACAGTCCGCCATGTTTATCTCCACGCCAGAGCATTTAACAGCAGCATTCAATTAAGAAATGTATTCTTATTAAAGCTACTGAAGTTATTCAGTCAAAAGCAGTGAGTGGTTTTCTGTTTTTCTCTTGTTGTTTGACTCATATTAACAGCATAGGTCCTGAATATTACACTGCTGTCACTTTAATACACAGATCTAATATACACATGCGACATAACAGACTGTTTATATGAACCTTGTGTGTTTTTGACAGAACCTTGTGTGTATGTGGACAGTTTAAGCACAATAAGATGTGAAAGAGAAGTAAGTTTAATAATCACACATTCAGCTTCCTGTGCACTCAGAAAACCATATATCTGAAGTTTAGACTGATATAGCTTTAAAACATATGCAGATAATAAGCTTTCATCATGATGAAGAACTGCAATGTCACGTGAGCATGAGCGATAGAGGTGATAATCAAAAACAAACAGATGTTTTCGTTTTTTTGGCAGAGTATCCAAGGCTCCGCCCTCTTCTGGAAAGGGGGGCGGGGACTCAGCAGCTAATTTGCATTTAAAGATACATGCACGAAAACGGCATGTCTGTCCTTCCACTCAAAAATGGGCTCTGAGGACACCTGAGACATACACACAGACAAACGTGTAGAAAAAAGGCAGGCAGAAGTATTTACCAGCAGGCCCACAAGCAAACATGTCCCCACAGTGGTCTTCCTGGAGTTGGCACTCGTCCTCTTGTGGACATTGTCTTTCGTCCCACTGACTGTGAACACACTGCTGACCACCGAACTGAGACGGCCGCTCCAAGTACTGGAAGCGAAACTGTGAAACATCACAAACGGTTTAAATATTCATTTTCAGCACATCAGCTTATATGCGTGTTACCAGTCGCAATATGATCACTTTAAAATATTGCTTATGTTTGCATTACAGCTACACTCGTATGTTGCCCAGCAAATCTCCTATATAATGCATGATGTCCACTGGAGTGGACAGATATTTTTAATTTATTTTAACCTCATTTCAATGAACAACAACAGATTTTCTTTTTCATATTTGTTGGTTTAGATGAGTGTCTATAATTGTGTCTATAATCTATAAGTGTCTATAAAATGTTTTTACCGTCTTGTCGCTACATGTGTTACAGGGCGACCAGTCCGTCCAGCTCTTGAGTTTACAGTCGACAGGAGGGGGGGTATCGACTCCTCTGGTGTGTCTCGAAGATGCATTAGCCCTGAAGAGACACAATATGTGAAGAATACAACATGAAAAAAGCTCCTAAAAGTACAGTATCTATTATTACCTGTTGCTTGATGATTCATCAGTTAATCTGGCAGAAACATGGTAACTGAAGCATTCTAGAATAAGTCCAAATGTACAAACAGAAAACAGAAATCGGCACATAGCTGAGATGGTTGGTTTGAGATTGATCTGAGACCTAGGTCCAGTCTACACATTGTTTGTCAGTATTATTAATGATTGACAGCATTTGGGGGAAAAGAAGCTTTAGTCACTTTTGCCCAGAATGCTTCACTTCTAAGCAAATACATGACAAGTTTTACATGGAGAATTAGGGTTGACTGGCATTGAGTCAAAATAAACAGTAATTATTACCAGATTGTATTCTGGCCATTATAAATGCATATGTCACTTTGCACACATAACAAATCTGTAAAAAAACTAATAATGGCAGAAAATTACCATTTTCTTTAACCCTAAGGCTTTACCACAGCATACATTTACATATCTAAAGTCTTTTGACATATACCAGCAAATTATAGCCTAGATGTAGTAATGGGTGCTTTCGAAACATTAATTTGTTTCAACGCGGTGATTCTATGTCACAACTGTTTAGAAATTTCAATGTTTCGCTAAATAAATAAATAAATAAATAAATAAATAAATAAATAAATAAATAATAAATTAAATTATTCGCCGCTAGGCGCCATCTCTATGAACCCATGAACCAGTGTCTATGTGATTTTTACCTGATCTCGGATCAGTCTTATAAATTTGTAGATATTTAATGACACATTTTTATAATAAAAATAAGGATTTTAAACAAGCTCTCTATAAAGAAAACCAATCACGTTCCAAGACCATAAAAAAAATTCTCAATCAGACACTCTACCAACATGTACAACATAAGTTAACTGACTGTAAAGGCTAGTGCACGTCTGTGTTTGTGCTGCACAGTACACACACACACACACACACACACAGTCTCACTGTATGAGGACAATCCACATGATCTTCATCTCCAGAGCTGCTCTTCAGAGTCACTTCACAAGCTTTTCCCCGTTTCATCTGAGGAAAACTACTGTCAAATACACACTGAAACTGATTAATTACATTTTAAAAGAATGTTTTAATTTATTTTAAAAAACACCATATTTGATGATACATTTCCCAGTAAACACAGAACGTTCCCCTAACGTTCCCATATGGTTCCCATTTGGTTATTTTGTTGGGAACTAGGAACGTTCTCTGTAGGTTTTCTTTTTATAACCTAGAGAACCTTCCCAGAACGTTTCCTGCAGGTTATTTTTAGGTTCTATTTTTATAACCTAAAGAGAACGTCGTTCTGGGAACGTTTTCTGCAGGTTATTATTTTAATATCATACGTTCGCAAACCATACACCTACATGATTGGGCATAAATCCAGCAAAAAGCGCTCCCTAGTGGTTTATATCTCGTTGAAAACGCTTGTGCTGAATATTATTATACCTATTTCTAAACATTTTGTTAACAATTACTACATTAAATAGGCTATGCCTATAATGCATCCATAAAAAACATTAAACATCACAGTAGTTTAAACACCGAAACAACATCACTTAAATAGCCTATTAATTAATTAAGTTTTTGATGGCCACAGGCCTATCCACTTAATAATGTATCAAGTTTCAGGATATTTTAGCTGATTATCAAATAATTCACTCCATCAATTCTAAATATGTAAATGCTGCGTGACTTCTACCGTGTTTTAATGGGCGCGCGCGCTGAACATTCAAGCCGCATTTGAACTGGAGCGGAGGGCGTTACCATGGAAACGAGGGCAGCTCAACTGACAATCAGCGAAACTGTTTTAACTACTTTAAGGTAAGTTTAGTCCATAAAAGTACACAAATAGTACATACAAATGTTTCTGAGACTTTCTTTCATGTAAATGACTCGCTTCCGTTGAATATTTACTTTATAGAAATGGTTTAGTGTCTTAGCAATATTTCGTTAGCATCTCAACTGTAACTAAAGGTAACGTTAATTTAGGTAAACTCTAGACTTGAGCTGTAATTTTGGGCTTTTAATCACATCTTATGTGTAGATGAGAGATTTTGTAGTTTTGTAAAGGTTTTGCTGACAATTGGTCAATGGATGAATGGAAATAAGCTCATTTATTTAACCTAAAAGTACGCGCTGTATTTTTTTAATTTATTTTTTTATTAGACATTAGACATAACAAACATCAAAAAACACAATAACATGACATCCAAAAAGATAGCAATCTAAAAAAAAAAAAAAAAAAAGAAAATTTCCAGAATAGAAAAAAGTAAATAAAATAAAATGTAAGGGGATAAGACCAATCTGTTATTTATAGAAACCAATAAATGGTACTACTAAAAAAAAAACACATTAAATCAATTTTCAATTAACTTCAATTTTTTAGCAAATGTAATTGTATCACTACATTTTTTGTTATCAATACATTTGAGAGACTCAATATACAATTCAAATTCACTCAAAAAAACCTTCAAACATGGTTTAGAATTACTCAATTTACTCTTATGAATATGAAATTTACCTAACAATATCATAAGATTCATCATAAAATTAACAGAAGCAATTTTCGAATCAAAATAAATGATAACATCTTTGGATGCAAGTTCACAATTATGACCAGACTTCTGATGAAAGTGCCTAGAAAGATCATCCCAAATTTTTTTAGAATGATAACATTCAAAGAAAAGATGTAGAATTTTTTCTGGCTGATCCAAACAAAAAGTACAATTTTCATCAATATCCATAAATTTCGGTAAAGTATAATTACTAACATAAATATTATGAAGAATTTTCAAATGTACTTCTCGAAGTTTGTTAAATATACAAAATCGAAAGGGAAGCAACCAAGCTTTTTTCCAGATAATCTCTGAGAAGCAAATATTCCAGAAAAATTTCCCTCTAGGCTGAACAAATCTATTTTTATAAAATATATTTCTAATGAATTTATTTGAGCAATTTTTACTGGTAATGTCTACACCATTTAAATAAAGAGTGGGATCAATTCTACAAATGTTAAGGGACATCATATGACTTCTCATTAACATCATTAGACCAGCAGGAATGGCTTTTATTACATAATAATACTCTTTATATTTAATAGGAAATGCCCACTTATTCATGAAATTGTCATAAGAAAGAAACTGAGCTGACTGATCTAAAAGGTCAGATAAGAAGTAAATTCCTTTATCTTTCCAACTCTGTAAATAAAGAGATTTCCGGTTTACTGTAATATAAGCATTATTCCACAAGATTGCTTTATGTGGGGAAAAGTTATGTACATAACATAACTTCCAGGCCTTAAGAGCTTGTTGGTAAAAGTTGGATAATGTCACAGGCAGATTGCTAATAGAGTAATCACATACTAACAAAAAATTTAAACCTCCAATCTTTTTAAAAATATTATATGGAATAAAAAACCATATTGAGTCTGATTTAAGAAGACAGTTTCTGAGCCATTTTACTTTGAAAGTATAATTTAAATCGAAAAAATCCAAAAGCTCAAAACCACCTTCATTTCTTGGGCCGTGAAGAACCTCCTTTCTTAAATGATGATGTTTATTCTTCCAAACAAATTTTGTAAATGACTGATTGATTTTTTTACAAATCGAATCTTGAACAGCAAGAGATAAAGCTGGATAAACAAATCTAGATACCCCTTCTGCTTTGGTTAATAGGACTCTGCCTATGATAGTCAAGTCTCTTTGAAGCCAATTATTAAAGATGTTTTGAGTTTTTTTAAGTTTGGGGGAAAAATTTAATTCTTGTCTTTCCGCTATATCTTTTGTTACATTTATTCCTAAATATTTAACCTTGTTTTTTACTGGGATATTACATATATTTTTTTCTTTTGAGTCATAGAGACACATTATTTCACATTTATTTACATTTAGCTTTAATCCGGAGGCATCAGAAAATGCACCTACTAGCTGCAATACTGCGGGCAACTGTTCTTTATCTTTCAAAAAAAGAACAGTATCATCCGCAAGCTGAGTTAGTCTAAGCTGTTTATTGAAGATGGTAAGTCCTTGAATATTTGGAGAATTCAAGACTTTTATGGAAAGAAACTCAACTACAGTGAGGAACAAAAAAGGGGCTATAGGACAACCTTGACACACTCCTCTACAGATGGGGAATCGTTTAGAGGTGTTAGGATATAAATTAATCGAGCTATTAATACCTTTATGGAACATTTTAATTATAGAAATAAATCTTTCCCCAAAACCAAAGAATTCAAAAGCCCTATACATAAACTGATGCTCAATCGTATCAAACGCTTTGTGGAAGTCTAAGAAAACAATTAAAGCCTCTGAATCTACTAAATTTGAATAGTCTGATAAGTCCAAAATTAGTCTAATGTTCCAACTTATGTGCCGTCCAGCCATAAATCCAGTTTGACACTCACTAACTATTTCGTCTAAACCTTTTTTCAAACGAACTGCATAAACAAGAGATAACAATTTATAATCTACATTTAATAATGTTATAGGGCGCCAATTATCCAAGATCAAAGGATCTTTATCGGGTTTCGGAAGGAGGGTTATTAATCCCTGTTTCATCGAAGTCGATAACTCATTAGAATCAATACATTCCTTATACATTTCGAGTAAGGGGTTTTCAATAATATCCCAGAAGCAGAGATAAAATTCAACTGAGAGACCATCAGTGCCTGGCGATTTTTTCTTCTTCATTGAATGAATAGCTGTAAACAACTCTTGTTTCCTTAGTTCTTCATCACAAAGGTCTCGAAATTGTATAGAAATAGATGAGACAGATTGCTTAACTGACACAAAAAAGTCGGAACATTTATCAGTTTTAAAAACTGATTCATATTACTTAGTGTAGAATGATTCCACATAATTTGTAATCAATTTTGGATTTGAAGTTAGAACATCATTAATTTTAAGAGAGGAGATCGTTTGTCTTTTATAATTTCGTTTTTCTAGAGAAAAAAAATAACTAGTATTCTTTTCCCCCTTTTCTAACCACTTAGCTCTTGAACGAATGAATGCCCCTTTTGCTAAATTAATATATATATGATCAATTTGATTTTGTATTGTCTCCAATCTGACTTTTTCTACCTCTGTAAGATTAACTTTTTTCAAAAGAAAGTCTAATTCTGTCATAAGAGCCTTTTCCTTATTCAAATTTTTATTTTTAACTTTCTTACTAAAATAAACAGCTGACTGTCTAACTTTAAACTTAAATAATTCCCATTTTTTAACGTGAGACATTTTCTTATTTCCAAAAATGAGTTGAGCTACTTCTCGAACCTGGGTAACAAACCCTTCATTGCTTAGCAAGTTGTTATTTAATTTCCAATAGCCTCGTATACTATTATTTTTACTATCATTTCCAGAAAGAGTCAAAACAATCATCTTATGATCCGAAAGAGGTGCATGACAGTATGTAACATCAGTAACGTATTGGGTAGATTCTGGGTTAATTAACCATAGATCAATCCTTGATTGTAAAGACTTTGATGAATTATTTAATTTCATTAAAATTCAAGAATCTCCAAACATCCACTAAAGAAAGACTGGTACATAATGCAGTAGTAAACTTAAATTTTGAAGTAGAAAACATATGAGGTGGGAAACGATCTAAAGAATCATCTGGGGCGTCATTAAAATCACCACCCATTATCAAAAAAGCACCTTGATATTTCCCCAACAGAGCTGAAATAGATAGAAGAATGAATAACCTCCGTAGACATATTTTTGGCTTGAACTGAAGAATTATGACCATCAAAATTCCCTAAAACAAAAACAGAATTTGAAAAAAGATTTGATCGCCCCACTGAGATTTAACATTTAACATCAGATTCACACGAATGAGTCTCTTGTAAAAAAATTATATTTGCAATTGCACGCCTAACAAAAATAAACATGGACTTCCTTTTAGTGTTGTCGCGTAAACCCCTAACATTAAGAGAAACAACCTTTAAACAGCTAAAAACAAAATCAGACATAAAAAAAAAAAATCTTATTTGGATGTCAGTACAGTGTTATATAAAGAACCCTGAAACAAAAAAAATTTCACAAACCAGTTGGTATTGATCCACTCCAAATTATGAGGAGTCACATCACCTGGACGAACGCAAATGGCCTGAAGACCACGCAAGATTTCAGTTTGAAATTCTACCAAGCATAGTCCTTTCTCAGTTAATACTCATCTTGAAAATCATTCACAGACAATTTTTCTCCATCAATAAAAGCATCTGCTCCACGAAAGTAAGCTCTCTTCCCCTCTTCTCTCGCCGCCTTTACCTTTGGCCATAGCAGCTTCCTCTGTTGCCTTTCTGCAAATGTCAGGTCCTCAGCCAGGCGAACCCCTCTTTCCTTAAGTGCAGGATGATCCCGTGCAGCTTTCCAAACTTTCTCTCTGTAGGTCCTAAGCGCGAACTGGATGATGACCGGCCTAGGACGGTTACTTCCAGAACCAGGACGTCCAATCCTATGTATTGTGTCCACAGAAAATCGGATGTCATCTACCTCGTCCGGAGTCAACATTTTCAGGATTTCGAGCACTTTGATTCTTATATTTTCTCCATCCGTTTCTCTCAGATTATTTAGCCTCAAATTCCATCTCCTACTGTAGATCTCGGCTTGATCGCACTTGCCTTGAACCAACCGGACCACCTGTTCAATCTGCGCTACCTTGTTCTCATTAGACTTGACCCTTGCAGAAAGAGATTTCATCTCCTCGGCCACAAAGTCAGTCGTCTTTGCTAGATTAACTATAGCGACCGAGTTCTGGGTGAAACTCCGATGTTCCACCGATGAAAAGCGATCATTAAGAGCGTTAACAGCACGAAGTATATCGGCATTAGATACTTTGAGGTCTTCTTCCTGACATACTTTTTTTGAAAGAGGACTACCTGTTGGAGTATTTGGGGATGAATCAGCTCCAGATGATGCTTCGAAAAGCGAAGAGAGTAACTTTCTGTCCTTGTTCTTTGGCATTTTGGAAAATCCACACGTGGACTTGCAGAGTGATAGTCAAATAGGCTTGCGTGACAGTCTGATGAGATTTCTATGAAGTAAATTTAAAACATTCTACCTTAAAAAATAGCTATCACGCCATGTCTTGTAATTAAAGTAAACAGATTCGGCCAGAAAATGCAACTCCTCAAAACGCCTCAGAGCTCGAACCAACACAACTGTTCAGGTCGCCATCTTGCGCCACCCCTCTGTCAAAGTACGCGCTGTATGGTTAATTCATAGTTATCACGTGACGTCACACCATTAAGCCCACCTGGAGGGCAAAATGAGGCTTTCCTCCATCGCCCACCAGTCATTTTTATCAGGTTTGTAGTTAGTATTAATGTAGTAAAACAGTGTTATTAAAAGATCAAATTCAATATATACCGCTTATTCATGATGCATACTTTGTACAGGTAAGCAGATGAACACAGAACAAATTATTTATAACATCATAATATTGTTTGTCTTCTCCCCTTTACAGTATTGTTTGCCATCTAGTCCTGATCACAGAGTTTAGCTCCAAACCCAATTAAGCAGACCTGAGCAGCTGATCCAGGATCACCAGAAACTCTGCAGAACTTTGGTCTGGACACCAGTGATGTAAGTTCAGAACATATTGCAGGAGATCTCAACATTGTCTCTCAAGGTCCACTTACATGCAGAGGTTTACTCCAACCTAGTCCAGCACACCTGAACAAGCTAATCAAGGTGCTGAACTCTGGGTGCATATACATACAACCGGCACATCCGGGAACTTAACTGTCAATTTTGTAACCGCCCCTTTTTAGGGGAAAACAAGCCAGACTTCCCATAGACTTCAATACAAAATAGCGGCACAAAACAACGTCCGTACACAGCCGGCAGACGTGTATAACTTCAGAAATCACTTAGATGAAATATGTCGAGTAATTATATGTCCACCCTGCCTTCCATAGAGCGTGAACGATACATTTATAAACTTAATTTGGGCAACTTAAAAACATATCCCGTTTCATTCTACCAGCGTCAAATTGGCCTATCAACCCCACCCAGTGGTTTACCCGGACATTTACTCGTACCTCATCGAGTCACCAGGTAGCCAGTGAATGATTTTACTACGGTTTTAAGAAGTAAACATCTTTAAATGTATAATATTGTGTCTTTATATTTAGAGTAGCTACTGAGTGCACTTTTCTGTCCAGCTATACAACTAGCCTGATTTAGCTTTCGATAGCATCATCCGTAATTCATGATATTTCCATAACAGCAAGATATTGATGATGATGGCAGGCAGAGATGGGCATAAATACATGGAAATGTATTTAAAATAAGCTACACTGTGTGATTTTTTACCCCCATCTAGCGGTGAAATTGTATATGACTACCCAGTGAATATTAGTTTCTGTTCCTCTCAATTCCGAGGGCGTTTTAACTCCTACGGTGGCCGTATTATTCCAAGATTAACATGGCTTCCAGTTATCGACTTCGTCCATGACAATAATAAACAATAATACGTCTAAAATGAATAAAACTACAGGACAGATGTCAGGAGGTAAACGTCACCCTTGGAATCGGCTATCCCAGCATAATCAGATTAGGCTAACGTTACAATGTGTACAAAGTAAAAGCAATTAAAAATAACTAAAATTTACAGTGTCCTTTTTTTTTATATAGCTTAAAAAATTGCGCCTTTAAAACTATTCATCACCTGTGATCCGTCTCAGCACAGATTTATGTTACAAGGTAAACAACACTTTTTCACCATTGACGCGAGGATGAAGTTATACTAGAGGTCGTTCTGGCATTATGCACAACCATGCTATGGTTAGACAAGCAACTATAAAACTTCGAATTTACACAAATGAATTACAACAGGCTGAATTACCTGTCGAGAAGAAAGCAGGCAACCTCGGCGTCCGTTTTAAAATCTTTTCTCCTCATGAGCTCTTTCCATCTGGGAAAAGTTACTCCAATATTGACTATGGTCTTGCTGATTTGTCTGTCGCGTTGACGTTTTAATTCTCTCTTTCAAATGTGAGTACGCACACATACACACACACACACACACACAAACACTATCTTTCAAATCTGCCGGCGCTCGCGAGTAATCTCCCCCACGCATTCGTCACGGTGTCACTGAGTGAAAAACGCAAAAGGCGAAGTTTGAATTTACAGCTATGTCCCTCTTTGGCTAATGTAGTTTCAAGATGGAGGGGCAACATGGCGACCTGCATTCGAACCCCTCACCCGTATGTACTTTCAATGGCAGATTATAAACTTAAGAGAATACTTTATTACTTGAAAGAAGTAAATATAAATTAATGAGCACATATATTTTTGAAAGAACTAAGTGTTTTTTGCTAAGAATCAACTAAAAAAGTTACACAGTGTAGCTTTAAAATAAAGTAAAAAATAAAAAATACTGTGTGGAAAAAAATAATTAAATACAAATACATAATAGGGGTAGCCTACTGTGTGAAAAAAAAAATGTTTAAATACAAATGACATGTTTGTAAGGGTTAGTACTCGTCCTCAATCCGTTACTGTGTATGGCGCTCTCCGGATTGTTTTCGCCTAAAAGTGGGCGTGAACCTTTTCAGAGACGTTCTATGACGCTACGCCGGTTGTATGTATCACTCAGGTCTCTAGCTCAGTAGTCAGTGGTTAAGGGCCGTCTTTATCACAAAATCCTTACAGTGCACTGAAACATTCGCTCCCTAAAAACTCACTGTTATCGGAAGTTCTGAAGCTCAAAACTTTTATCACACGAGACAGTTCGCTACAAAATGACATGTGATAGCTGATTTTAAAACACAAACCAATATTATATTTCAACATACGTCTCTAGACAGGTAATGTCTAATCAAGTAAACATTTACAATTTATCTATGACTGAAATCTTGCACAAGTATGTAGAGGGAAAACTCAAGTGTATACTTCACATTTTGGACAACCATTGTTTTTTTACATTTACATTTTGGTTATTGTTTTCTTTCTCACTTTAGATGCTGGAGAAAAAACAGCCTAAAGACTTGGCTAAAGACTTTCGTTCATCTTTGAAACACAAATGTAGATCTTTTTAATGAAATCTGAGAGCTTTCTGTCCCTCCATTTCACAGTTTATGCAACTACAACTTTCAAGGTAGTAAAGACATTATAACAATAATCAATATGACTCCAGTGGTTTAACCTCAACTTTATGAAGTGAAGTGAATGCTTTGTGTGTGCAAAAAAACCCATTGCATCTTTATTCACAAAATATACATCTCTGACACGTGTTCACGGAGCACCACGATTCATCAGGGTTGTGTTGGCGAGAGAGCCGGCCATCTCATGCGTTGGAGATACATCATTTGTGAATAAAGACGTAATTGTTTGCGCACACAAGGCATCTGTTAAAAATATCTTCATTTGTGTTCTCCACAAAAGTCTTACGGGTTTGGAGCGACATGAGGGTCAGTAATTAATGACAGAATTTACATTTTTGTGTGAACTATCCCTTTACTGTTTTCTAATGTGGTTATAATTGGTCATTGTTCTGTTTTATAAACATTTTCAATATTTTTAAGATTTATTGTTTTGAAAAAATGTTTATACAGAAAAGATAAATTTGAGTCACAGTAAAAACTTTAAAATTGTTTAAAAAAAAAAATGTTTCAAATAAATGCTGCTCTTTTGAAAGTTCTGTTCAACGAAGACTGAAAACTGTATCGTAGTTTCCACAAAAATATGAAGCCGTACAACTGATAATAATCAATTTTTTTGAGAATCAAATCATATTATAATGATTTCTGAAGGATCATGTGACACTGAAGACTGAAGTAATGATGCTGGAAATTCAGCTTTGCATCACAAACTATTATATTATATTTATTATTATTATAATATATATTACTATATATTTACATGTATATTTATGAAAAGTTATTTTTATTATTAGAACCTTCCGAGAACCTTCAGGGAACGTTCTATTAACGTAAAGAAAACTTTCCTAGCTAACCAACAGGGAACGTTCTGGGAACCTGAAAATAACGTTCTGGGAACCAAATATTGTTAACTGGGTTGTATTAAATCATAAAACAGAATCCAGAAAAATATAATAAAAAACACACTTTTTTTTGTGTGTGTGTGTGTGGGGGGGGGGGGGGGTATATGTGAGATATTTAGAGATATATGTGGTATAATATCCCGCTCCAGTGCAGTGGGTGTCGGGTGTCGGTGTGCAACTGTTCAGCTGTTCCAAACCCTCCTGTAAAACACACGAAGAAGAGGAAAACTGAAGTAACAACACATGTTGACACCTAAATCTGTTGCTCACTGGATTTGATCTGATCTATGATCCAGAAAACATGTCTACAGATGTCAAAATAGCACAATGATTACCAAATCTAATAACACTCGCGGCCATTTATGTGTTTAAACCACAATCCATCGAGACCAGCAAGAGATTCTGAGAACGACGCGCGTGGACTGACAACAAGCGTTACTGAGTTTAAAATACTTATAAATTCTCTTCTTAGTGGACAAGACTGCAAGTAAGTTTAATACATTCTCCATTAAAGTCATTTGTAATTATTAGGAACTTCATATTGTATATTAAGCGTGATTTAAATGTGAAGTTACAGAAGGCTGTTCTTCTGCTACTCCGAACAGACGAAGAATCTGCCAGAAATTACAATCTTTTGAAGTTAAAACACAAAAAGTTTTATTGAGAAAGGGTTATTGAAAACAAATATGTTTTTGAAAGTTTTCTTACATTTTCTCTTCCGTTTTAGGCTGTTGTTTTTGTGATGTGAAATAGACAGATGATTGGTATTACTGCTCTCTATTCTGACAGACAGATGAAGCCTAACGTCAATGAACAACAATCTGCTGTTATTAAACTGAATATTTTGGTTCATATATAGCAATTATGAATAGCAGTTATACAGTATGTCTATTATAATTCTGGTTACTTTTACGTAATTAGTTATTTTGGGATTATTTGAAAGTAATGAAATCAACCACCATTGTGAACTTGAAGTAATGATTAAATGACAAACGATTCAACAATTAATAAAGATTGGGTAAATTCATTCATTCATTCATTAGACTTTATTGTCCACCTTAGTGGAAATTTGTCTTCGACTTCTCCGAACAGAAATACATCAGTGACACCACATTTAAACTTACATTAAAATACACACAGTTAAGAGTACGATACTACCACCATCAACATACAACAACAGAAAATGGAAAGCAGCGCAGCTGATTAAAATAAAGGTAGGTTTCGACCTACAATAAACACATTTTTAAAAACGATTTCAGTTTAGATTAAGTTCATGTATGGCATGGGGAATAAAAGATCTCTTATAGATGTTCCGGCTCGCCCTTGGGACCCTGAATCTACGGCCAGATGGAAGCAACTCAAACTCTGAGTTTAGTGGGTGTTGGGTGTCTGCTGATATCTGTCTGGCCTTCCTGAGTGCCGCCTTATCAAATACATCCCCAAGCTGCCTTTGTGACTTGCCAATCACCTTCCCTGCCGTATTAACAATTTTGGAAAGCTTGTTTTTATCTTTCACATTCAGGTTGCCATACCAAGCTGTTACATTAAACTGTAAAATACTTTCTACAAGGCCCCTATATGCCATCTCAGGAATATGTTGACTGACCCTGAAACTCCTCAGTTTTCTAATTAAAAACAATCGCTGGTTAGCTCTCTTAAAAATACTCTCTGAGTTAACATTAAAACTTAAAGTGCGATCAATGGCAGTAAAGTGACTTGGCTAAAGTAAGCTTCCTCATGTGCTGCATTATTTTCTGTGAGAAGTCCTACCAAGGCCATGTCATCAGCATATTTAAGTAAACTAACATTGGTGCTGTGCACAGTCATATCATTTATATAAATTGAAAACAACAGAGGTGATAACACACAGCCTTGTGGTGCTCCAGTATTTATAACAAGCTCATCTGAGTAGACCCCATTCGTTAAGACTCTCTGAGGGCAGTCAGTTAAGAAACTTCTAATCCAGTGAATGAGCCCACCATTCACATTCATCCTATGAAGTTGTTCTAAAAGAATGTCAATTTGCATAGTGTTAAAAGCAGAAGTAAAATCAATAAAAAGAACCTGAGCAAGTGATTTTGGTTGTTGCAAATGTTTAGCTATTTGATTTACAAGAGTAAGAGTTGTGTCCTCTGTACCCCTGTGTGACCTATAGGCAAATTGAAGGGGGTCAAGTTGATTCCCAACAGAAGACATAAGATGGGTGCTGACCACTCTCTCCATACACTTAGCTAAGAGTGGAGTGAGTGCCACTGGTCTAAAGTCTCCAAGGGCTATAGCCTTAGAGACTTTAGGCACAGGTATTATTGTGAATTTCTTCCATGAATTTGGAAAAACACCACAATTCAGCAAAATTTAAAATAGCTGAGTGAGAACCCCTTTAAGCTGTTGAGAGCATGCCTTTAACACCCTTCCTTGGAGGCCATCAGGCCCAGGGGCTTTGTTTGGTCTAATTTTAGAGAGACACATGGCTACTTCTTCTTCAGAAAGCTGTATATGTTCATAGCTACCGATCTGATCACAGGTAATACTACAGCCTATTTTTGGGTCTCTCACATCATATCTTCCATAGAAGATGTTTAAATAATTAACAAATTTACCACGATCTGCCACATTTACACTTTGTTTTTTTCCTTCCCTACCCATTATTGTGTTTAATCCCTCCCATGCTTGTTTTGCATTGCCTGTATAGAATCTTTGTTCAACCTTATTCTTAAAATCTATTTTTGCTATAAAAACCTTACGCTTAAATTCATTCTCTTTCTCCTTTACTACATCATTTTCTCCTCTCAAAAATGCAGCCCTTTTCTCATTCAGACACGTTTTAAGATCCTTTGAGAGCCATGGCTTGTTATTACTAAACACCTGAACTATCTTAGAGGTGTTAACAGTTTCTTCACAGAACTTGATATAGCATGTAATTGTGTCTGTCAGTTTGTGATGATCGGAGCATGCGTCAAAAAACATGCGCCAATCCATATAGTCAAATCAGTCTCTGAGCTCCTCCTTCCCATCCTCAGTCCATTGACGTACAGTTTTCAGGAGTGGTTTTTCACGCCTGAAAATATGATTGTAAAATGATATTATACTGTAATAGAGAATATAACAAATTGGGTTCAGTTTTCCCAGCACAGTGTAAATTTCTGTTCTCCAATGAATTCATATTTAGAGTCAGTTAAACTCATTAAACAATCTGAAATGATTAAGACCATTCGGTTATTTTACATGCCAATATATTTGTCTGTAACTCACTTTATTTTATAGTTTTTGCTGTTGCTGTTGTTGATGATAACTCAGCATTCTTCATTATTGTCTTAAGTAAGATGTTCTTCATCTGTGTAAAATGGTGTCATTTCCAGGTGATGCTGAAGGATTGAGTGTTTTCAGAAAGCAGTGCTGATCAGTTTTCAGTGTCAGTTTAGCTGCAGTATGTCAGAGGAAAGAGGAAAGGACTCTCTCTCTCAGATGAGTCTCTCAGAGAAACACAGGTAAGACTGCGTCTGTTTTCATCAGTTTAAACTCGACTGGACTTTGTGTTTCCCTGTCAATAATAAAACTTTAAGCATTGTTCTATATTTGCAAATGCTTTGCACAACTTCACTTTTGAGATTTTTAAATTAACACTGACATTATCTATAAAGCCCTGTTTGCTCTATAGAAAATATCACAGTTAATAATTTGTTAATAACCTTCTAGACGCTGAATTAATCCAAATAAATGACTTTAGTTTTTAGATCATAAAATTATTGATAGACATTAGAAAACAACTATACACTTAATTTAATTCAAGTATGCCAACAAAACTGTGTCGCACAGACATTTCTGCTCTCTTTTCTGTCAATAAACAAAAACTTGACATGTTCTCTTAAATTATAATTCTCAACATATTTAATCTCACTCATGTATATTAAAGAAATTGGTAAACTAATGTGAGCCAGTAAATAAAATGATTGTTAACTATAAAACTGTAAATTGTGTGAGTGTGTGTATTTCTGTGGAGGATTAGATAGAGACACAGATGTGTTTCACACACAGTTGATCCTCCTTTACTAAAGTGTTTTCTCTCTCTCTCTGTTCTTTTTGTCATCAGTGTAAGATCAGGCTCACATGTGTCCAGCTCTGTGTCTCTGAAGAGTGATCAGTCTAAAGATTATCCACCACTCTTCAGTGAGAAAACACCATCATCTAATAAAAGGTATTTTGTGTTACTAATTCTTTTGTCACACATTGACTGTGTTTAAAAGTTGTATCAGTGAATACCAATCATGAAACATGTTTAGATCAAATATTTATCAGAGTATTCACAGTTAATGCTTATTTCTCTTTCTGTAAAATATCAGTTAGTATTTTATTTTACTAATTTGATTACAGGCTTCAATATGAGATATTAGACTCAGACGTTCAGACTCACAGGAACCGCGAGCATTTCAAAGACAATCTTCTAGGGATCTTCCAGGTAGGAAAACACATTTTTATAAATGTTTAATATTTCTAACAAACAAATATGTTATTGAACAAAAAAATTTAATTAAATTTTTCTTGATCACTTATTTTTCTTTTTAAAGACATTTTAGCTCAACTTGGTTAGCATGTTAGTCTTTTAACTGGGTTTTTAATGTACATGTATTATAATTACTGAATAAATAGTGTTGACCAAATGTAGATGTACAATTTGGCTTAAATTGTGTTATTCTGTCTTTTCTCTTACTTTTGTTTGTAGGATCTTGAGAGCAAAATAATCACATTTATTAAGAATGAGCTGGAGAAGTTAAAGAAAATATTACAGAAAGAGAACACACAACACTTTGTGAAGGACTTTAATGAGAATAGATCCAGTATCAGATCAGCAGCTCTTGATCTCACACTACATTACCTGAGAGAGATGAAGCAAGATGAAGCCGCTGATGCTCTAGAAGGTAAGAGACTCATGATCATCTGTCAAATTGTCTCTTATAAATGTAGGAGAGAAAATGAAGACTAAAACTATCTATTGTCTGTTCCTGTGTTTAGATGAGCTGTTCTTCATTCATCAGCTGAAATTTGGCCTAAAGAAGAAGTATCAATGTGTGTTTGAAGGAATTGCGAAGCAAGGTGACTCCACACTTCTGAATAACATCTACACAGATCTCTATATCACTCAGGGCGGCAGTGAACAGGTCAATACTGAACATGAGGTGAGACAGATTGAAGTTGCTTCCAGGCGTCATGAAGCACAAGAGATACAGGTTGATTGCACAAATTTGTTTGAAGCACCTGAACAAGACGAGGAGATCCGAACTGTACTGACAAAAGGAGTCGCTGGCATCGGGAAATCAGTCTCTGTGCAAAAGTTTGTTCTGGACTGGGCTGAAGGAAAAGAAAATCAAGATATCAGCTTCATATTTCCTCTTCCATTCAGAGAGATGAACTTAAAGGAGAAAGAAAAACTAAGTTTGATGGACCTTATAACTACATTTTTCCCAGAGACAAAAGGACTGAACCTTACAAGAAGGAATCGATTCAAAGTGCTGTTCATCCTTGATGGACTGGACGAATGTCGCCTTCCTCTGAAGTTTGATTGTAATGAGACGTGGCGTGATGTATCGTCACCAGCCTCTCTGGATGTTCTCCTAACGAACCTCATGAAGGGAAATCTGCTTCCTTCTGCTCTCATCTGGATCACCACCAGACCAGCAGCTGCCAGTAAGATTCCTCCTGACTGCATCGACCGGCTGACAGAGATACGAGGATTCAGCGACGCACAAAAGCAAGAGTACTTCAAAAAAAGATTCACTGATCAGAATCAGGCCATCACAATCATAGATCATGTTAAACAATCAAAGAGTCTCTTTATCATGTGCCACATCCCAGTCTTCTGCTGGATTTCAGCCACTGTTCTCCAGAACATTCTGGAGGAGAAAAGAAATAATGATGTGAAAAACACTCAGGCTGATGAGATCTCTAAAACACTGCAGGAATCAAACACTGAAGACACTCCCAAGACTCTGACACAAATGTACACACACTTTCTCCGCTTTCAGATCCAGCAGAGCCGCCGAAAATATGATGGAGAATACACACCAGATGTTTCCTGGGATAAAGACGCCATCCTTTCACTGGGGAAACTGGCATTTCATCAGCTGGAAAGAAACAACCTGATCTTCTATGACTCAGACCTGGAAGCCTGTGGTATTGACGTCTATAAGGCATCAGTGTACTCATGCATGTGTACCCAGATCTTTAAGGAGGAAACAGGGATCGTTCTTGGTACCATGTACTGCTTTGTTCACTTGAGCATTCAAGAGTTTATTGCAGCCCTTTATGCACATCTGTTTCTAGACATCAACAAGACAAGTGTGTTTGAGCATGAGTCTACAGAACAGGAAAACAGAAATGACACCATGATTGATTTTCTCAAGACTGCAGTGGACAAGGCGCTCGAGAGTGACAATGGACACCTGGACCTTTTCCTTCGCTTCCTCCTCGGTCTGTCACTCCAGTCCAATCGACGACTCTTACGAGGTCTGTTGACACAGCAAGACGGCACTGACCAGAGCAACAAGGAAATAGTTCAGTACATCAAGCAGAAATTAGAAGATGATCTTCCTGCAGAGAGATCCATCAATCTGTTCTACTGTCTGAATGAACTGAACGACCAAACTCTGGTGAAAGAGATTCAGACCCACCTTAGCAAAGGAAGTCTCTCATCTGGTGACCTTTCACCTGCCCAGTGGTCTGCTTTAGCCTTTGTGTTGTTGACATCAGAGGAAGAGCTGGAGGAGTTTGAGCTTCAGAAATTCAAGAAATCAGACGAGTGTCTCATTAGATTATCGGCAGTCATCAAAACCTCCAGAAGAGCTCTGTAAGTCTTTTAATATATTTTGTCATGTTTTGCTCTCATCTGAAAAATGCATTTATCTACATTACTCTATAGTGATTCCCCATCATAAACAAGAACCTATACCTGTAAAGCTTTTGTGTGTGTGTGTGTGTGTGTGTGTGTGTATGTGTGTGTATGTGTGGAGACAGTTTATCAAAACTAAAGACAAAATATAAAAAACATGTAAAAATGTTTGCATGTTTGTTTTGTATCATATCATATTACCACATTATATATTAGTTGTCCCTCTGTTTCTCCCAGTAATTAGATATTTTAAATAGAGATGCACCGATTACAATTTTCTAGGCCGATTCCGATTTAATTTTTTCTAACCGCATACACAAATATTTATTTTCTATCTTTTCTTTAATAGAACATTTTGCATAGAACATAGATAATTTTTTTGAACAGATAATCGCTATAAAATAGAACTATAAATTACTCCTGGTGTGGGAAATACACACACACATATATATATATATATATATATATATATATATATATATATATATATATATATATATATATCCTTAGTATATAATATATATATCCTTGCAGTATAAAGATATTTGTATATTTCTATAATTTCTGGCTAGTTTACTTTATTTATTTTTTATAATCATAACCACTGCTCCCGGTGTGAATGCACTCATTGATTAACATGCACGCCAAAAAAAATACGCGCTGCTCACATTTGCGGTGTGTAATTCCCGTGTAACGGCCGTAATTCACGAGGTTTCCTACATGTGCGTTCCGTATGCATGTGTGATGCTGATGTTGCGCAATGTTATTCATGTGGCGCTCAAGTGCATTTGACCGGCATAAAATCGGCATATGTCCGACTGACCGGACGGTCGCCGGTCATGGCGATCACGTGAAAATCGACCAATTCCGGTCACCAGCCGATCAATCGGTGCATCTCTAATTTTAAATGCTTATTTCTATGAGTAATTCTGTAGTTTAATGTAATAATAATGTAATGCAATATGTAGATCGAGATATTTACAAATAAACATTTATCAATAGCCTGTTGTATCGTATTTGATGTACACATTTTAAGATGGTTTTTCTACAAATTTTTTTTTTAAATTGTTGTTCCAAAATCTCTTTTTTACATATAATTTTTTAAAATATATTTTTCTAATTTAGTAATTAAGTAAAATAACTATACATTTAATTTTCAGCAGTTGTTATGGATGTTTTTTTTTACTATCTTTAAATAGGGGTGTGACGATAACCGCATCACCGCAATATCGCGTTAATGAGATGTGTGAAGTCATCACCATTTTTTTTTGCTGAAAGTTACAGTAGTGCATATGGTTTGTGATATGAACTATAAACACATTAATATTTGCTTATAATTTACTGTATTCTGCGAGTCCCATGTTCAAGGGTTTCTGGAGAAAAAAAAACGCTTCCTGCGCAAGGGAGGGCCAGTCCGTTAAACATATGGGGGATTTATTATTTTGTGTGTGTCTGATTATTATTAATTAACTGCTAGGTTTTGTGATGTTTACAGATAATGTTCAATTAAATACAAACAAACACAGGCATAAAAGACAAGCATAACGTAAACAGTTGGAGTTAGATTTTAATTGAAATTAGCGATCTCTCTTATGTGGTATAGGCAATAATAGTTGACGGCGCTAACCGAATGATTTAAAAAATAGCCACGAATCTAGTGTCATTTAAGAAGCCAAATACTGTGTCGCCTTTGAGGCAGGTGACAATTAAGGGGAAGCCGGTGAATTTGGACAAGGCAATATGCCGTATTTGTCGCACAAAAGTATCCGTCTCGCGAGGAAATACCACTAACTTAAGACCACATCTTAGGAAAAATTAACCATCCTGTGGCGTTTGCTGGACTTAAGTGCAGCACACCTACCTTAGGTCGGCGACACACTGGCTGCGTGGCGTGTCCGTTTTTATTTCGGCTCCCATGTTAACAGGTTAGAGCTTGCACACTGCCTGCGTGACACGCGCGTCTCAGTTGCGGCTCGAGCCGCGCGGAAAACGCTTGCATGCTAGAAATAGAACCAACGCCTATTTTTCACGCGACACGCAAGCCTGTTGGAAGCGTTTCCTGGCAAAATAGAATAGGAAAAGATGTTTGTATGTCATTTTGACATGAATATTAAAATATACATATTAATAAATTACATTTTGATGTTTGAAAGTTAAGGTTTCTTTTGACATAAATGCAGATATAAATGTAATTTTAAAAAAAATATTATCGATTTTCAAATATTGTCGGTCAACCGCCAAACCGCGAGATTTGTTGCTTCTTCACCGCGGTAAGAAAAAATTCCATACCGTCACAGCCCTATCTTTAAATTAATGATATATCACCCGTTGGCCACCCTGCTCTCTAAGATATCGGCATCAGCCATCGGTTGACCTTAATCTTGAAATATTAAAAACAAATAACATTTCTTAGGTTTGTAGGTTTAAGTAATCTTAGCTTTACTCAAAGCATTAAAGATTTTATGTCAAAAAGACATGTAGAATTATATCGAAAGGCCTTTAACTTGCCATAAAAGTGTGAACTGTCTCATATAATGGTGTCGGTGCAGTCAAGTCAATAATATTGTTGAATATTAAGTGTCCCCAACTAAGCAAGACACAGGCAACAGTTGCAAGAACCTCAACTCTGTGACATAAATAGAGAAAAAATCCTATAGCTATAAATGCTTTACACAAATATTTTTTCAAACATGCTTCATTTTATCTAGGTTATTTGTCACTGAATAAAAAACACTAATGTACAGGAAATAGTAGTTTTTGAAGATGAATGTTAGTTTAACTCAGCCTCTTTGCTGTATATGCTGTTTATGTAAAAATGTATTTAATATTTAAGTAAAAATGTATTTAATATTTGTTTATAGAATATGTATTGTATGTGTTCCATCTAATTCTGTGTTGTGACTTATTGTAGGTTAAATGATTGTAACTTAACAGACAAAAGCTGTTCAGCTCTGGCTGCAGTTCTTGGATCAGATACCAATCTGAAAGAGCTGAACATGAACAATAATAATCTGCAGGATTCAGGAGTGAAGCTGCTCTGCACTGGACTGAAAAAGTGTAAATTGGAGATACTGAGGTAAGTTGAGCCACAGGAGTCACATGACTAGAGTGAGGTGCGATGACTGACAGGACGATGCCGGAGGCAAAAGTACAAGACAACTTTTGTGAAACATTCAAAGATCTTTTATTTATTTGTAACAATGTGGGTATACCATATCAATCCTGTCATTGTGCAGTTTTATTGTTGTTGTGTTATTTCATCGAGTAATATTGAAGTGACATTAAGCATTAATTTTGTTCCAAGAAAAGGAAAAATCTAACATTAAATGAAGTTTTATGTAACAAAGTTCGGGAGGAGCATGTTCAGGTAATCATCCAATCAGCACAAGAAGAAGCCAGTATAAATAAAGCCTTCCCTTACCTCCTGTCTCATGACAAATTTCTCAGCATCGGACTCCGCCTTCGTGCCGTCATGTCCGAGTTAGAGCTCTTCCCCTCCGACGATGATTCGTTCATCACGGAGATGTCTCCGTCGCAAACCGCTGATCCAGCGGCCCTTTCCTCTCCAGCAGCTAACAACATCGAGCCTCTATCCTCTAACAGGGGACGCCGGCCTTCTAGATCCTCTCCGCACACTCCGAGACGCCGAAGACTTCCCTCACCACCACCAGCGAGGAACTCATCTTCTTCCTCATCGTCTTCCTCTGCGCCTTCCCACCTTTCAGCGCCCCCAAACATCCCTCCCATAGGGAAGTGGACAGTTAAGGGGCTGAGACAAGCCTTAATTAATTCAGATGCAAATTTTTCCCGCAGGATGAAAAAAGCAGAGTTGTTTGATTTATATGTCACCTTACAATCTTCTCACCCTTCTGTTTCAGCTCCAAACTCATCGGCTCGGACGAGCAAGGCCCGCCGGGCCCCGATCGCTCGTCCCGCAGCGTCTACACCTTCCTCACCCGCAGCGCCGGGCCCCGCCCCCGCGCCACGTCGTCGCAGACCTTCCGCTAGCCTGGGCCGCGCCCCGGATCCAGTCGCGGAAGGGCGCCAACCCTTTCCGGGTCAACTCCTCTCCTCTGCCCCTCCCACCGTGGTACCTCATGCTCCAGATCTCAGCAATTCTACATTAACACAAGATCCCCAAATGTTTTTCTTCCCTTCTACTTCTTTCAGTTTTCCTCCTTCCCAAGCGCCAGGTGCTCACCCTAACGTGAGGATGCCTCCGTTAGCTGGTCATTCGCCGGCGCATTTCCTTCCTCTTCCCCTTCCTCACTATGCTCTTCCCATTCCTCCTCCTTCTATCCCGGGGGCCGATCTCTGCGCGAGGATGCCTCCGCAATCGGCCACAGCCCCGACTTTTCCTCCCTTTAACCCACTCCAAGTGCGCTCTCCTTTCTCTCTCTTCTCAGCCACTCCTCAGCCAGCCCCTCCGAATGCAGTTGCCGCAGAACCTCCTCCAGTGACGAACAACATCAGAGCCCAAATCCTCGCAGGTGCAGACGTAGATTTGGGTTCTCTCCTGTCCTTGTTTCCCCCAGTCGAGTCCAATCGCCAAGTGGACTGTGGCGATATCTCAGTCACTCTAAAAAATAATTCGCGGATTACATCACGCACATTATCACTGGCCGAATTCTGTATCGCTTTCAGCCGCTACACAGAAATTATATGCTCGACTTTCCCCCATAGACGGCGCGAGCTAAATGATTATCTTGCCATCATAGCGGAGCTCGCGTTGTCTTATGGGGGTAGTCATTTTTATACTTACCATAAATTGTTTTCCGCAAAATGCGCCGTCCGCGTTTCCCAGTGGAATCAGTGTCCCTATTGGGGAGCGTTGGACACTGATCTCCATAACCGAGTCTTCCTCGGGTGTAGAAACATTTCCTGCGCAATCTGCAGATCCACAAGCCATGTCACCACGGCATGCCCCCAAATCAATCCATCGATCCCTCCCTGCCCAGAGCAAAATACCATAAAATCCACAAGTTACGTTCCGCGACCCGCAAAAGAAGATTGTTCGATCAGAGCACCATACACGGCACCCGACAGACAAGTTTGCAGAAACTTCAATGAAGGGAGATGCCCAAGACAACGTTGTCGTTTTCTCCACGTCTGTGATTACTGTGGCGGCGCACACGCCCGCGTGGTTTGCCCAGTCAAAAAATCTGTAAATAAAAATGCAAAAAACTATCTCTCGACTCCTGTGAATGTTTTCCGCTTGGCGAAGGAATTATCACACCACCCAGATGTCAACTTCACAAATTATTTGCTGACAGGTCTCAACCAAGGCTTTAAACCCGGCGTAGAAAGTCATCCCACACAAAACATTACCTGCGCCAATCTTCAGTCCTCCTTAGCGGAGCCTGAAGTAGTAGATAAACTAATTAAAAAAGAAATTGATTCCGGGTTTATGATAGGCCCTTTCGAGGCTCCCCCGTTCGACAAATTTCGCATCAGCCCTATAGGCGTGGCTACCAGGAAATTCTCGGGAAAAAAGCGGTTGATAATAGACCTTTCAGCCCCCCATAATTCTCCATATCCGAGCATCAATAGTCTCATCCCTCTCGAAGAATATTCTCTCAACTACCATGATATCGAGCAAGCCATAACCATGATTAAAATAGCTGGACGAGGCGCATGGCTTGCAAAAGTAGATATCTCCTCTGCTTTCAAAGTAATGCCAATCCACCCTGACTCGTGGCACTTGTTTGGTGTAAACTGGCGGAACAAGTATTATTTCGCCGTGCGCTTAACTTTCGGCTGCAAAAGCAGCCCGAAAATCTTTGACACTCTCTCTGAAGCTGTATGTTGGATCCTTTCCAATAATTACGCAATTCCTCATCTTCTCCATCTGCTCGACGATTTCCTAATAATTTCACCATACAACGCCATCCCCGAGGCTCACCTCCTCACAGTGCAAAAAGTTTTCGCCGAACTAGGGATTCCGTTAGCCCAGGAGAAAACATCGGGTCCAACTACGTCCATCGAGTTCCTAGGCATCAATTTGGACTCAGTAAAATTCCAGGCCTCACTGCCTAAGGAAAAAATAGATCGTATCATCTTAATCGCATCCAATTTTACAGACAGCTCAGATTGTTCAAAACGCGAACTTCTCTCGCTGCTGGGCCACCTAAATTATGCTATACGCATTATTCCTCAGGGCCGCCCCTTCATCGCGCATCTTCTCGCCCTCACTTCATCCGTTCACGCGCTGGAAGATCGGATCTTCCTTTCTGACGAGTCCCAAAACGAGCTAAAACTATGGATGAATTTCCTTAACCAGTGGAACGGCTTAACTTTTTTTTACGACGACTTTATCTCTCTCCCCCTCGACATCAAATTGTTTACAGACGCAGCTCCCTCGACCGGCTTCGGCGGCTATTATCAAGGACGCTGGTTCGCGTCTCCCTGGCCCCCCCAGCTCCTAGACACACCCCAGTCCTCAGCCTCCTCGGCCCTTTTCGAGCTCTACCCGATCGTTGTCGCAGCTTCCCTATGGGGGAAAGAGTGGTCATCAAAAAGCATCCAAATCCATTGCGACAACGAAGCAACCGTTCATTGCATTAACAAAGGTCGTTCTCGCTCACCTGCGTTAATGCCACTCCTCAGACGCCTTATCTGGATCTCCGCATGTGACCAGTTCTTAATAACTGCAAAACACGTTCCAGGGGCTCAAAACCAAATCGCTGACTCTCTCTCCCGTTTCTCTTTTCAGAAATTCAGGATGCTGGCACCAGAAGCAGACCCCACTCCAACCCCAGTACCTCCTTATTCTCAGCTGATCTTCCCATAAATCATCCGCTAAAATCCCTCCTGGACACGTCCATCGATTCCATCCTCCAAGCAGTTTCTCCCAGAACCCTGCAAACATATTACACCGCGTGGAAATCGTTCAAGTCATTCCACCTCTCTCACAACCTGCCGTTTCCCGAATTCTCTCTTCTAACAGTTACTTCGTTCATATCGCACCTTAATTCAGTTAAAGGTCTCCAAGCTGGATCCATCAAAAGCTATCTAAGCGGCATTCAATTCTTCCATAAATTAATCCACGGTAAACCCGCACCTGCAATTAATAACTCCCAAACGTCCCTTCTAATTAAGGGAATCCAAAGAACCCGGCCCACTCGCCCAGACACCAGACAACCAATCACAATCAATATACTCACCAGATGCATTTCATCACTCCGTCTTGGATACCACTCCACCAACACCGCCTATACATTAGAAGCTATGTTCATCCTAGCATTCTTCGGTTTCCTCCGCTGCTCCGAATTGACCATCACTTCCTTATTCGACCCAAACATTCATCCTACAATTTCAGACCTACAGATCGTAGATCATGAAACCATATCATTTTTCATCAAACAAAGTAAAACTGACAAAGCTAAAAAAGGTCACTTCGTATATATTTTTAATTTACAAACTCCCATCCAACCGTACCATGCTCTTTTTAACTACCTGCAGTACAAACGTTCCACGTCCAAATCCCCACTCGACCCACTCTTCACTAACGACTCCAATCATCCAGCTACGAGATTTTGGTTCCAAAAGCACCTTAAAGCAGTCCTCATCAAATCCGGCGTCACAGCAGATCATTTCTCTAGCCACTCATTCCGCATCGGAGCAGCTACCACAGCCGCACAAAAAGGTCTCTCCCATCAACAAATTCAAACCCTCGGTCGCTGGTCATCTGAAGCTTTCAAAACTTACATTAGATCCAGCCGCTTCCACATCAGAAACGCCCACCAAGCCCTAACTAATTAGATCATTCATTTCCATCACCTGCAACATCACATCCTTCGTCACCTTCCGCACCGATATCAGTTCAAAACCCACTTCCGAATCTATTTTGCTCGCCGTATTTACACTCGCTTCAATAATTATAACATTTTTACAATCAATTGCAGGCTCCCCCGTTCGCACGCAGTGACGGCTCCCCGCTCGTGGGCCGGGCTCAGTCCCCCTTCCGAAGCGCCGGTCGAGCCCTCCTGTTCGAATTGCAGTGAGAGCCTGCCTGTCTTAGTCGTCGCCGGACGGCCGCGCTCGTGTCGCTAGGTGGGCTCCCCATTCGTCGGGCCGCGAGGGGTCTATTCCCGTGCCCCAGCCCCGTCGAAGCGCCGGTCGAACCCTCCCGACCGAGTCCAGCGGGCGCCCTCCGTTCAACCTAGCGAGGCTTACCCGTCCGATGCCGTGAGCATATAAGTTCCCGTCGGATGCTGCGAGAGCCCTCCTGGGTGAACGGTTAAGCTCGTTCTCAAATTTACGCTCGCATAATTCTTGCGTCATCGAGCTGTCAGTTCAACTGCAGAACGGGCTCATCCGTCCGATGCCGTGAGCATCCAAGTTCCCGTCGGACGTCGCGAGAGCCTTCCCAGTCGAATAGGCAAGCTCGTTCCTTGGTAAATACATACCCTTCACATTTTGGGGGGATTAATTCTACGCTCGCTGTCCTGCGTTCATCTGGCTTTTTGGGGGGAGTACTCTGGGGTCGGGCCGAATTCCGAGCTCGGAGCCCTCCCCCCGGACAGCAAGCCAAATACGCATTATAATATTACATCAGATTTCATTAACATGTGAACTCGTGAAATGAAGTTTTATGTAACAAAGTTCGGGAGGAGCATGTTCAGGTAATCATCCAATCAGCACAAGAAGAAGCCAGTATAAATAAAGCCTTCCCTTACCTCCTGTCTCATGACAAATTTCTCAGCATCCCGCCACCACCCCATCACCTCACATTCAGATGGGCCTGCTCATAGATACCTATGATCTATACATTCATAGGGGGGAGTACTCTGGGGTCGGGCCGAATTCCGAGCTCGGAGCCCTCCCCCCGGACAGCAAGCCAAATACGCATTATAATATTACATCAGATTTCATTAACATGTGAACTCGTGAAATATCAGAATAAGAGCTCTGGCGAGTCCTGGGTGTCACACCCGGACGATAGCATCCACTAACCAGTGGGCTAACCTTTGCTTGGAGACAGCCTTCCCCTTCTGCTGGCCTCCATAACAGACGAAGAGCTGGTCTGAGGTCCTAAAGCTTTGAGTTCTGTCAATGTAGCAGCGCAAAGCGCGAACAGGACAGAGGAAAGCCAGGGTTGGGTCTGCCTCCTCCGGGGGCAGTGCTTGCAGGTTCACTACCTGATCTCTAAACGGAGTGATAGGAACCTTGGGCAAATATCCGGGCCGGGGTCTCGGAACAACGTGAGAGAAGTCTGGCGCGAACTCTAGGTACGATTCGTCGACCGAAAATGCCTGCAGGGGCGGCTGCCGTGAGAGCTCGTCGGCTGCACGGTTGAGCACACTAGGGATGTGAATGGCTTGAAGTGACCGCCCTATGGAGGAGATGGCGGGCGAGTCGCAACATACGACGGGAGCGTAGACCACCTTGGCGGTTGATGTACGCAACGGTTGCAGTGCTGTCCGTATGGACCAGTACATGCTTGTGCTGAAGTAGCCCTCTGAGGCGGCACAAGGCAAAGCGTACTGCTTGCAATTCTAGGCAGTTGATGTGCCAATGCAGTTGGGGCCCCGTCCACAGACCCGAAACTGCATGCCCGTTGTACGTGGCCCCCCAGCTGTTGGCAGAAGCATCTGTGAAAACCACAGCATGCCTGGACACCTGGACTAAGGGCACTCCGACCCGTAGAAATGCAGGGTCTGACCAAGGGCTGAAGGTTTGGCGATGGTGACGGTGAGTGTGGGGTGATGTTCTACCGGAACGCACCGCTCTGCCACGCCTATCTTGGGACTCGATCGTGAAGCCAGCGCTGAAGCTGTCTCATATTGATGCAGACAGAGCGGCGTTGCTGCGGCTGCCATATGCCCCAGGAGCCTCTGAAACTGTTTCAGTGGGACCGCTGACTTGCCTTGAAAGGACTTGAGGCAGTTGAGCACTGACTGGACGCCTCCGTGAGGCGCGGTCTGACTGACCGAGTCCAACTCCATATCGAGATAAGAGATCCTCTGCGTGGGGCAGAGTTTGCTCCCTTCCCAGTTGACCTGAAGCCCCAGCTGACTGTGATGCCGAAGCACCATGTCCCTGTGTTCGCTCAACAGATCCCGCAAGTGAGTTATTATGAGCCAGTCTTTGAGATAAGTTAAGAATGCTAACGCCACGTTCTCTCATGCGAACAATGGCCGCCTCTGCGACTTTCGTGAAGACATGGGGTGACAGGGCCAGCCCGAAGGGTAGGACCTTTTACTGATATGCTCGACCCTCGAACGCAAAACGTAGAAACGGTCTGTGTCAAGGAAGAATCAAGACATGAAAGTACGTGTCCTTCAGGTTGATCACTGCAAACCAATCCCGGGGACGGATGCACTCGAAGTTGCGTTTCTGCATCAGCATTTTGAACGGGAGCTTGTGCAGGGCCCAATTCAAAACTCGCAGGTCCAGGATTGGTCGTAACCCACCGCCTTTCTTGGGTACAATGAAGTAAGGGCTGTAAAACCCTGACCTCATCTCGGCTGGAGGGACCGGCTCGATCGCGTCCTTCGCCAGCAGGACGTCGATCTCTTTCCTCAGGACAGGGGCATTGCAGCTCCGCACATGGGTGAACCGGATGCTCCTGAACTTGGGAGGCCAGCGGGCAAACTGAATTGCATAGCCGAGCCGGATTGACCACTGGCGTACCCTGGGTGGGGCAGCGTGGTGGAAGGCAGAGACTCGACTCCAGAGGCATTGAAGCGGCCGAGAGTGGGGTCTGGGTGTGCGGAGCAACTCCAGCCAACTTCCACGAGGGGGCAGATGACAGGGAAGGCCCAGAGGCGTTCGGCTGCTCGTTGCCCAGAGGTGAAGGAAGGAGGGGAAACGAGGAGTGAGGCCCGGGGGCATTGAGTCCAGGTTTCTGACCCTCCTTGCCCAGTGGGAGATGAGAGTGACGAGGCCTGGGCGGCGTCACTGCCATCTGAGTGCTGGGGCTAGGGGAATGAGAGCGCCGAGGCAACGTGGCGGCGCACACTGTCATTCTGGCCCTCTTGGACGGGGGAGACTGGGAGCGGCGAGGCAATTGAGCGTCGTCCTTGACTGCCAGTCTCGGCCGTGTGTGACCCAGGGGAAGTGGAAACTGCTCTTTTATTGAGGTTTTGGGTACCCGGCTAGCGGCGGAACAGAAACAAAACGGAACCAAAGATTCTCCACCCGGCCCTCTTCCGGGGGAAGGAGTGATGCAGACACGCATTCCTGGAGAGCAGCAGTCACATCCTCTTGGGTCGCCTGTCTCAGGGTCACTTCCCTCTCATCTTGCCTGGAGGTTTAGACGAACTCCGAACAGGCTGGGCAGCTCTTTTGCGGCCGGCACCCTGCTGCCTAGGTGGAGGCTGCTGCTTAGGCTGAGCAGGGGCGGAGGCGGCGGCAGGAGGGCGCCCTCGGCAACGAGCAGCCGGCAAAGACTGGGCAGCAGCAGCCTGTTTCCGGGGCATGATGTGCTTGATGACCTCAAGAACTGTTGGCCGTAGCTCTCCACCGCGTCGCCGAAGAGGCCACCCTGGGAAATTGGGGAGTTCAGGAACTTACTCTTGTCCGACTCCCTCATATCGGCCAGGGTGAGCCACAGGTGTCGCTCCTGGACCACGAGTGTGGACATCGCCCGGTCCAGGGAACATGCGTGAGGTCCGTCGCCGTACGCAGCTCTTGGAGCACCCATGGGTCAGTACCACCCTCCTGCCTGTCACTGAGCGCTTTGGCCTGGTGGACCTGGAGAAGCGCCATGGCATGCAGGGCAGAAGCAGCTTCTCTACACGCATTGTAAGCCTTTCCAGTCAGACTGGAAGATAACCTACATGCGTGGGAGGGGAGCGTGGGGTTACCCCACCAGGTGGACGCAGTCTTGGGACACAATTGCATCGCCACAGACCGTTCCACTGGGGGGATGCCCTCGTATCCCTTCACTGCCCCACTATCGAGAGTGGTGAGGGAGGAGGAGGGAGTCGATCTGTGTCGGGCCGTCAGAGGGACTGGGGCGGCGCACTGAGAACCAGCACGGCCCGCCCCAAGATACCAATCGTCGAGCCGCAAGGGTTCGGGACACGGTAGAGGATCCCACACGAGCCCGACACTCGCAGCCGCCCGGGCAAGCATAGTGGCCATTTCCGGGTCCGGCTCGGGCAACGCTACCACACCCGAAGGGGGCAACGCAGCCGAGTTGTCATCCCCAGAAGATGACCGCTCTCCCTCCAATGCAGCGATCGACATCTGGTCCTCCGGCGGAGCTTCGAAGGAAACAACCAGAGCCACATGAGATGGCCCAGCGGTCCCTTGCGAAGACTCCGGTGGCAGCGATGCAGAGGAGTGAGGGGCCCGTGGGGGTCTTTCACCCGGCGGGTCATTCCTCATTGGGATCCTCAGACCACCAATGGGATTAGCTGAAGTAGCCTTCTTCTGAAAGAACCAGAAGAAGCACTAGATCGGGGAATCTCCAAAGAGACTCCCCCTCGTCTGAGGGTTCTCAGTCTCGATCTTAACATCGCGATGGTCATGTTCCCGCAGTGGGAACATGCCTCATTCACAAGCGCTGCCTCAGCGTGCGCGAGGCCCAAACACAAGAGGCAGCGATTGTGACCATCAACCGGTGGCAGATATTGACCACATCCAGAAACACACGGATGAAACGTCATCCTGAAAAGGACGCGATCTTCACTCGTGTTGCTCTTTCAGAAACACTCTCTTATTGTGCTGAAGCACACAGGGATCAACGTGGCAACACAGCGGGGAAACTGCAAGCCCACTGTGTGCACTCAACCGGATACCAGCTGTGACAACAGCTCTTTGAAAGAAGCAGATTGCGTGAAGTAACAGCCGTTACCTGGGAGACTCGTGAAGATCACTGAAATGCCGTAACACCAACACAGAGAGGTCTTGAAACAGCAGACTTGTTGAGCTTGTGGAAAACACTATCCGAATGCTCATTCACTTAGAGGGCACAACCGGTCGGCTCTGAAGCAGAAATCGATTTGTGTATCCTCGCGCTTCCGCTTTATACCTGCACTGCCAGGCGGGGCGCAGAATGCAAGTCTTGCATGCCAATGTTCATTGGCTCTTTTTAGTTTCACTCTAAGGCAATTGGTCTTTCTAGCGTGATCCCGATTCGTTGGTAACTCTTACCGACGTGAACTTTAATTTTCTCATTGTCCGACCATTTTCAGGTTACTTGTTGTGGATCATTCAGATCACAGACTTTCAGATCTGTACAGTTGTACGACTGGATAAACTGGAAGAACTGGAAGAGAGGGCAACTCTCTGAGAAAACAAGGAAATTAACATTTGAACTCTCTTGCTATATTACCATGCCCATTCGAGACACAATCACACTTGAGTTGATCACCTCCCAATTTACACATCATTCCCTCAACTTCTGTCCCCAGTAAGTCTGGGACGGTGATTAATGCAAATTCCCACTGTGAACTCATGTTTACATTTGGAAAGAGGTTTCTGCCTTGGTCTGAGTGTTTAGGGAGATGCTGAAGAAGGCTTGTGGCGATTTGTAGCTCAAATTAGCCTGTGATATAGAGTGTATGCAGGCACTCTACATCATGTATTTTATAATGTCAGGTTTGCATCTTCTCTCTTTATTCCAGAGCATTTGATGTTTTGTATTCATTACCTTTTAACTGATTATGTAATTGGCATGATACATTTACCTGATATAATAAATTGTTACATTTGATTTTATTCCGACTGACTTTGAAATAGTTTTCCCAGGTAGATTAAACTGATTTGTATGTTACTGCAAGTTTTGCGTCAAATTAGTCGACTAATTAGACGACTAATATTTTGGCGCTAATTCAAGTCTACGTGTTTTGTAAAGACAATAAGTGAATTTCCATTTAGGGCAGCAAAAGTGCTGCTTGACCAACCTAAATCTGGGTGTGTCTTACCTTTTAATTTAATGTTACTTTAGATAAGTGTACGTGGGAAACCACGGCATGGCCAATCCAAAGCTATTATAAGACAAGTAAAGTTGGTTGACTTCTGTAGAAGTGGCCATACCTCTACTGAAGTAAACGTTACTTTAATTTCAAGTGTATGCAATCACGGGGGCTATACCAAAGTATAAGATTGTGTGAGCATGAATGTGACCGATCTCAGGCGACATAGCTACCTAATATGAATGGGTAAAATATAAGTACAGAATTAAATAGAACAATCAAATGTATTGCTAAACTATTATATAATTGACCAATAACCAATTGGCAATCTAACTTAAATTCGAGGTCATGATAGAATGGAGTCAGATATAAAATGGATAAAAGCTTAAATGGAATTAAATTACTTTGCCACGTGGAAAGACAGTAACACGAAAGACCTTCACCCGTTCTGGCGGAAACCCCCATTTGGACCGGTAAACGGGCTTACACAGTTTTAAATAATTATGTCTTGATGTCTAACATATTAAAGATTTCTGTGCCTTTTGTTTGCCTCCATATTCAGTTGTCAGTTTTTGCAACTAACTTTCAATGCATTTGTACAAAGAACAAAATAAAATTCAAGTTTAAGGATTTATATTGTTCTGGTTTAACTGATTAATCAGCTGAATGCTTTCATTCCTGTTCTAGACTCTCTAACTGCAGTGTGACAGAAGAAGGTTATAAAGCTCTGGCTTCAGCTCTGAGATCAAACCCTTCACACCTGATAGAGCTGGATCTCACAGGAAATGATCCTGGACAATCAGGAGTGAAGAAGCTCAATGATTTACTGCAGGATCCAGACTGTCAACTGAAGACGCTGAGGTGAGACGGGATCAAATAATTAACTAAATTAGTTATATGGAGGCTAAATATTCATAACTAATATATTATTTTAGCTATACAATTAGCTTGACAATTTGTTGCATCAAAATGATCAAGATCAGATCAGATGCTGCAGGTTCTGTCATGATGATGATAAACGTCAACACAGTTTAGTTGTGATACGAGCTAAAGGTCAAATAGACATTATGGGTCAGTATATGGGCTGCTATTCTGGAGTATACCTTGATAATTGAAATGCACAATTTTATTTTTGTGCACACTTCTCATCACAATTCTAGATAACCTTTTAGTGAAATAGTTTTCTGAACACAATTGTTTTCCATCAAGCCCAGATTCACTGCATCTCTCTATAGCAGGTCTATGAGTCTCCAGATGTTCACAAACATGCAGTTTGACGTTTCTCACTTCTCCTGCTTAAAAGCCAGAAAGATCTTAATTTCACACTCTGTATTCATACTGAAAACCATGATCTAGTGAGCTTTTGCCCTTCTGCTCTGTGAGACGTTTCTGCTCTTATGAGTTTGCTTTAGGACTGAGTGTCGCTCTAGTTTCTTTTAAATTTAGATTTATTTGTGTATTTAAATGTTCAAAGAATTTTCTTTATCATATCAATCTTTTTTGTAATGCAACAGAGATTTATTTGAGAACTGAATTGACTCTTCTGCAGGTTTTTGAGTCCTGCTGCAGAGGAAGCCTGTCAGTATGTGAATAGAGTTGTGGGTAAAAACCCGTTTCTCCAGAAAGAGCTGAATCTGAGTGAACATGAACTAGGAGACACACGAGTGAATCAGATCGCTGCTCTACTGCAGGATAAACACTGTCAACTCAACACACTGACGTGAGTATTGCTAATTTATTTCTAATATTACTTTACTTTTAGTAGAAATGTTAGCTGATGATAATATTTCCTCACTTGTTTGAGTCAGAGCAGTTTTTTCCTCAGAGTCACACAGAGCCACAACAATTTAAAGTAATAAAATTAAACAGCAAATAAAAACACAATTAAAACGTAATATCAAGCTTTAAATATTTGGTTAAGACAGACAGTTGGTTCATGGGTCAATAATTATTTCAGTTTCTGTAGAGGCAGAACAATGTTTTTTGTGACATCAGAATCAGAAATGTTCATAACGGCTTTCAATTCATTGTTTGTATTTCCCAAAATGTAAATGCTTTCAAAACACGCTTCATGAAGCTACGAAACCTTTACGAATCTTTTGTTTTGAATCAGTGGTTCGGAGTGTATATCAAACTGCCAAAGTCACATGATTTCAGTAAACGAGGCTTAGTTATGTCATAACTTTCGAAATGTCAATGGTTCTCCACTGGGGGGGGCGATGATCTCTGTGAACCCATGAATCATGCAGATTTACTAAGATTGAACGAGTGTCTGTGGGTTTAACCTGATCTCTGATCAGTTTTATACATTTGTAGACGTTTTATACATTTGTAGATTCGTAATTATACTAATGTCTAATTAAAACGTCTGTATAAAAGGAATAATAGTAGTTAATAGTTTCTTATTGGCCTGTTTAGCTGAGCCATCCATAAAATAAACAAAACAAGCACTGAAAATTGATAAAAGAGCACATGTTATACAGACACTTTTAATTAGACAGTGTGCAAAACCATAGACTGTAAAAAAAGATGGACGACGCACCTTCGCTCTCTTCCATTGATGAGAACTGAAGCCGCCAGAGTCCCGATATGGCGCTGACATATTGGAACTTGAGTCTGCGCAGTAGCGATCTCGGGACCAGACCTGCGCAGTAGTGAGCAGGAAGTAAAGCCGCGAAATCAACGCTCTGCCCTCACTCTCGCAGAATGCACTCAGGGAGAGTGGATTCTGCACACTTTTTTAAAAATTGATTGCAGTACGACAAGAGGCTTGTTAAAATAAAGTAAATACAATCTCCTCAGTCCTCCGAAGATCCCGAAAAAAATGTCCGTTGGTGCTTCAGTGACTACTTCGCTCGAGAACCTGTCAATCACAGCTGTCAATCATGACGTTACACCACCGCATCACGTAACTAACTAAAAACCAACTTATTTTTGAAACAGACACTTGAACTTACATCAGCGTGATAAAAATGACAGCAAATGAAAGAAACCACCTTTGGAAAAAAGATATTTGAAGTGTAATTTAATTGTTTAGTTGGTCTCGCGTCCCGTTGAATAACACGGGGAGGCGGGGCTTATGACCTATACTAGGACCAGTCACCGGGGGGCGATCAAGACGTTTTGGCTTCACTTTTCAGGGCTTGTGCGGCACGCTTGTGCAAAATCTGCTCTTACTCTCTCATCTCCATCACATCCTCTCTTTCTTCTTCTCTCAGTCTCCTTATCTTCACCTGTATATCTTCCCTTCCCAAAGCTGAGCTTTGATTGATACAGTCTTTGCAAACTGATTATTTCTGTGGGTTGTTTAAAACTTCTATCGTAAAACAGATGTTTAGTTTCACTGCTTACATCATATCTCACACTTTATGAGCGTTAACTGAAGCGTGTCGTGAAGCGTCGCGCTGGAATTCGCGCTCGCGCTATGTTCTGTGAACATAAAGCCCGCCTACTTTGATTTGATTGGTCATCTCAAAAATTTTGACATTGACGAGTGTTGTTAGTCCGCTGAAGCAGCTCAGATGAGGTCGTTTATTATGGAATTATTCTTGAGCCAATAATAATGAACGTAGCTTTTCAAGAAACTAATGAAAATATAAATTGAATCTAAATAAATTATCTCTGAAACTCAAAAAGAATAAATCGCAGGCAAATTTTTTGACTTCGTTTGTAATACACTGCATGTTTTGCTAACTATTTCTCATATTTCAATCGCTGATCTGAACTTACAAATGCGCTTCCAGAGTTTTCATTTACGCTTCTGAAGTTTTCGTTTACGCTCCCAGAGTTTTCGTTCGCCGTTCTGACACATTTCTCTCATGGGGGCGGGGCTAGTAGCAGTGTGTTCTCATTGGTTACTGAGTTTTTGATTGACAGCTTCGTGATACAGTGGTGTGTTTATGTGTGGATGTGAGCGTAATCGCAGCTTTCTATTTAATTTTAGTGATATTAAGTTATGTTTGTTTTTTAATTTGATCTTTATTTACTTGCTGCTACTACTTAGTTGGCAGAAGCTTTTAGGAGCACAAGAGATCTATTCAGTCTATTCAGGTGTAATTGCACATTAAAGTACTGTATAATACTTAAAATATTGTAGTGTCCAATGTTTTCGGAGAATATTTGTTTATTCCTGATGATTCTTTTGCATGTTAGGCTGTGATTAGGTTGAGCTGTTACAATTTAAAGAGAATAGGCTACTAACAAACGTATGTGATATATTCAGCCGTCAAGAAAGTCAAACTTCAACCAGGTAATCAAGGTTGGCAGCCATGGCCATCACACTACTCATTGTTAGCATGATATACGTTTACACCATCAAAATTAATGATCACTTAAATAAGAGGAATTTAAACAATATGAAAATTACAGTCGTGGCCTGCTGTCAGATACAGACCTCAAAGGGCATTTCATTACATATGTCACACAAAGAATGTTCTTGTTGCCATTTTTTTAATTGATAATTGTATTTAGTTATTTCATTTAATTAACACTATCTTCTAACATTTAAAATTGTAAATATATTTTAACAATCATCAACCGTTTCAATCGTGACTTATACAACCAGTTAAATTAATGTAATTGAAAATATGAATTCAAATAAATGTACATTCTTTATTGTCACTAAAGCATATACACAAGTATCAGAGTGAAGGTCTTGGATGCAATTATGTTGTGACCGGAAAGACCAGAATCCACAAAACATTAACTGCATAATATACATGTAATGCACAGTATTCTCATGATATACATTACTATACAAAATGCACAATTACAAATACAGAATACATTTTAAAAATTCATATTTTAAATGTTGCAATGATTCTTTGAGCAGTTCCTGTTGCAGTACAAGTAACAAAGCAGTGACTGGACACAAGCAGTACAAGGATAGTCCACCCAAAAACATGAGCATTCTCTCATCATTTACTCTCCTTCATGCCATCCCAGATGTATATGACTTTCTTCTTGACATAAACATAGACAAAGATTTTTAAGGAAATAATCCATCTCTGTGAGTCCATAATACAAGTGGATTGTAACCCATGTACGTAAGACAGTTGGTCGGAAGTGATTTTTAATAGTTAAAATATAATATTATTATTATTAGTCATATTATTATTATTATTCTTATCTAGCCTATTGTTTGACTTCAGAAGGCATTGATTCTTCCACTGAGGTCGCATGGATTACCATCACACTCACTGTGTGTGGTTTAAAGTGTCTTTAGGACTCGCAGAGATGGATTACTTTCCTTACAATCTTAATTCGTGTTTATCTGTAGAAAGAAAGTAAAATGCATCTAGGACAGCATGAGGGTGAGTAAAATAAGAGAGAATTGTATTTTTGGGTGAACTATCCCCTCAACATTCATATGCTGTTGGTATGCTAATCCAAGATCAGCATAGACTAATAAGAATAAAGTGCAACCTCTTGTGTACTTGTGAACTATGTTTGTTTTAATCTAGAGGAAATTGAAATATTTGCTATATTAAAATAAATCAGGTGTCTGAAGATCAAGATCCCAGTCATTCAAAGGTGATGTGTCTGAACAAAGTAAGATTATTGTCTGTTAGGAACAGTGGATCTCTGGATCACTCCATCCTCTGTGTCAGCATCAGAATCTTGTTTATGGAAAAGTTGCTCCACTCCCTGGAAAATGAGAGAGGAAATGTATTATAATCTAAAAATACAAACTTCTTTGAACGCCCACATACAGACTTAAAATATTTATTATATATATATTTAAGGGATTTTACAGTACTAAATATTTACCTCGGAGTCATGCAGCATTTATCATCTGTAATACTGTTGTGTAACCAGTAGATGGCTGTATTAAACTATATATAAACATATGGCTGTTCCTTAGTTGCTGGATGTTTTCAGTCATAATTACTTGCATGTATTAAGTTTTTAATTTGGACATATATTTAGTATTAAAGACTATTAAAGATTAAACATTTTTCTCAGAAATGTTCATTTGAAGTGCACTTTTTTTCATTATTATTAGTCAAATATGGACACAGAAAAAGCATTTTGTTACTCATACTAGATACATATAATAGCTTTATCAGTCATCTTTATCACACAAAAGTAATCAGAATAAATATTGCAACCAGGGCGATACTTCAAAATAATTGAGTGTTTACATATTACGAACAGAGACGTGGTCTGTGGTCAAGTCGTGTCTCTCCTGTTTCAAAAACTCTGCATCGCAAATTAATCAGCAATTGAGAAATTCAGGTTTAAATAGCTTTATCGGCATGGTAAAAAGGCTTTACATTGCCAAAGTTGAATCAGGCAGTGATTGACAGCGCTCTGGTCCAATGGCATCAGTCATTGACTGATACAGTACAGATACTGTACAGTACTCTAGCTCAATGTTGTTTGGGGTGGCTGGGGGGAAATATGATCTAATCGAAGCAAATATGATCTAATTGAAGACTAACCGAATGTAGATAAACAAGTCATGTAATGACTGGGCTAACAGTTAATCAAGACAACACAGCTGTATAATGTTATGGGCTCTCACTGAGCTCTAAAATGCCTCTCCACCTGAAAAAAGCCAGTACTGTATTATAAATAGTATTAGTATAGTATTAATGAAAAAAAAACAAAAAAAAACAGACTTACCACGAGTAGGCTAACGTTAACGTTATCCAGTATCCTCCTGATATAGCGACGATGACTAATGATAAATATCATTCGTCTGTACTATTCCTTCTATAAGAAATCATCTCAACAATATAGTGTAGCAGCAAATAAATACAGATATAAACTTAATATCACTCAAATGAAATAGAAAGCTGCGATTACAGACGCTCACATCCACACATAAACACACCACTGACGTCTTCACTTCCAGGTCACGAAGCTGTCAATCAAAAACTCAGTAACCAATGAGAACACACTGCTACTAGCCCCGCCCCCACGACAGAAATGTGTCAGAACGGCGAACGAAAACTCTGGGAGCGTAAACGAAAACTTCAGAAGCGTAAATGAAAACGTACTCGGTTACTAACGTAACCTCGGTTCTCTCTAGAAGAGGGAACGAGTACTGCGTTCGTAGAACGCTGCGGGAAAAGTCTCTTTTCACGAAATACTGAAGCAAAATTATCCTTAATTTTCATATTTGTAAAACGCATTGCGGCAGTGCACAGCCATGGCGAGACGGCTCGCTCACTCATTGGCTGTTCTGCGGCAACTGCATGAGCCTATCGAGCGAGGGCTGATGCAACATCAGACCAATGAGAGCGCTTCGCGCGCTCCTCGTCACATCCCGCCGAAACGGGTGTGGCCATCCCCTATAAAAGGAGCTCGAGTAGGCTGATTCAACTGGTTTTCATCGCCGAAGCGAACCAGAGCGAACCGCGCGCACGGCAGGGAACGCAGTACTCGTTCCCTCTTCTAGAGAGAACCGAGGTTACGTTAGTAACCGAGTACGTTCTCTTACGAGAGTTCTCTCGTACTGCGTTCGTAGAACGCTGCGGGAACCACTTGTAAGACGCCGTGCGTGCTGGGATGAGAAAACACCGACCACTGGAAGCTAGTCCAGGTATACAGTGCATAATCACCCGGTAGACTTCGGAGAGTCTGGAGGGGGGGGGGGGGGACAACCACCCTCAGATAGCTGCGTCCTAAGACGCGATATAACATCACATAGGCAGGGGGAGGCCTGGCTAATGTGGGAAATGTGGGTCTTACGTAATTTCGCCCAAATGGATGCGCCCTTAAGCGGGATACAACGTCACATAGGCAGGGAGAGCCTGGCTGATGTGGGAAATGTGGGACTTACACACTTTCGCCCAAATAGGTGCGTTCTAGACGCGATATAACATCACATAGGCAGGAGGGAGCCTGGCTAATGTGGGAAAAACATGGGTCTTACACAATTCTGCCCAGAAAACTTCGGCGGCGCTGTGCGTCTACGATATCAGTGCCGTGTTTAGACAGCTGACTCGAATACACCGAAAATACTTGGCTTGCAAGTGCGGTGAAGTCTCCGGTGGCGTTGTGCGCCTGCGAAATCAGTGTCCTGGTTAGACAGCTGATTCGGCTAAACCGAAAACAACCTGGCCTGCAAGGCGGGAACTTCTAGGTTGTAGAACCTTATGAATGTAGACGGCGAGGCCCAGCCCGCCGCCGTACATATTTCCTGTAAGGAAATCCCGCTAGACCAGGCCCACGATGAGGCAACGCCTCTCGTGGAATGCGCTCTAATGCCCAAGGGGCACTGAAGGCCCTTGGTGGTATAAGCCATTGTTATGGCGTCAACCACCCACCTGGACAGGCTCTGTTTCGAAACAGCCGTTCCCTTGGAACGTCCACTGAACGAGACAAAGAGCTGCTCCGTCTGTCTGAAGGCAGCGGAGCGGGACACATAAGCTCTTAAAGCCCTAACGGGGCAAAGACAGCTCGAGTCCCCTTCCTCGTTTGATCCCGGCAGGGCAGACAGGGAAATAACCTGAGCCCTAAACGGAGTGTTGAGGGATTTCGGCACGTAGCCGTGCCTAGGTTTGAGTATGACTTTGGAGTCATTGGGCCCAAACTCCAAGCACGTTGGACTCACAGAGAGCGCGTGCAGATCGCCTATGCGCTTCACCGAAGCGAGGGCCATCAAAAACACCGTTTTGAAAGACAGATGTTTGAGGCTGACAGATTGGATAGGCTCAAAGGGGGGACCTTTCATGGCTGCCAAGACCGTAGAAAGGTCCCACACCGGGACTGAGGGAGGTCTGGGGGGATTCAGCCTCCTAGCTCCCCTGAGGAAGCGGATGACTAAATCGTTCCTTCCCAGTGACTGGCCTGGCGTTGCTGTCGAGCACGCTGCGATAGCCGCCACATAGACTTTGAGCGTGGAAGGGGATCTGCCCTTGTCCAACAGCTCTTGTAGGAAGGAGAGAACCTCCGTCACCTCACAATCGAGGGGTGACAGGCCCCGAGCTGTACACCAGCTGGAGAAAACCGACCACTTCGAGGCATAAAGCCGCCTGGTGGAAGGCGCTCTAGCCTGAGTGATGGTGTTCAACACTCCATCCGTGAGACTAACGGGTAACCGTTGAGCGTCCACGCATGAAGGGACCACAGCTCTGGGTGTGGGTGCCAAATCGAGCCCCTGGCCTGCGAGAGGAGATCTCTCCTCAATGGCACTGGCCATGGAGCGGAGTCTGCTAACTGCATCAGGACTGGAAACCAGGCTTGGTTGTCCCAGAACGGTGCTATAAGCAGTACTGGGCATTTCACTTCCCTGACTCGCTCCAGCACCTGAGGTAGGAGGGAGACTGGGGGAAACGCGTATAGCGGGCAGTGCGGCCACTTGTGGGACAGTGCGCTGTCGTTCTTCGAAAAGAACACGGGGCAATGAGCGTTTTCTGGGGACGCGAATAGGTCCACCTCCGCCCTGCCGAATCTCTGCCACAACAGCCGGACTGTTTGTGGGTGTAGAGACCATTCGCCCGTGGGAACGTTGTTCCTGGACAGCCTGTCTGGACCCAGGTTGAGTGTCCCGGGCACATGCACCGCTCTCAGCGAGCGCAGGTTGCGCTGAGCCCATATTAGGAGGCGCTCGGCCAGCCTGAAAAGGGAACTGGATCCGAGACCGCCCTGGCGATTTATGTAGGACACCACGGCCGTGTTGTCCGAGCGGACTACGACGTGTTGGTCCTTGATGTGGGGACAAAAGCGCGTCAGCGCGTTGTGAACTGCTAGCATTTCCAGGCAGTTGATATGATGGAGCTTTTCTCGTTCTGACCAAAGGCCAAAGAACGGCCTGCCCTCGAGCAGCGCTCCCCATCCCGAGGTGGATGCGTCCGTAGACACCACTTTCACTCTCGAGGAAGTCCCCAGGCTTACACCTGAACGGTACCAATCGCCCGCCGCCCATGGTCTCAGGGCTGCTGCGCAGTCTTGATCGACTTTGAGGCGCAATCGGCTGAGTGCCCACGCTCCGCGTGGCACTCGCGCTTTCAACCAGAACTGCAGAGGGCGCATGCGAAGCAGGCCCAGCTGGAGAACTGATGATGCTGAGGCCATGAGGCCCAGCATCCTCTGAAACCGTTTGAGCGGGATAATCGCACCGCAGCGGAAGGACCTCGCTGCGTGCTGTATGCGCAGTGCGCGCTGTTGCGACAGCTGCGCCGTCATAGAACGAGAGTCCAGAACGATGCCCAGAAACGATATAGTTTGGCTGGGGTTCAGGGAGCTCTTCGTCCAATTGATCGTGATACCAAGATTCTCGAGGTGATCGAGTAACATGGTTCTGTGCTCCACGAGCTGAGATCGTGATTGAGCTATGATCAGCCAGTCGTCCAAATAGTTCAGCACTCGCATGCCCCTGAGTCTGAGGGGAGCGAGCGCTGCGTCCATGCACTTCGTAAATGTACGGGGTGCCAGGGACAAGCCGAATGGCAGGACTGTATACTGGTATGCCCGACCCTCGAAGGCGAATCTCAAGAATCGCCTGTGGCGTGACGCTATCTGTATCTGGAAATACGCGTCCTTTAGATCTATCGACATAAACCAGTCTTCTCGGCGAATGTGCGCGAGGATTTTGCTGGTCGTGAGCATTTTGAAACTGCGTTTCACTAAAGCTCTGTTTAGTCGTCTTAGATCTAGTATGGGTCTGATACCACCGTCCTTTTTGGGGACTAGGAAGTATCTGCTGTATAGCCCCCCTTCGCTTTGAGCTTGGGATACATGTTGTATCGCCCCTTTGCTCAACAGTTTTGATATTGCGGCGCGAAGTAGGTGTGCTACTTCTGAATTCACCGTAGTTTCGACGCGCGCTGTGAAGCGTGGAGGGCGTCGACAAAACTGTAGCGAGAAGCCTCTCTTTATAATGTCTAGCACCCAGTCCGAAACCCCTGGAAGCGCGGCCCATGCGTCTGCATGGCCGGCTAGGGGTTGGATGCGAAGCGCGCTCTGTTCGCTGTGCGACGGCGGCGCTTCGGGGGGCGCTAGCATAGGCGTTACGCCTGAGACATTTGAGGCGGGGAGCGCGCGTAATACAGCGGGCAAAACGCTCATCCTCGACCGCGCTACAGTGCTTATCTGAGCGAGGGAGGTCTGAGGAGGTCTCATGGGACTCATGCAGCCTACAAGTGAACGTGGGCGGGGACCGGGCACGTTTACTGCTTTGGCCGCGCTGTCTGCTTGAACAGAGCGGGCGCGCACAGGTCCCGTTTTTACAGGGAGCCTGTGGCTTGCCAGACATAGCGTTTGTGGGCACTGGGAAGTGGGCACTTTGACTATGTTTGGGGCGCGATCGAACTGCGTCGATCTTATGAGTACGGGCCCTGTGTGCAGGGCTGTGCTTGTGTGTAGGGATGGGCACAGAGAAGTGGGCATCAACACTACATTTATAGCACCATCGGCCATGGCCGGGACACCAGAAAATACACTCTTTTCGGGATTTATCTGGGTAGCCGTAAAAACGGCTTTTGTGTGCAGGCAAGCGGGCAGCTGTGCGGGCTTGTGCTCTGCTGAGAACGCTGAAGCAGTCGCAATTCCTGGGACGGAAACAGCGGTGCGCTTTGGTGAGGGCCCGGTCGCAACGGGGCTTACACACCTGCGCTTCCCTAGGCGTGCTAGGATTTCTTTGGGGCTTCCGGCTTCAACACAACCCTTGGTCGCGGCCCGCGGTGAGTGGGGCGGCGGCTAGTAGAGCGAGAGCGAGGGCGTGAGCTGCGCTGCTGTCGCTGTGAGGGGGCGGCCGAAGGCGGGGGCTGAGGCTGTGAGCTCCGAGGGGCCTGTTTCTCACGGCCCGCTGCAGAACTGGGGCGCTTCGGCAGGAAGTGCTTGAACGCCTGTGACGCTTTCTGGGCTTCGGAAAATCTCTCTACGAGCTCGGAGAGAGAAGATCCAAAGAGGCCAGCGGAGGATAGCGGGGCGTCGAGGAACGCGTTGCGCTCTGCATCAGCCATCTCCGTGAGCGTCAGCCACAAATGCCTCTCGGCTACGGTAGCGGAAGCCATACAGCGTCCCATGGCTTGTGCTGCAGCCTTGGTAGCGCGGAGGGAAAGATCCGACGCGCTTCTCAGGTCCGCGATGCAGATAGCTTCAGGTCCTATCTCGTCCAGTTTGCGGAGGAGATCGCCTTGAAAAACCTGAAGCGTGGCCATGGTGTGCAGAGCCGATGCCGCCTGCCCAGCGGCGGAGAAGATCCGCGCGAGCATCGACGACGTCATGCGGCAGGCTTTTGACGGCAGCGCTGGCTTAGTCCGCCGTCCAGCAGAGGGCGGGCAAAGGTGGGCTGCTATCGCCTGTTCCACCGGCGGCAGAGTGAGGTAGCCTCGGTCCTGAGCATTATCCAGGGAGGAAAATGCTGGGGATACAGACGAACGAGTTCGTGCAGAAAAGGGAGCGTTCCAGGCCTTCGCCACTTCTTCATGAAGCTCAGGAAGAAACGGAGCGGGCTTAGACACAGGAGAAGTGCGCTCACCAGGGAGGAAGCTACCATCAAGCCGGGTGCGCGAGGGGAGTTCCGGTGCAGACCACTCGAGGCCGAGGCTCGCCGCGGCCAACGCGAGTACTCGCATGAGCTCCCTCTCGATGCTAGCTCTAGCCGACGGCTTTCGGGCAGGAGGCGTGAGATCCGCAGAGCTCGCCCAGTCCTCACTGCCTGAAGCTAGCAGAGAGCAGGAATCCTTTTCGACCGACTCGACTTCAGAAACAACTTCCTCAGATGAAGCGGCGGCAGACTGCGGGCGCTGAGCATCAGGAAGTGCATCGGGGGAAGTCGGCGAAGCTGGCGGGCGAGCCGGCGAGCTTAGTCGGGAAGAGGTGGGTTCCGGGGCCCGCTGCGAGCGGCGCTTCTTACGGCGCGGCACCGCGGCGGGGGGCGCAGGCTCGGAGAACTGCGCCAGGCGAGTCCGCAGAGTCGCCATGGGCAAAAGCTCGCAGTGAGGGCAGCCGCCGTCAGCGAGCGCGAGCGCTGCGTGATCTTCGCCCAGACAGGAGACGCAAATAACGTGGCGGTCTCCCTCGGTGAGCGGGGCTCGGCACGAGCCACAGGATGGCATCTTGAAAAAGACGCGGCTCTTTTAGGGGTGAGTGTTCGTAACACTGCACACACACACACAGAACAGAGCAGATAAAGGATATGAAGCGCCGGAAAGCGCAGCAGGTACGGCAGTAGAAGGCGGCGAAGGCCAGCGGCTTCAAGGGCTCGTCCCGCTGAAAAGCTTGCCTCGACGACGCTTGCTTCTCCGTGATCCAGCGATGCGTGAGCTTCGCTGAAGAGATGAAAATCAGTTGAATCAGCCTACTCGAGCTCCTTTTATAGGGGATGGCCACACCCGTTTCGGCGGGATGTGACGAGGAGCGCGCGAAGCGCTCTCATTGGTCTGATGTTGCATCAGCCCTCGCTCGATAGGCTCATGCAGTTGCCGCAGAACAGCCAATGAGTGAGCGAGCCGTCTCGCCATGGCTGTGCACTGCCGCAATGCGTTTTACAAATATGAAAATTAAGGATAATTTTGCTTCAGTATTTCGTGAAAAGAGACTTTTCCCGCAGCGTTCTACGAACGCAGTACGAGAGAACTCTCGTAAGAGAACTCTGGAAGCGCATTTGTAAGTTCAGATCAGCGATTGAAATATGAGAAATAGTTAGCAAAACATGCAGTGTATTAAAAATGAAGTAAAAAAATTTGCCTGCGATTTAATCTTTTTCAGTTTTAGAGATAATTTATTTAGTTTCAATTTATATTTTCATTAGTTTCTTGAAAAGCTACATTCATTATTATTGGCTCAAGAATAATTCCATAGTTTATCGTGGTGATATGCAATATCATTACAGCACCAAAGTAGAGTTAATATTAGGCAATTATTTCACAACCTTCATTATATAGACCATATATAGCCCCCTTTCAGCTGCGCTCATTGTCTTTTGACTTCCGGTCTGCATTTTCACAGTGATCTTGCGTATTTATGAATGAACGGCTCGTTTTAAAATTTTCCCGGTCTACTGACATTACCATGCTCATGATAACTTTCATTAACTCTACAATAAGTAAATCCACTTCTCCAGCTAATTACTCCTCGACAGCGATGCCATAGAAATATACAGAGCGACCGCAAAAACAGAAGTTCAAAGACAATATTCTAAAGATGCTGTGCGCTTGTTTCTCTGGCGCATAAGGTCTATACTCACCGAAAAATGACCAAGGTCTGGACCTCAATGGTGTGTATGGCTCTGCATGAGGGCTAAATATACAGACAAACTCTATTAAGCACACAATGAACTCCTGAACACAATGAACCACATTTGTCCCAGTGAGCAAACCAAAGGTGACATTGACACGAAAGAACCTTAAAGTGTCATGAAACCCCTGTTTTAGCTGGTCGTTCACATCTCAGAGCTGGAAAAGTCTGAGGAAATGTGTGTGTAAAGCTGTGGAAAAGTGGGAGTGTAGAGGGCGGGAAAAGGGGAGACAACAACCAATAAAACACAGACCTGCAACACACTCATTATACAGACACATGAATATTAAAATATGACTGCAGAGGGGAAAAAATAAATGGATCTGAAGACACCTTGAAAAATATAACCCTATATAACACACTCACAAGAACGAGGGAGAATTGCGTAAGAATGTTTAAGGCGAGACACTACAGGTGAATAGGGTAAATTTTTTAAATAATAGATATCACCATGAAACTTCCTCAGTTGATAACTTACACAAGTATATAAAAAAAATGTATTACAAGTTTTAGAAATTTGTATGTTTAATTATGCAAATTAATTAGGCATTATCTCATTACATGTGCACGATTTTGCATATATTTTCGGTAGATAGATCTGAACATATGATAAAGCCAGGTGCAAAATTCTTTTTTCATTTTGTTTACACAAGAAAAAAAAGATGAATTTCAGGATATATGCTTTCATTACCTAGGAAATCAAAATATCGACGATTTTCGTCATATTTTTTTATTATTAAAATGTCACATAAATCAGGCTAGGAATGATTTATTAACAAATCCCTCTGAAAATATCTTCTGAATACCGCTAAGTGTATAGCCGGAGAGTTTGGTGTACAGGCGCTACACAGGCTGAGATGTTTCTACTGGAGAATGACAAAAAAATCATTTTGAGAAAACGGCAGTTAAAGAGTTAAATAGCTCTGAATGAGATTTCGTCGTTAGCTTTAAATCCCCCTTTGGACATTCACGATTGGTTACTGATAGAAAGGAAATGCCCATATTTGGGTTACATAGCATTGTGCAGGAGACTCAGAGCTTTACAGCGATACCGGTCATGACAGACTTCAGTGAACAGACGGATCTCGGCGTGTCGTGTTGTAATGCTGACTTCCTGGTAAATTCGGGAGAAAATTACTGCCGCAAGTAAAAAAAATAAAAAAAATAAACATCTTAATGTATATTTTCAACATTTTCTTTATAGCAGCTTGAAAGAACACATATTGAAGGAGTAAACTAGCCCATCATCTCAAAACTGACCACTGCATGAAGAATCTGTGTGTTTGCCTGCCGTGTCTCGCCTTAAAAGATCTAATAATATTTTCATTACATTTATGAGCACTTTAGTCTCTGAGTCTGAACAAACGACACGCTTCAGTTTAACACAGAAATAATAAAGAAATAATACTTTTCAGCCCGGAAGAACCAAATTGCTCAGAAAAACACAAAAATAACAATAAATAACAAAAATAGAGTGCTTTTATTATTTTCAGTGATGTGCAGCCTGTACATATCTGTTCAAAAAATGTGTTTTAGGGGGTTTCATGACCCTTAAAAAATTATATGAAATGAATGTGTAAACTAACATACATAGATCAAGACAACCTTTGTATTCTTACAATGTTGGTGGTATATTTAAATGAACAATGTGTAGTCTTTCTCTGTGTTCCCTGAACCTGGATATCCCTGTTTATTTGTCAGCAAAATCTGCTGGATGAAGCTAAACACGTTAGTTGATCATCATAAACTTTTGTCTTTCTGTCTTCAGTCTGTATAGATGCAGTATTACAGAGAAACAGAGTCTCATCCTGACTTCAGCTCTGAAATCAAACCCGTCACACCTGAGAGAGCTGAACCTGAGCGTGAATAAACTAGGAGACTCTGGAGTGAAGCACTTATGTGCCGTACTGAAGGATTCACACTGTAAACTGGAGAGATTGAGGTCAGTCACATTCACAGACAAGAATCAAAATGCTTAAAATCACTTCAACAGTTTAAACTAAAACACTTTATACTCAATATCTCACAATGAGTCTGAGTTCACATTATATTTCTGTAAACATGTTCACTTTAGTATTTTGTGATCTGGTGAAATAAAGATAAAGATCTCTCTTCCTCTGTTTTATTTGCTGATGAAGATGATGTGATGTATTTGTATTTTCTCTGTATTTTCTGCTCTCTCTCTGCTAATGTAGGTTAAGTGACTGTGATCTGACAGATGAAGGTTGTTCTGATGTGACTTCAGCTCTGAAATCAAACCCGTCAGACCTGAGAGAGCTGAACCTGAGCGTGAATAAACTAGGAGACTCTGGAGTGAAAAACCTCAGTGATCTACTGATGAACCCACAATTCAAGCTGGAGAAACTAGAGTTAGTATCCTTATACTGTACAGCAATTACAGTGTGACTGAAGTTTATTTATTTGAAGACAGCAGGGCTTATGTTTCATTGTTTATAGCAGTGCACTTTCTGGGTTTCCCCTATTGCTCACATTTCTATGTGTTTTTTATCTAGTTAATAATTGTTTAATTTCCAGCATTTGATACAATGCACTGATTGTGTACATGCAGAAATCTGCCTTTTCAACAGAGAATAAAGAAGAGAGACGTCAAATAAATGGTTAAAAATGAAAGAGAAGAAACAGTATCTTCCAGCACACAGAACTAGTGTGACTGGGTTTCAGAACAGACTATTGGAAACTAAATGCTGCTGTAGCTCTTCAATAAGATGATCATCATAGATGTGAACTATTGTTATTTCTCTGTCTTCAGTCTGAGTGATTGCAGTATTACAGAGGAACAGAGTCTCATCCTGACTTCAGCTCTGAAATCAAACCCATCACACCTGAGAGAGCTGACCCTGAGCGTGAATAAACTAGGAAACACAGGAGTGAAGCACTTATGTGCCGTACTGAAGGATTCTCACTGTAAACTGGAGAGATTGAGGTCGGTCACATTCGCATACAATAATCAAAATGCTTAAAATCACTTCAACAATTAAACTACCACACTTTATACTCTATATCTCACAGTGAATCTGAGTTCACATTATATTTCTGCAAACATGTTCACTTTAGTATTTTGTGATCTGGTGAAATAAAGATGAAGATCTCTCTTCCTCTGTTTTATTTGCTGATGAAGATGATGTGACTTTACAGAATAAAGAGTTTTCTTTTCTTCTGTATTATTTTCTTCTCTCTCTGCTAATGTAGGTTAATATACTGTGATATGACAGATGAAGGTTGTTCTGATGTGACTTCAGCTCTGAAATCAAACCCGTCACACCTGAGAGAGCTGAACCTGAGCGAGAATAAACTCGGAGACTCTGGAGTGAAAAACCTCAGTGATCTACTGATGAACCCACAATTCAAGCTGGAGAAACTACAGTTAGTATCATTATACTGTACAGCAATTACAGTGTGACTGAAGTTTATTTATTTGAAGACAGCAGGGCTTATGTTTCATTGTTTATAGCAGTGCACTTTCTGGGTTTTCCCCATTGCTCACATTTCTATGTGTTTTTTATCTAGTTAATAATTGTTTAATTTCCAGCATTTGATACAATGTACTGATTGTGTACATGCAGAAATCTGCCTTTTCAACAGAGAATAAAGAAGAGAGACGTCAAATAAATGGTTAAAAATGAAAGAGAAGAAACAGTGTCTTCCAGCACACAGAACTAGTGTGACTGGGTTTCTGAACAGACTATTGGAAACTAAATGCTGCTGTAGCTCTTCAATAAGATGATCATCATAGATGTGAACTATTGTTATTTATCTGTCTTCAGTCTGTGGAGTTGCAGTATTACAGAGAAACAGACTCTCATCCTGACTTCAGCTCTGAAATCAAACCCGTCACACCTGAGAGAGCTGACCCTGAGCGTGAATAAACTAGGAAACACAGGAGTGAAGCACTTATGTGACGTACTGAAGGATTCACACTGTAAACTGGAGAGATTGAGGTCAGTCACATTCACAGACAAGAATCAAAATGCTTAAAATCACTTCAACAGTTTATACTAAAACACTTTATACTCAATATCTCACAGTGAGTCTGAGTTCACATTATATTTCTGCAAACATGTTCACTTTAGTATTTTGTGATCTGGTGAAATAAAGATGAAGATCTCTCTTCCTCTGTTTTATTTGCTGATGAAGATGATGTGACTTTACAGAATAAAGAGTTTTCTTTTCTTCTGTCTTATTTTCTTCTCTCTCTGCTAATGTAGTTTAAGCTCCTGTGATATGGCAGATGAAGGTTGTTCTGATGTGACTTCAGCTCTGAAATCAAACCCATCACACCTGAGAGAGCTGCACCTGAGCTGGAATAAACTAGGAAACACAGGAGTGAAGCTCTTATGTGCCGTACTGAAGGATTCACACTGTAAACTGGAGAGATTGAGGTCAGTCACATTCACAGACAAGAATCAAAATGCTTAAAATCACTTCAACAGTTTAATCTAAAACACTTTATACTCAATATCTCACAATGAGTCTGAGTTCACATTATATTTTTTAACCTACACATTCATGATTTGTTTGTAAGATAATCTCTCTTCCTCTGTTTGTGTCTTTCTAGTCTACGGGTCTGTGGCATTACAGATGTTTCTCCTTTAACTCAGTCTTTGACTAACTCAAAAGCACTGCAGTTTTTAAAAGAGCTTGATCTGAGAGACAATAAGATAGGAGACTCAAAGCAGCGGCTCAGAGACGTGATACGAGACTCAAACTGTGTCCTGAGGTGAGGAAACATCACTGAGATATTAAAGAGATCTTCATTTACCTCTGATATGTGAACAAACCTTTCAAACATTCGTGAAAGGAAATTATCATTAAGCTTTATTGCAACAAAGGGTTTGTGTGAGAACAAAATGTGAAGTTATTGAAATGTTTAACACAAAGGAGGAAAGAGAACAAAAGCTCACAGTCACAGCTTTATACATCAACACCTGCTTTATTAACTGTGTCAGTAGAAGTGAATCATTTCAGTGTGAAACAGACTTGGTCAGATTGTAGGAAAACGCTGCACTCCTGCTAAAATCAGTGCAGCTCCAGCTTCAGCTCACAGCGTCCAGCTCACATGAGAAATGTCTCTGTCTCTAGTGTGTTTTTACTGTGACAAGCAACACGTCACACTACTTTACACTTACTTTACTCTCAGTGATTTACTAAGAGCCTACAAACATGTTTAAACTAGAGGACAAACGGCTTTAACTAAAGGTTTGTGTTTGAACTCAAAACAACATTTGTATTTGCTCCCTGTGGTTTATTCCATACGCCGTACACTCATTAGTTTCTCCTTTACAGAGACTCAATAGGAGTCGCACCGACACACACACACACACACACACACACACACACACACACACACACACACACACACACACACACACACATACACACACACACACACACACACACACACACACACAAACATATGAACATGATTCAGGTTTTAAATCTATTATATTATAAAACACAAATATCTATGCAAGATCATGTGAAGTCAGTAATTAATCTGATTACAGGAGTTCAGTTTAACTTAAAAAAAACAGTAATTGAAATATAATAATTTTCACTTTGTTCCTCTGAACACTGATTGTTTTCTCTTCTGTTCCACTTTAGAGATGAAGGTCAATCACCAAATATCCCTGATAAAGATCGATCATCAAACTCTGATGGATGCGTTATATCATAGTGAGAAATGATCATGAGAGGAGCAGAAACCATCAGGAGATCCACAGAAGAGTCTCACTACTGTCTATGAGGAGAAATAAATGTGTAAATGTGTTTCATACAGGTGGAAGAGACTCAGACTCCACAATTAAATAAAGCAGCGTGTGTGTTAGCATGCATATTAGAAACATGTGATATTGAATGATTCATGTTGGTTTATTATTCAGCCAAATGATGGTTTAGTTGTAATTAAAGGTGGAACAGAGGAAGAAGCTCAGATGAGTGTCAGCAGAAATCTTCAGTCTCAGGCCTGCAAATATAATAATGTTTGGATTGAACTCATCTATAATTATGAAAATATTTCTAATCATGAACGTGATTGTCAAGTATAGCACATAAATGTTTATACACAGAATATCTTTATTGTTATTGTTTTATTGTATATGAAGTTAGTTATATATGTGTGTGTGTGTGTGTGTGTGTGTGTGTGTGTGTGTGTGTGTGTGTGTGTGTGTGTGTGTCTGTTGCTGATGCACAGATCTACAGTATATTGTCTTTGTTCTGTGGATGAAGTCTCTTCTCCTCTACAGAACGACTAAACATGTTTACCAGTTAACAGCATTTGTGTGTGTTTCACTCGCTCCTCAGATAGCAGACGGATGTGGGCCACTTCAGGCACTGATGCGGCACTGCAGGCCTTCTTATGGCCCGAATGACTAATCTGGGTGTAAACCCTCATCGTAAGGCCTTCATTCTGACCCATACAATGTATTGTTGGCTATTGACTTGTGACTGGTTTTGTGATCCAGGGTCACATGTTGCAGCAAATTTGGCCCAGTTATCTTACAGTTTTTCTCACACAAATACTGGTACTTGAGACACAATGACCACAACATGTAACTCATTTACCAACCCCCTGAACCAATTCTGCTAAACTACAAGCACAATTCCTGCTTTACACTCAAATTGCAGGTCTAAAACACACCTTTTTCAAAACACTACGCACAATTCTCTGCTTTTGGCACAATTTTCATGCAGAAAATCAATTGTTTTCACAAGGAACACACTGCCATTCAAATACGCACACTGACTCATCACATGGGCAAACACCCGTCACACAGTTTTACAATTCGCAATCAGAGCTTTAGCATGAAAGCGCAACAGGTGAGCTCTTCAATGAGCAATGGATGCCAACACTGGATTTTTTTTTTTTTTACTGTAACTGTATACAGTCAATTCTTCTGTTGTTTTGTATGTAGACCACTGTATGTCCAACTTTGTGTTAGTTGGGATGTACACTGTGTATATTGTTTTTGTGGGAAAAATAAAATATATTTGTTACCTTGTATTTGTGTGTTCTGAGTATAAAAACAATATTCTCAAATATTTTACAACACACTTATGTATGTACTGTCTGTAGTAAGTGTAACACTGAACAAAAAAAGGCCTAAGTCATTATGATGAATGGAGAAGAAGTGTTTTGCATTCATCATAGTGTTTTACATTGAGCACACCAGTGTTCAACTGGTTCTTATAAATGTCTATTCATATGATGGTTTGTGTGTGTCATTTGAAAACAAAATACCATTTTGAGAAGAAATAACATTGTTTTGAATGTAAAGTTTCATTTTGCAGGATGTTACGACCCTTCATGGTTTTAAAGTCTAGGAAGGTAGAAGGGGAACATTGTCACCCGTCAACAATATTTACTATTAGAACACTGGAAAATGAGTGAAATCAGGAAGCAGCAGAGCGTTTGAACACATTTATTATGTGCAACTGGTCAAATGATCTCTCTCTATAAATAAACATATATATAGATAAATAAAGAAACAATTAAAGTTTTTTAGAATCAAAAGCAAATCAAACAAACCAGCAAATTATATTATCCCAGACCTGGGAGGGGAAAAGGGAATAACTGGACAGTGCCAACTCAAAGAAAAGAATAAAACAAAATAATCTTTCTATACCATTAAGATAAGAAGAATTGGACGGCAAAACAGCGAGATCTCACATGACCAGTGTTAAGCACATTAACAGAGCTTGATAAATTCTCAACAAAAAACAAGAAAAACCAAAGCAAGCTTAACAGAAAAGAAATGCCAAGCGCACAAAGTCAAGTTCACAAACAAAAAGGCCGCCGCCGTCTAGTGTGTTCATGACTCCTTTTATAGTTCCCGGGTTTCCGGTAACCATATGACTGGATCTCGCTTACAGACGTCAGCACGCCAAACCCCTCCTCTCAGACGGTTGACAGCCAATCAGGCGACCGATCAGCACATCACCTGGGAAAGAGAAAATAAACGGACAGCGGCAGAGACAATACAAAAAAAAAAAAACTGGAAACTCCAAAGTCGCACCGCTTGGTGTCACATAATATCGTAACACAGGAGAATTGAGGGGATTTGCCCATTGTGTGTGTGTGTTTTTGGATTTGTGTGTAGCGTTCTGAGAATATGAGGCATGCTTTCAGAAAATGTGCGTAAACAATCGAGAAAAACTGTAAAACATATCTGGGCCAGTTTTGGCAAAGATGAGGGACAGCAATCACTGTGAATCTGAATGTGAACCTAAAGTGGCCCACACATGACAAAGCAAATATGGCCCGATTACATTGCAAAATAATTTGGACAACATTTGTCAAATCAATGACACAGTCAGCACTGGCTAACCAGGGTGTAAGCCTTATGGCACAGTAAGCAACGTGTGTGTGTGTGTGTGTGTTTGTTTGTTTGTTTGTTTGTGTGCGTGTGTTTGTGTGTTTGTGTGTGTGTGTGTGTGTGTGTGTGTGTGTGTGTGTGTGTGTGTGTGTGTGTGTGTGTGTGTGTGTGTGTGTGACATTTTTATGAAAACACACCTGCAAATGAGGACACTCGGGAAAATACGTGATTTATGAGGACATTTTGGGGGTCCTCGTTTTTCAAATGGCTTTAAAAACATACTAAGCAGTGTTTTTTTTAACCCATTTGTGCCCAAATTTTTCTGAATGGTTTCATGCATATAATCCTGTTAATAGTGTCCTATGTGAACATGTTCTGCATTTATTTTCCCCAGGTTTTTTTTTTCTTTCTTGAAAATCATATTTGAATGTGCGGCAACTATAGTTGCCGGTGGGCAAATATGTTGTATGCACCCCTTCAATGTAAAATATGGATAGGAGGAGAACATTTGGCATTTATCTCAAAATAACTGCTTTCAACAGATCAATCTTTATTCATAAACAAATTTATTATGTATAAAAGTCGAAGAACATTTGATGCAGACCCCAAAAAACTGCATCTAGCTTATAATCTCTTGAATATGAAAACACAACAAACAACAAATCCATTTGCCTTAACCATTGTGCGCTGTTCAGGGTCTTTTTCACCCACATTTCTGACTTTCATTTATGGGGATAACATGGATAATTTGACATGGTTTAGTGTAAGATTTTTGCCCATCTTTTGGAAAATGCTGTTTTAAAAGTAACAAATGATCACTTTAACCAGTAGATGGCTGCAGAGCACCACTATTTGCTATTTGCTTTTTGACTAACTGAAAGACATCTTTTCACAAGTTTTTCCAGTTGTACTCATATCTACATATAATGAAATCACAATTATAACAATAAAAGTTTCTTTTTGTCAAAGTTTAGGCACTTTTTGTACTGAAAAAAAAATCTGTTTTTCAGTAATGTTATATTATGATTAGAATCAAATGAATTTGATCAATGGACAAAATTCATCCTCAAAATCAGAAACAACACAGAACACACATAGACAGAAATGAATTGGCACACTTTAAATTTGTAGAATTATATGAAAAACAGATGTTTGAAATAAATGATAAACTCTAAAAACTCCAACTTTTCTCTTTGTAACATCCTGATCAGGTTTGATTCTAATCATAATGTAAAAAAAAATTAAAAACTGTTTTTTTTTTTCAGTACAAAAACTGCCAAACTTTGACAAAAAGTAACTTTTATTGTTATAATTGTGATTTCATTATATGTAGATATGAATCTAACTGGAAAAACTTGTGAAAAGATGTCTTTTAGTTTGAAACTTTTAGTACTTTTAGAGCTCTGCAGCCATCTACTGGTTAAAGTGATTTATTTTATTTTTACTTTTAAAACGGCATTTTCCAAGATTTGGCCAAAAATCTTACACTAAACCATGTCAAATTATCCATGTTATCCCCATGAATGAAAGTTAGAAAGTTGTGGAACATAGTGCAGAACAAAGTGCAGCCATAACAGGGCATTGTGTATCAAAAAGTTAAATGAAAATAAATAAATACAAATAAATAGAATGAAGAAAAAAAAAAATCTATATAGAGATGTCATTTAAAGGGTTAAGTTATGTTTATGCACTAAACAAGACCAATAAACTTGATTTATTAACCTATTAACACAGTATACCCCATTTTCCCATGATATATGTACTTACAAGGCATTTGCCCACCGGCAACTATAGTTGCCGCTTGGACTTTTGACCAAGTATACAAAAAACTATAGATCTCTTGTAAAATTTGTTTTATTTGGATGATTCTAGAGACCTTCATGATTATGTAGATATATATATGTCAACAAAAAATACTTATTAGTAACACTAAAATGACCTTTCTTTGGGAGGGTTTGCCTTCGCCATGCTTCCTGGAAGTAGGGGTAGGAAGTTGACAGCCTCATGTGACAGGGAGGAAGTGAATACCTTTTTTTTTTTCTTGAAATCCTTTATTTGGTTGTTTGCTTGCATGTCATTGAGAAATAAAACATGGACAACATCTAGAAAAATATTTACAAAACGAAAATGACAACTATGCACTGCGGCAACTATAGTTGCCGGTGGGCTTAAATGGGTTAAATGTAAAAATGCAGAATGTCTCCTGTGATGGGTAGGTTTAGGGATAGGGGCAGTGTAAGGGGATAGAATATACAGTTTGTACAGTATAAAAACCATTACGCCTATGGAATGTCCTCACAAATCACATAAACATGGCTGTGTGTGTGTGTGTGTGTGTGTGTGTGTGTGTGTACTGTGCAGCACAAACACAGACGTGCACTAGCTCTTACCCACATAGCAAACTTTTTCTGGCCCAGCTCCGGGCCACACAATCACTTTTCCCTCGGCCCAAGTACCGCAAAGAATGACAGCCCTGAAGTGGCCCAGAACTGGATTAGAGACAAGGGTCACACATGGGCCATAACTGGCCCGAATCTCAGCCAGTTAGTCACCCTTAACTGGCCCTGAACTGGGCCAAAACAGGTTTTATTATTGGTACCGTATGGCTGAGAATTGGTACCAATAATAAAACCTGTTTTATTATTATTTATTATTATTTTTAAACTTGGGCCGAGGGAAAAGTGATTGTGTGGCCCGGAGCTGGGCCAGAAAAAATGTGCTATGTGGGTAACCATATCGACACCACCCTTTAACCAGAAAACCCAAAACTGAGCCATAACCCAGCCTAATCTTACCCAAACCAAATAAGGCACAAGAAAATTCAATTCTGAAAAATAGTTTATTTAACAATAGGCACAAGCCAATAATAATAAATTATTATTATTTTCTACTTTTTTTTTAGTACATTCAAAGCTTAACATCTTATAACCACCTCAAAGTGCATTTGATTTCAAAATGTTCTGGTCTGTCTTAAACAGTAGTTTACTTATTGTAGTAATGCACAAGCCAAAAAAAAAATGGCTTGAATTTGTGAACAGTATTTTAGTTGCCTGAACAGCCAACTATGTACACCATTTTTCAATTGTAACTAAATGAATCTATCAATGAATCTAGCACTGAAATTTAAACATATAATGTAATTTTACTCACAACAAACATAGAGCAAATTAAAAAAATTACTTAAAACAAATTTGCACATAAGAATGTTTGTATGTGTGAGGGAGAAAGTGATGCTATTTAGGACTGTCCTCAGGAAGTGAAGTACAGCTCTGCAGCCCCTCTTTTCTCCTCAAGCGCTCTCGCCAGAAAGCAACATAGTGTCGGCCCAGATCTGGACGTGTGAAATCCACATGAACCAGATCTGGGCCAGATCTGGGCTGATACTATGTTGCTGTCTCCATCTCTATCAGGAGCAAGCTGAAGCCATCTTTGTATTGTTGCTTCTATCTCCTGATCAGTGGCACGATTTTTTCCTCACAGCAGCTAAAAGACAAAATACTAAATTAATAAATACAAATATTCATCCACCAACTGTAAATAAATTTAGGTAACAAATTAAAATAAGGTTGCTTCGGTTACATTTTATACAGGAAATGATTGCTTAATGTGGCACTATTGAATGACCCGCAGGCCGGTCAATCGCACCCCGGTCGCGTCAAGTCTGTGCTCGCGTTCTCAAGTTCAGGGCAGTGAATCAGCAACCATAGGCAAAAGTTCACTTCAATTAAAGAACAAGGTGACATCCGAGTTTGTATTCAGGTATTTAAAAAAGAGATGTTCTTCTATTTTTTAAAGATTGCCATTACATAACCTGCCAAAATAAACTTCGTACCCGCCACGGTCGATTTTTAATCGAGGTTAAGCTTAAATAAAAATACTAAAAAAAATAAGAGAGCTCACATCGCAGGCTTGATCTGTTTCGGCATGAGTGCAAAAGAGAACCCATGTGGTTGCATATCTGCTGTATGTATTACATCTAATGTTAGGTCGTACACAATATATAGACTGTAAAAAAAAAAAAAAATAGGGTCGTGCACAAAATAGCTTCACTTACCTGAACGGTTCGGTTGTCAGACAGACGTCTTCTTCACCCTTCAGCGGGAGAAATTTCAAACGACGCAATCACGTGAACCTCATCCACCAACCAGAAAGCTGCTGTTACCGTGGAGATCGCACCAAAATAAACAAGTTCACTGCACAGTTAACTGTACATATTTTTAAATAAACTCTTATTTAGAATATATATACATATATACATACATATATATATATATATATATATATATATATATATATATATATATATATATATATATATATATATATATCATGTTATATGATATATGATATGATATACCACAAAATCATGTTAAAACTTACTATATATATATATATATATATATATATATATATATATATATATATATATATATATATATATATATATATATATATATATATATAGTAAGTTTTAACATGATTTTGTGGTCCTTAAACTAAAGAGTATGGAAAACAGACTATTTTGTATGTGAATTAAGTTTTTTTTAATTAGAAATTCATTAAAAAAAAAAAATAAAAAAATAACTCAATTGTCATGTTAGGAAAATGTATATTTTGTTCAGGTCAAATGGATTTTGGAATTTTTAAATGATTATTGAATTTTGTGAACACTGCTGAAAACTAAATGCTATATTTATTAATTATTTATCATTTTTTCTGGACATAGCTTTTTTCACTGACTCATAAGTCAATTCATATTATTATTGTTATTCATTATTAAAATCATTACATCTCTTTCGTAGTTTTGATAACTGCACCATCCATGGACAACACTTTAAACTGTTGGTGGTGGGGGGGGGGGGCAATCCTTGAATATATAGTAGCGGTCTTAATACTTATAATTGTCCAGTACACAAAGTATGGCCCATAATCGCTACACTGATCTGGGCCACACACCTCCCATGCACAATCGGCCCAAATGTTGTCTGCCTCATGCAGTGCCAGCATTGCCACACTTGGCCCACAGTTGGCTGACACGATCTGGGCCACACACCTCCCATCCACAATCGGCCCAAATGTTGTCTGCCGTCATGCATGCAGTGCCATCATTGCCACACATGGCCCACAGTTGGCTGACATGATGCATGCCAGTGCCGGCAACACGCCAGCAGTGCCATGATGAGGCCACATTTGGGCCAAGTCTGTTTGCTATGTGGGTACAGTCAGTTAACTTGTGTTGTACATGTTGGTAGAGTGTCTGATTGAGAATTTTTTATGGTCTGGGAACGAAACTGAATATTTGGCTGAGATACATTTTGAGTTGCTGTGTGTAAAAATCTTTGCTGTGGTTTCAAGCAGGACATATTCTTGGGTCAACATTTTTTTTTCATCTTGGAACACAATTCCTGTCCAGAAACCCAAACCCTACACATAAATTATCCTTAAAGAGGGAAATGACAGGTAAATAACCAGCACCAAACCCTGGTTGTAAGCATTAACTCAACATAAACTGTAAACTTGTCACTCAAATATCTCACATGGAAATAACCTATATAAACATATATGTTTTAATATAGGTTTTGATATAGGTTTTTAATATATGTGACATATATAAAATTGGCCGTTTTCCTATATTATATGTACATATATGCACATATATGTACATATATGTGCATATATGTACATATAATATAGGAAAACGGCCAATTTTATATGTCACATACATGTGACATATATGTGCACATATATGTGTACATATATACGTGCATACATGTAGGCTACCTATATAGGTAGGCCTACATATATGCACGTATATATGTGTGCATATATCCACGTATATATGCACCTATATGTTCACCTATATGTTAGTAAAATTATTGAAATCCATAGCTGCTAGACAACATAAATAAAAGCCCAAAATGTAGAAATTTACATTTTTTATTTACTTAAGAACAATCAAATAGTACAAGAACAAAAATATAGTACAAGAACAAAAATAAGACAAAAAAACTGAACAGAAAAAAAAAAAAAAAAAAATTATTTTGTTGATCTTCTCAGCTCCGTGAGCTTCGAATTGATAGACGTGCCTATCTGCCCTCAGCTGGCTGCCGGCCACTTCTTCAATGTAGCATCTAGAGAAGACAAAAATAATAAGACAGTATAATAATAATAATAATAATAATAATAATAATAATATAGTGCTTCATCAGGAACCCAAAGTGCTTACAGTACAGCTGCAATTGGACACATATTTTGGATAAAGGGCTGATCATAATAAAAAATGCGTCATGTAAACATGTCAATTGGAAGATTCTGATTGGATTCAGAAAGAAATTCTGATTGGAAACATCACCCCCCCTTTTTTTTAAGCAGCATTGTTCTTTCATATGCACATGTCCATCATGGGGACTGCATTGTTAACAGTCACACGGTCAATCGTGCATCCAAAGCAGAGAAAATTCATGGATAGGAAAAATTTAGCCACTCCCGGGTTTTTTGGTTTGCTTAAAACACAGGTGAAGTACAACTTCTGCAGTTGTTTTAGGGAAATTAAGGTCGCTCTGCGGATGTCAAAATCTGCGGTCAATTTAAGAATCCTTGTTATTTCATCCCTGTAGGGAAAGGTCTGGTGCCTTTAGTTGCTATACAAGCATCTCAGATAAAAGAAAAGTGTCTGTTCATTAAAACTGTGAACAGAAATGTTGATTGTCTTCAAATTCATTAACCACGCCCTTACGAAAATTAACCATGGTTTTACTACAGTTATATTGTAGTAATGCTACAATAAAACCATAGTAACCATGACTGTAGTTTTCTCCAAAAACCACTGTTACTACAGTCATAGTTACTATGGTTTTACTGAAACCATTTAACTTTTGTGAACTGCAGTGTCCCGTTCCGCTGCGCTAACATTTTATGTGAATATATGTTGCGTTGTTCAGTATGTTGGGACAGAGGCGCCAGAACATCGTCATATCGCACACCCCTACTTCCAAAGTTCACGTTTTGTGTTTCACAGAGTCATAAAGGTCTGAAAAAACGTGAGAGTAGATGACGACAGATATAAAATATTTTTTGGTAAGTTACTTATCCCTTTAATGTTTATCATATTTTTGGGAGTTATACTGACATTTGTTAGCAAAAAATAATTGGTTTGTAAATGTACTTACCACTAATACACTTGGATTGCCAATAGAACTTGCTTTCTTCCAGTCCAAGAATTCTTTTTTTTCCATGTTGGTATAGATTGGACAGTTTTTTTTTTGGCAGACTGGGGACAACAACAACAACAAAAAAACGATTTTAAAAGACAGAAAATTTAGATATACAGTACATACCATATAATCATTATGTTTATTAATGGTATTCACTATGACTTCACTATTTACCTGGCAAACAGCTGATGGTTTCACACTCTCTCGTCTGTATTAAAGAAGATGATAATTAGAAATTACATTTTTGCCAGTAACAAGTTGTCCAATGTCATTAAATGTAATGCTTAAGACCTGTGCATGGATAGACAACTCTGTGTGGATGTCAAAATATATTAACCTCCCTGTAAAGATTGGGCACAGCGATATCAGTGATGTGTTGTCGGGACGGTATAGTGTAACGAGGCTCCATTGTTTGCACCATATAACGGAAACCTTCGTTTTCAGCCACACTGAGCGGGCGCGTGTCTTTACAAATGAAATAAACTACCGCCTGAGTTATTTTGGCTGCACGAGTTGAAGTCGTTGGTAATTTGTGTGTTTGAACTTGAGCAAGGGTGAGTTGAGTTGTGAGTGGTCGACTCGTTTAGCTTGCTGTTCGCTTAACTGAGTGTCTGAATGGTGTCTTGCTAAATGTGCCCTCAAATTCATGGTATTACCAGAGTACTTGATTTTTCCCAGACACAGTTTACAAACTGCATGGTTTCTGTCGATATCGGTAGTGCCCTCTACTCTGGAAACCAATGACTCCACACTTCATGCAGCGGGAGTCGGTCTTACACATGAATATTTTTTACCATGAATATTTTCTTATTACCATGAATATTTTTGCACATAAACTAAAAAAAAAAAAAAAATCGATATTGCGTTTTTGAAAATCGATACAGTATTGCAAAATAAAATATCACGATACTCAAGTGTATTGATTTTTTTTCTCACAGCCCTACTAACTATAGGAGGTTTGTGCAAAATATCAGTTTGTGCATTAATGTATCTTATGATGATGTATCTTGAGCTTGAAATGCAGCTCATCCATTCAGAATAATGTCGTTTCAGGAGCTGATTTCTTGTTCTCTGTTTTTCCAGAACCGGAGCCTGAGATTTCTGCCACCGCTGATGCGTCACTTGAGGACACAAGTTTACCTCCTCCCGAATTCCCAGATTTCGACGTGTTTGCAGCAGAAGGTGATGCTATCGATCTGGCAGCCCTGGAGTTAGAGGCCACAGAGTTCCCCGACTCCTCTCCGCCTCCGCCAGAGGAACACACCGGCCCGGATACACCGGCTCTCCCGGTCACATGTTCTCCAGGGGAGACTGGCCCACAGGACACACCGTCAGGAGACGCTCTCGCTCAGTCCTCAGAGCAAGCCACAAGCCCAGGCATCTTGGCGACCTCTGACCTCAAAATGAACGGATCACACACTGAACACCAGCTTCCATCACAACCAGTGTAAACGTTTCATTTGTCTCATTATGTGGGATCTTCCTGAAATACGTATTAACAATGTTAAGTTGCATCATTCCCTCGCGGGTCAAAATGACCCAAAGCCTTAAAATTATACTTTTTTTCTTTTCTTTTTTTTGTCCAGAAAGCTTATTTTATTTCATTTTGATATATTTTAATGCATTTTTTTTTTATTTACCTTTAAATTACTAGATTTGATCAATAATAATAAATAAATAGTGTATCAATTTCATGCACAACCCTTTTACTTTTTATTTTTTTTAAAGCATTTTGAGGTTTTTCTATGTGCGAGAGGGAAGGATTTATTACTTTTTTAAATTACAACCACAGAACTCCTCAAATATATCATATTTATTTTTATTTTTTTGTGTGTATTCGTGGTTCAAGTGTGACAAAAGTCCTGGGGTCTTGGACTCCTCTGATGAATACTGAATAAAAATAAAAATAAAAATAAAAATAATAATAATAAAAAATTCCGGGTCAGAATGGGAAGGATGAGAGTTGAGGTTTAAACTTCTTTAATATTGCCGAACAGACTTCATCTCATCGATATGTTCTTCTTCTTTTCCCCTCAGTTTTCCTAAGGAAAGGCGTTTGCATGGGACATTTGACAATGTTTATGAGGATGTGGAGACTGTTCACAAATTTTCTTTTGCTCAAAACTCGTTCAAGAGGTAAAGGAGCTCCTAAAAGTGAGTATTATGTTAGCAGTGCAGCTCTAGTCAATGAGTGGTGGATAATGACTGATGCGTTTCTCCTTCAGATCCGTACGCTGATAACGGCCATGTGGTGAGGGATTCACTCTTATAATTGCCATTTATTAAAGAATTGTTCATTTACATGAAATATTATGTTTGATATATCATGATAGCACGTGTCTTTGCCAGCTTGAGCAATGCTAATAATGATGTGTATTATTTCTGTTGATCTCTTGATTTGTTTGACAGAAAGAAGAGATTTGGAAGAATATATGGCATGTCTCTCAGTGGTTTGTCAGCACTTATTTCACTCGGCTGCTGTCAGGAAACTGATGATAAATGTGGTTTTCAAATGCTGCACATTTTAAGAAAAGAGCACACTGCAAAAAATGCTTTTCTTACTTAGTATTTTTGTCTTGTTTCCAGTCCAATTATACTTAAAAATATACCAGTCCATGATGAGTAAAATGCCATAAGATAGTATGTCTTGTTTTATAGAGAGTTGTTGCTTAATGTTCTGCCGATGGGGTCAGAAAAATAATCTTAATTCAAACAGAAACAAGATCATTTTTCTTACTTGTTTTAAGCAAAAACTCACTTGATTTTGACTTATTTTGCCAGAAAATAAGGTATAATATCTTATGGCGTTTTACTACTTTAGTAAATGCCTCTTGATTTAAGAAATGTTTAAAATATTTGGACTGGAAATGAGACAAAAGCATTTTTTGCAGTGCAAACTTTTTGTCTTTTGTTGTTTTTCCCCTCGCGATGTGAAGGTCTAATACAGCTGAAGATCACAATGGCCACAGTCATCACGAAAGGTATTATGAGATTTGTTTTGTTTTGTGACTGAAGGTACATGTACTCTACTGTAATCTGTGAAAACTAAATCTCATTACTATAATGTGGGTAAAAAATGTCCTTTAAAGAATCTAATGATAAACTCAAAAACACATCCCATGTCCACAGCAGATTCTTTGAGGGAGGACAAGATTTTGAAGAATTGGAGGTTTAAATTTGAGAACGCATTGATGTAAATTATGAGAGAAAACGTTCTTAATGGGTTCAAGTAAAAACTAGTATTCATTTTCTCCACAGAGAAATAGATTTTCACAGAAACCTTATAAACCTTTATATTCAGCCCTGCTGTGAGCTACGAGATGTTAATCGATGGTATTTGCTTCTGTTGAGGCCGTCAGCCCACATTATTTCAGCTTATTTTTAAGATTGATTAACAGCAGAATTCCTGGTGAAAACTACATTACCCATGATGCTGTGCAGAAAATTACACCAATCAGAGTCTCGAAACAAGCAAAACGCACCAAAAGATCCGCCAATCCCATGAAGCATTTTGAGTCAGTCTCCCTACGCTATTAAGATATATGTATATACTATATGCGCATTTTGCAATAAACGTAAACTATATGGTGTGTGAATATTTCTTTCACAATATGTGAAAGTATATTATATATTATATTTATTAAGTATATTAATTTATTATTAATTCAGTTATGCTGTCTGCAATGCTTCATGGGATTGTAGTTCTTTCTCACTAAAGCCATTAAGTTCTCAGTCTTGTACTTTTGTCTTTTTGTCCAATTTTCAAACGTTTATGTTGTGATTCTCGAAGCTGGTTGGTTTGGTTCGTGGCTTATAATGCTTTAGCGAAGACTTTTTAAAAAATCTCTATGGGAGAAATACATGGAGAAAATACTTCCATAACCAACGCCGCTAATAAAGCGGGCGCTAATGCACACACTAGCTATGTTTCCATCCACACGTTTTTATCCGAATTAAGTGATATCGAATGAAAAATGCTTTATGGAAACAGTAAAATTCGATTGAATTTCATGAATATCGACTCAAATGAAATGCGTTCGGTCTCATCGGATTTTACCTTGATCGATATACGGCTTATGCGATAAACGCTGATGGAAACGCTATTTGTATAAATTCATTTTGTCTAGCAAAACTTTGTTCGCAAATGTTTGCTTGAATGTTGTGTGATTCAGTGCGAAAATGAATGGAAACCCCTTAAAATGTCTCAAATCAATTCGATATACCAATTTGATCGTAAAATAGCATGTGACGTCATTACGCACAGGTTTTTATTCGCTTTAAAGCCATTGGATGGAAACACATTCACCAGCTTTATTCGCATGAGTTTTTTTACCGAACTTCAGATAATTCGATTGACAAGTGGATGGAAACTTCGCTATAGTCATGAAAATAGCTCTTCTGGACAGGCTATAGTACGGTCACATGCCCTTTAGGCCCAGTCATGCCATTAGATCCATTGGTCTTGTACATCAGATTTAGTTTTCTGTGACGCACTTTTCATTGTTTCAAATTCTGTTGATTTGTCACAAAGATATTATCTAGAAGTTTTGCTAAATTTGCAAAAACGACTCGTTACAGTCTTGAAAGTTTCAGTAAGAATGTGTTTAATATGTATACATTCAGCAATGTTTTGCCTTGTTTTCCATCATTTTCCAGCAAAAGTGTGTTTATGAATTGAAGTTATTGGAGTAAAAAAAAAAAAAAAAAAAAAAAAAACTTAATAAATCAGGCCTTGGTGTTGAGGCCAGTGAAAATGTCTGAGCAAGGAAAATATATATAATTATTACTTTAAAATAACTGGATTAATTTTAATTATATTAAATATGATTATAATTTTATGTTTTTCTTATTTTTGGGAGTTTTTTCACTTGGACATGAGATGTACGCTTGTATACGTAACTTGTAACACATGTAAATGTTTCTTTGCTAAAAACACAGCCAATCTGGTGATTTACCAACTGAGACTCTGAGCAAAGCTTGTTCCTCATAGACGCTGACCTGCTAAAACATGTGTGACTCTTCCAGAAAGAAGCAGCTGAGCCCTGAACACCAGGAGGATAAAGAGCTGAAGAAGAAAGAGAAGCAGCGTCTGGAGAAGGAGAAAGAGCAGAAAGAGAAGGACAAGAAGAGGAACATGTTGCACAAGAAGTTTAAAGTGAATTCAGACGGATAAATTAAAGCCACACTTAATGTAGCGCAGATATAGATTCAAACGGACTGGTGTTCACTTTAAAGATGGATAGCACAAGCACACTTTTCTAGATGCCGTTTGCTCTGATCTTTAATGGTGACTGACATTAGTGTAACTCCTCCAGGCGTCCTGCAGGTCCTGATATATTTCCCATGTTTCCCCATAGATCACCGGACTGGAAGAGCCCATGTATCGGGCCCGAGTGCTGGCGGCCAGCAAACTCCGCAAATACGACCTGCCTGTCAAACGTGGGGATCTCATCAGCATCATCCGAACGGTCAACTGCCCCAAGGGCTGGCCAGAGACGCCAACCACAAATGTGAGACGTTCTTACAGATCTTCTAGTCATGGCTTATACTGTAGCAGAAACTGTACTCCTTAAAGGGGTCCTATAATGCCCTTTTCACAAGATGTAAAATAAGTCTGATGTCCCCAGAGTGTGTACGTGAAGTTTTAGCTCAAAATATATATTTTTTTTTTAGCATGTTAAAATGGTCACTTTTTGAGGGTGAGTGAAAATGTGCCGTTTTTGTGTGTCCTTTTAAATGCAAATGAGCTGCTGCTCCCGGCACAGAAGGCGGAGCTTCAAGAGCTTGTGTGTGTGTGTTTGTGTGTGTGTGTGTGTGTGTTAACAGCTCCGATTACCTCACACAGACACACACTGAAAATTTCAAACACTTTTAGCCTTTTATGTTTTAACTGGAGTCGGACAAAGATGGAGAGGCTCAAGAAGGACATTTCTGAATGGTTAGTTGCTGATGTGGAGTTTGATTAGCAGATTCTGTCATGATAATCTATAAATCGCGTTCCCGGGGTGGGGATTGTGTAAGCAGTAAGGTAGGAGAGCACTTTTTGAAACTTATATCAACTTAGCTAGCCTACACTACATAATTAGCATTTTCTGTTCTCCCTGCAGATTCTGTCAAACTTCATCTTTTCGAACCAAGATACACCTGTTTTCAACACCCAAAGGCACTTTTAAGAGCCAACCTCTTTCTATCTCTTGTCTATCTCTCGCAAACTATCTGTCCATCTATCTCACTATCTGTATTTCTATCCATCTCTCCAATCTATATCTTTATCTATCTCAGTCTTTATCTATCTTTGTCGGTCAGTCTGTCCTAGTTTGTCAGTTTGTTATCATGCCTGGGGGGTCTACAAAAAAGATTTGTCCCTTTTGTCAGAGCATTTTATTTTGCGCACAGAAGATCGGTTCCCATTGTAAGAAGGAGCAGCCTCTGAAGCAGCGCCTCAAGAAGAAGCTTCAGTGGTTTGAGGAGAAGCGAGAGGAATGGGTGGTTGGTCATAAGAAGAACCACAACATTGCATCCATCAAGGATGAAGCCATTGTCATGGTATGTGCAATTTCATCCATGACATTAAACTGTCCAGATCATCTAATTGAGAATATAGATAAAGTTGAATTGGAACACGCATATATAAGTGATACTCTGGAATTCTGAGTTCATAAATACAGGCATGCATTATGACAGAATCACAGGTGCAACATATTAATCAAACTTTCTTGTCAAGTGAATGAGAAATAACAAATGGACTGCATTCATACTACTGCATTTATATACTGTACTACTCAAAGCACTTTTCAATGTACACTCATCAACTGTAAATGTATGTGCAGCATTCACCCATTTGGTCATATATTCACACAGGTTCTGCCTTTATTTTGCATAAATCTATAGACTGTCACTGTCCAATTGCACAGAGGTTACACAATCTTATCAGGTCCCAAACCCAAGTTACTAATGTTGCAAAAAGTTCTATTGTACCCTTATGGTGGCAGATTAATCTTTTTGCTTTTTTTTTATATATATATAGATAAGTTAGTTTTTGCTATTGCTTGAGCCTGTCCTGTTTGCACATTGGTTATACAAAAGCTAAACTCACCATGAAGTTAAAAATCCTGATGCCATTAAACTGGATGCCGTCATCAATAATGTTATATTTTGTCAATAATTAATATGCTTAGATATTTTTGCTGTTGTTTTTCTATTACTTTAAACAAATACATAATCTTGTCATTGCAGCTTGAGAAACTCCATGCCATTGGATACAAGCCAGTTCTGCTTCTAGGAAAGGATACCAAAAAGAAAGAAATCAAGTGTGAAATATTAACCCCTTGCTGCACACTCTCCGCCTATGCCCAGGACTACCTTCAGAAGATAGGTTCATTTTATGAATACCTGTGAAGGTGAGATGCATGCACTGTATTTTTAAAGTCACAGTTCACATCTTGTGTTGACTACGCAAAATAATTTATCAATGTTTAAATCTTAAAGGGATGGTTCACCCCTAAAACTTCAGTCATCAACTCCTAACCTCCTTGACAGTAGAAACTTGGGAGAGGTTTCCATTTTTATATAACCAACACAGAGTTTGTTAGCCCAACACGGGATCTTTTTTAATTATTTCAATATTCCTCTAGCCTTAGACACAGCCAAACAGCACTCTCTTTGGCAAACTACAACTTAGAAGACAACTGACTCTAAAACCTTTTCTACCAACTTGTCCACTGCCAATGTTTTTATCTGCATAGTATTGGGAGGTTTGTAAGCAATTTTGGGATGAGGAAATATGACTGTTTATTTTGATAGTAATAGCGAACCACTGATTTTGTGATTGATCATGTAGATTAATGAGACATGGATAATACTGCATGGGGGACTTTTGAGGACATGTAACTGTTATTGATCTGGGGCCGTATTCACAAAGCATTTTATCTTACCACTAGGAGTACTCCTAAATCGCACTAAAAGATTTTAGCTAGGAGTTTTCTCTTAAAAGTTATTCACAACGCCTTTCAGACCTACTCTTAGTAAAGAAAAATGACAACTCCTAAACTAAGAGTGAGTCTTCGTTGCTATGGATGACGTCATTACTCATGCACGAGCTTGACTGAAGTGACCACCTTGATTGGCTGATGATTGTAACGCGGTAATGAAACACCTCCCCTACGATGATGAGTGACAGGTCTGAGAATGCGTGCGCTACACAAGTAGTGCGAAGGACGGAAGATGATGAATAACTGAATAAACAGCCTAAATGAATAAAGAGTAAGGCAAAACAAATAGCCTAGTAGCCTAATGAAACATATGGATTGATGCAATATCTTTACAACATTATTGAATTAATCTGTCACTATATGCCTCTGCCTACGTTTGCAAAGAGAAGAACATTTTAATTTGATTCACAATGAAACGTTACAATTAGTTTACATGCAATGAGTAGCCTAGTTTTGGTTGTTGTTGGTGGCGTTATTGCATCCCTAGTTATGCCTACAATGCAAAATTGTTCCCTCGCAATTGGAAGCTCCTGTAGCCGTCGCATACGCATTTCAAAACATCGCAACGTGAACTGCCACAAAAAGCGGTTTGTGAATAGGTCTTAGTGAGTTAGGAGTCCTCTCGACTTCTTTTAAGCTGTCCCAGTCTTAGGTGCTACTTTTAGGGCTAAAATGCTTCGTGAATTACTCTTAGTCAAAAAAATTAGGAGTCCTAAAGTTACGAGTGACACGCCCATTATTTTTAGGAGTTGCTCCTAAATTCGCCAGTTAGGAGCTACTTTTAGCCTTAAAATTCTTTGTGAATACGGCCCCTGGAAAGAAGTGGCCACCTTTTACTTCTGTTTGTAAAAACGTTCACGCAGTGTTATGCCAACACAATGTGTCGTATGAAAATGGCAAGCTCTAAAGTTTATCCTGTCAAAGAGGTGAGTCGTTGATGACTGAAATGTAGTTTTTGGGTGAACCATCCATTAAACAATTTCCTTAATCAATACCCAAAAGAGAGCAAGCTTTTGTGAGTGATGGGAAGGGCACAACACATGTATGTCGAATTCCAGCTTACCACTTTTGCAGTTTGGCACTGAGTCAATGAATAAAATGATAATGAATCTCAAATTATACTCTGCAAATGGAACAATATTGTGTTGAAATGTAGAACATTAACGGAAATAGCACAAAGAAAAAGAAAACCATCAAATGTTGGCTGGACACACCACACTTACACTGCTACTAACATGGAGACTTAAAGTCCTTGAGCACACACAGTCCAGTCTGAACTAAATAGTTTGACCTGTCTGTATTCAAACTTTACACTTGGTGTCATTCGATGAATGGATATTATGAGCACTTTTTTCCTGAATAAAAGATTTGTTATAGTCATAGAAAATCAATCAAATATAGATTTGTAGATATCTAATACATTTCGTAGACTATCAATAGTTCTCCTGTAATCTTAAAGCAGAACTCGGCAACTCTAGCGAACTCTAGTCACTTCTTCGCTGATTTTCCCTTTTGTTGTCGCATGTTTTCCCCACGAGCTCCCCCTACAGCTGTGGGGGGGCGTATATTTCACAACACGGTCGTAAAAAACTCACTTGCGGCGGCCTCCTCCCCCTCTCTACCGCTGCTCATGTGCGTTTGTTATGATCGGAGCAAGCCAACTGTATCGTGTGGAGCTATGTCTACCGAGGTGGGTATTCTGGTAATACATCATACATGCGTGTGTGTTTATGTCGAATTGCCGTAAAGCAATTTGTGTTTCGCGCTCGTTCTCGTTTCTCATGAGACTTCCGATTTCTATCTTGCCGGGACGGTAGTCCCCAAGTTGCAAGGTTGGTTTTCCGCCTGGGAACGCTGGGGGGAGCGGGGAAAGTCACCAATATCACCAGAACAGGTTGTTTAACCATCCAAATGATTTCTAGACAGTTTTATTAAGTTAAAAAAGTTACCAAGTTCTGCTTTAAGTGCCCACAAATCTGATTGGGAAAAATTGGATTATATGATTCAAACAGATTAACAATTAAAACAGGTACAGTTCAAGCTCATGGTTAACCTCTATGCTTTAACCTCTCAGCACTTGTTTAACTTGCACAGGTTGGACCCAGGATTCCAGTGGCAATGATGATCAGCTGATTACGCTGCACCTTACACCATGTGACCCATTGGAGAGCACAAGCACCCGGGAGGAGGCGAGCACCATGGGACAGGAGGAAGAGGCAGGAACTACGCGACAGGAGGAAGAGGCGAGCACTACAGAGGAGCAAGGTAAAGAGTTACAGTTTATATTTCTAAAGGCTTGAAGTGTTTGACCCATGGGTTAAAAAATACTACTAATCGAATGCTGGAATTACTAGGCTATATTTCAGGATTAAAGATATTAGGATAATTTGAATATTCAAAATAATATGGAATGTAATTCAAATGGGATTATAGAGGAAGACTGACAGCACTAATCTTGCTGACATATAACATTGGATAAATCTGTTTTGCACCAGGAGGCCTGTTTATCTTCCGCTACACAGACTAAGAATACATTTGATTTTGGTCATGCGTAACTTTCTGTGCGTGCAACATACACTATGTGTATAGTTATTTCTAAAAGTAAAGCGAACTCGTGGCACCAATTGATACACAGTTAAAGAAGTGCTTACCGAGCACACATGACAGCAAGCACATACCCCCCCCCCCCACACACACACACACACACAATTCAGTGACAGAAGGTGTTCAATATAAAATGCACAGTAGATCCTTAGGTCCTTCCTGTCAGTGGGGTCAAAGGATGTCAGTGTCTATGTCCATGAACACTTAATTTGAAGGCAACATATCTCAAAATCTATTGGATTGCCATGAAATTTGATGAGCACATTTCATGCTCATCACCACACCACCATTGTCCTTTCACCATTTGAGTTCCCAGAACAAGTCAGCGAAGGATCAGCGCTTGTTGAAACAAATTGGGATTATCAAAAACAGTATGGACGTAAGTGAGAAAACAAAACACGTGGAGTTAATGGATCAACCTTAATTCAGTCACAATAGGAACACATGCACTTTACACCTATTAGTACATGTACTGCAGCACTTGTGTAATGTTATGATCTTCCAGTATCTGAAATAATAAGTTAAAGTTTTTTTCGGTATGAGTAATTTTCTTCCTCCAAACCCACAGCTGTCTTTACAGGGTCAGCCAGAGGCACATTCACAAGCCGAAAGATGAAAAAGTCAGGTGTGTAAATAATGTTTGTAGGGTAATTATTGATAACTGTCTATTACCATACAGTAGCTAATTAGTAAAGCAGATTCTCTCAAGGAATTAAATTAATTAAATAGAATTTAAAGGGAACCTATTATGCTCATTTCCAGTTCTATATTTTTATTTTGATACTCCACTAAAGTAGCCTTGCATGATCCACAGTTACAAAAAAATCCTTATTTATCTTAAACTGGCCCTTTATGCTAGCCTAGAAATCTGGACGCACCCTAGCGGCAGCGAAATTTATTTTGCAGCCAGGGTAGTCTAGGGCCCTGTCCCAAATGGCACACTCCGGACTTGTGGACTTCCTCAGAGTCCACACTTTGGTGACGTCATGTAGTGCAGACCTATAGGGCCGTGGCGCGAGTCCACGAGGGCGCATTGAGAGGTATTTTTGGGACAGACTCGATCGGCACGCCGGAAATAACGGCCTGGTTGTTGTTGGCCAGGAGAAATCACATTTTTGCGCTCCGACGTCTTATCTGCATGTCAACTACACATCCTAATCTTAAAGTTCTATATTTTGATATTGTGCATATCACCTGGGCATTAAACAATAGATATATCATGCTTATTTAAATGATGTATACAGTTGTACATAATAATAGGCTACATAATGTTCCATTTGAACTAAGATTACAATTTTAAAACATAATTTAAACATAATTTTTTCAATTTACAGGTTTCAATATTCATACTATGTTTACATATGACTCAGTAAAGCCCTGACATTCGGTTCTATTTATTTTAATGAATCATAATGCGATCGTATTATTAAACGCGCTATTATTATGTTTGAGACATCAACCACTGGTCGATGACCATAATGTTTGTATAAACTGTAGGTAACAACTGGTAAAATGTACATCTAGGTCATAAAAACCGTAATATTTTCTTCTCAGCCATGTCAACAATTATCCATGAGTGAAATCTCCTCCCATCTGTTGTCTGATTGGCCTTTCGCAAGGATTCCTGGGTAGTTAAAGTGTGTGGAGCCTGCTTCTATGCGGGCTTCGCAGAAGACCGCTTCAAGTGTACAAAGGGGGCGCTGCTGAGCACACTTCAGAGCGGTAAAATGCTGAATGGGACGGCCTACGGACTCGTAGACTCAGCGAGCACGCGCAATTCAAGTCCACGAGACCGAAAGTCCGCATGAAGTGCGCCATTTGGGACAAGGCCTAGCATTCAAAAAGTTGAATCTATCAACTAATGTTAGCTCCGCTGTTGGGAAAACGCTCTGGTTGGTTGAAGCGCTGTCCTATTGCGTGCAGAGGGAATTTGAAAGACAGCCGTTTATCCCGCCTCTCGGATTGAGCCGTGTCTATGGTGAGTTGCCAGACCTAACATCTTGATGTAGGTCTGGCTTGCCAGGCTGCCTTTATGCAGACCCTCAGTTCTTGTCTGAAACAAGCCGCTTTAGACAGAGCATTCTAGAAGCCTACTGTGGTTACTACGGTTACTATTCTAATGAGCTTGCACGTGATGTAAAATGTGGACCCTCAGTTCATCGTCTGTCTGAAACAAGCCGCTGTAGCGCAAAGTAGATGATCAGTTTGCATGTAATTAAAATCACTCAACCTCATCTCGTGATCAAACCCCCTTTCCGCTGTAGGACTTGATTAAATTACTGCAATCCACAAACACGTATTGTCTGACGACTCCGACGTTTCACACGTGCAAGACCGTGTGGCGCCTACCATTCGGAGTAAATCATTAAGGGCCGATCTAAAGGACACAGATCTCCTGTTTTCGAATCAACAAAAACCTTCTGTTATTACACCCCAGAGAAATCCGCTCACCAGCAAGGCGCCATCGCAGAACCCCCCCGGGGTTTCTTAAGACACTGATTAACACTTTAAAACAAGAGAATAAGTGTTTGACCAGATGTCCGAACATGCACTGGAAGATACGATACACACTGGAAGGACAAGAGTTTGCGCCACAGTTCCACATGTGAATGACTCTACATACGCACACACATACATACAGATTCCCCTGAGGGGGGAGGACTGAGTTCACCCAGCGAACGCACCAGCGTCCGAACTGCAACTGACCCCGCACACACGCAAAACACAGAGACATTTTCATCCCTGGACATAATGGCCAAAAATCACCCTTTTGCCAATGTATTTTGAAATGTATTTGTGTTGTGTTTCATGGTCCTTATATGGAAGACCATTATAACTAAGTTTTATGGTATAATCAAAAAGTGAAATGCTTATTATATTGAAGAATCATGTAACTCTTTGTTGTTAACTGCTATAATCACGATCCGTGGTATCGTTGTGTTCAGGAAGAACCAACGGTGTTGAACTCTTAACTCAAAATATAAAATTATGCATTCTGTCATTTATATCAGTTATAACGGTTTAGATCTCCACTGCCTCTCTATCCAGAGGGCATGTACTTAGTTGAACAAAGGAAGTTCGGCGCCACATACAGTACATCCGCCAAATGATTGGTCTAGGGAAGGGAGAAGGCGGAGGCTTAGCTCCTTCAAAACGTGGCGCGTCCTCTCTATTCCTTGCAGTCCGCCAGAGAGAGAAAGAAGACCCGCCTCCTTCCTTCAAGGAAACCTTCGCTCGCTTTTATTTCGTTTTATTCTAAGTCTTTTCTTTTCTTGATACTCTACTTCAGTTGATAATTTCCTTAAAACTCAACTTAACCAACTTAAGACTAAAATCATCTTTGGTTAAAGTTTGCGCACTCCCTGAGTGACCAGCGCAACAACTCCGCAGCTGACCACGTGTTCCAGGCTCTTTTGTCCACACAGACGCACACACGAGGGCCATTGGCAAAATACGTAAAGTATATTTCTACATTTGCAATCCAAAGAAATGCTGTTCTAAGTTTGTCTAAGAATTACTAGAAGCTTTGGGGTCTTGTTGTGAAGGAACTTATGAAACTGTTTTGCCTGTCTTTCTCAAACTCTTCTACACTCTTCTACACACACACACTTACACTCTCACACACACCCACGCACGCCCTCTCCCACACGTGCTCTTACACACACACATTCGCCTACAGGCTCTCACCATTCTACACACACACTTAAATTACCTTAACTCACTCTCTCACTCTCTCTCTCTCTCTCTCTCATAATCTTGTTTTTATTTCTTATTACGATCGTGTCATATTGTTGTTTTGTTTGTTATGCATATTTACTCGAGTGTTTTGATTAGTACATGTAATCTTTAGCTTGTTTTATATTAAATTCCATAATCTTTTGAATTAAGTCTGTCTCATCTTGTTCCATTATTAAGTCCCTGAAGGTGTCGATTTAAGTTACAGCTCTACCACAATTTTACTATTAAAATATCCAAGCGGTCTAAAACCCGAAAATAATAATTTCTTGTGGCCACAGAAAGGGTTATTTGTCGGTGTTAAAGACGATAGGTTTCTGTTCCGGAATTATACATACTGGTCACTAGACGGACAGTTAGTGTGATAACTGAACATTAACTACCTAAATTTCCCCTAAATTAAGATATAATTTTACCTACCTATATCAGTAGTTACTACGAGTAATCGTGTTAATTATTGATATAAGTTGAGGTTTGACCTATTCCCTATTTGGAATAATTTAATTTATGTAAACGACATATGCATATTCATATCGCCTGAATATTACCTCTCATTTGAGCTAATAAATTCCCTAAACTAGAGGCATTGTTGTTACACCGCTTTAGACAGAGCATTCTAGAAGCCTACTGTGGTTACTACGGTTACTATTCTAATGAGAGACAGAACATTTACTGAAAGACAGAGGATGGTCTTTTCTCATATTTTGGGGGTCTCGAGATGCACCAGGGACACACATTTATGTTGAAAAGACATTACAAGGTGCTTTTTTCCCTTATTTTATAAATATTTTTTTTCTGAATGGATATATGACTGGACTGTAATCTTCTATCCCGCAGGGGGACCAAGGCATATGCCTGAGGGGAAAAAAAGCCACAAAAGAGTAAGTGCATGCATGTAAACACAATGATTGATGCTTCTACCAGTGTGTTGACATTGCTATTTTTACACCTGTTTATTTGTTAGAGTTCCATTGTTTATTTTTTGTAACTACTTACAACAGGTAATTAGTCCTAACAGACAACCTTTAAAATCCAACAGGCTTAATGTGTCTAATTTGACAAATGCATTTCCAAGCAGCAGAGGAAGCAGCAGTGGAGTATTCTCAGTTGCGACCTGTGGCTCAGCAATAGTATGGTTATTCAAGTTTTGATTAGTGATAAACATCACTTCTCATCTTTGAAAGTCTGGTCGCCATTTAAGTCTTCATAGTAGTTTATTTTGTTCCTAATCTAAGAAATATGATATGTTTTGATGTTCACAGATTGCTCCTACCACACTCGCCTAGAGGCTTTCCTCATCAGGAGTGTAGTAAGAGAAAGAGTGAGAAAGGTTAGACAATCATAAAAGAAATGCATAGTGTAGACAGTATGCAGAGTGTAATATAGTATTTAGAAACTTCCTTGTGTGTTGGCAATACATACTATACATACCATTATTGTTAGGTAGATACTTTTTATGTGTTTAGTCTTTTTGAATTACAGATTAGGAAGGAGCTTGTACTGAAAAATTCATGATCAGATGCTGTAAATGATGCTGTTTTTTTCCCTTTATTTTTTATTTTTCTTGATAGGGCAAAGCAGAAATGTTGGTTGACTGGGAGCCCTGTCCAGTATGGTATGTATTATTTCGTTTTTTTCTGCTTTATCAATTAATGCATGCATTATTAATTTACTTTAACTTTGTTCATGTTTTGTTTTGTTTTTTTGTGTGTGTGGCTACAATCATTTCTTATTAAACTGTTCTGTTTCAAAAATGATGGTGGTCCTTCATAGATTGGAAAATGTAACTGTTATACTTATAAAATACATGTTCTGTAATGATGCGTGCTTCACACTTGTTAAAAGGTTTATGTTTATGTTTATTGGAAACACGAGTACCAGTAACAGAAAAAACTTCTCTTCTGTTTTAGTGGTGAGGAGTGGGCCCATTCCTAGCAGCCAAAGGATTCTCTTCAAATTAATGAAAATAAATAAAATGTCATCATTACTCCAGTCTATCACATGATCCTTTAGAAATCATTCTAATATTCTGATTTATTATGAGTGTTGGAAACAGTTCTGCTGCCTAATATATTTGATGAATAAAATGTTAAAAAGAACTGCATTTATTAAAAATAAATAAAAAATATTTTCTAATTATATAAATCATCTTTACGATCACTTTTTATCAATTTAACACATCCTTGCTGAATAAAAGTATTGATTTATTTAAAAAAAAGAAAGAACAAAATTACTGACCAGTAGAGTATATTGTTGTTACAAAAGATTTATATTTTTTAAAAAAAAAATGTCTTTTTTTTCTTTCTTTTCTTTACTTTTTATTCATCAAAGTATCCTAAAAAGTATCACAGGTTATGATAAAATATTAAGCAGCAGAACTGTTTCCAACTTTGATAATGAATCATCATATTAGAATGATTTCTAAAGGATCATGTGATAGACTGGAGTAATGATGCTGAAAATTCAGCTTTTGATCACAGAAATAAATGATAATTTAAAGTATAATAAATTGAAAACCAATTATTTTAAATTGTAATAATATATCACAATATTATTATTTTTTTCTGTATTTTTGATCAAATAAATGCTGGCTTGATGAGCAGAAGAAACTTCTTTCAAAAACATTAAAAATAGTAATGTTTCCAAACTTTTGGCCTGTACTGTATATGGCATTTTTTTTTATTTATTTGCCAAAATTATTAATGATATTTATTTACAGGTTTATTCAAAATAGCAAAGTTCACATTAAATCTGTATTCTAAAACGTGCTATAAAAAATAATGGGGACTTGACTTGAATGCTATGTAATGCTCTTGGTATTTGTGTTTAGGCTGTAATGTGTGTGTGTGTGTGTGTGTGTGTGTGTATATATATATATATATGCTAAATTATCATGAACACAATGACGGGGTGAAATGGGCTGTGATGCATGGGGCACCAGGTAAAATCTTGCCTAGGGCAGCAAATTGGTCAGGGCCGGCCCTGGTCTCAACCCTCTTTAGCCAATCATGTCATAGCTGTTAAAGGTGCTCTAAGTAACTTTTTTACCTTAACTGAACAGCTTCAGAGTCATTGGAATGGTTATATTACTTATTTCGGGTTGAATGGTGGTCGTTTCGCACCCCCCTGGTGCCCGTGAGCGGAAAATACGCACTTGCAACTCGGGCCGACGGCCGCCGCGTCAGGAAGTATCGCGTGATATCAGGTCTCGCGATGTAAACAATTGCTTTACAGTCAAAAGAAATCTGCTAAAATGCTGTCATTATTGCGCTCCCTCACGCTGTCCGAACCCGAATGAAGAAGACGTTTTAAAGAATGTCCCATCTGCTTTGATGTCGTTGATCCACTAGCCTCTGGTGTCTGAGAATCACCAACGAGTTTTTACAACAGTGTTGTCAAATATCTATTCCAAAGCTGTGGGGGGAGCTCTAGAGAGAAACCTGCGAGCAAAAAGCGAGAATACAGCAAAGAAATCCCGAAACTTTTTTTTTTTTTTTTTTTTTTCAACCTATGGAAGTATTGAATCTTTTATTTTTTTATTTTTTTTTTATTATTGAAATCTTTCCAGTACAGACATAACAATTATAAACATTACTATTTGAACATGACAGTTTAAGATGGCTTGCGGACAGAGTCAAACACAAAAGACGCTTAAGAGAAGCGAGAGAATTACAAGAGATAGAGATAGATTAACATAGTGAAAAAAAAAACGAAAAAAAAACGTGAGAGAGCTAGGGATTTTGTAGCATTTCGAGATCATCTATCGTTGTTGTTACGATCAGCCACACTGACCACAACATACAATTACCGCAAAGTCAGTTGAACTCGTTGGTCTAGGGGGTTTATTGAACGAATGAAAACATACTGCAGAGCAGCCAAACATTAGAGAAGGAAACAGAGCCACCACAGGTAGAGGAGGGACGTAACATACCCTCACACCAAAATGGTGACTCCAGTCTCCATAATCATAATATAAGTGACAATACACATAATACCATACACAAACACCCCACCAATAGAGATGTGTGTGACAATCTCAAAAGTCAACCTTACTTTAGAAGTGAAGGGGATTTTGAAAAAGGGAAGAGAAAGAAAACCCCAAAAATCTCTGCAGCCAACAAAAGTCTAAACTCGACCTCAGCCTGTTTAAACACTACTTTATGCAGTGCACTATTAAATCACTAAAGCGACATACAAAATAAGCGAGTACCAGAGGACTGGGAGATTCACTGCTACACCCCAACCACTACTTACCTACACAAAAAAACTAAACTTAGCCTCACTAGTCTTCAGTGGATCCCCTACCCGGTGTACATTAAACGTTAAGCTCGTGAGGACATAGCAGACCGATTACGCAGTCTACCACAACCCCCGAAACGTACCGACTAAGGATACCACCAAAAATAATGAAACTAAAATAACAAAGTGGCAGACTCAGTGTCTGCCCAATGACTTACTTATTGAGGTGCACGCTCCTCTACCCAGAAAAAATTATGGCACTCACCAACAAGTCGCTCACAAAAATATTACTTTCTTTTCTACCCGATTCAAAAACGGACGAGCGCCCAAATGTTACGATCAGGCACACTGACCACAACATACAATTACCGCAAAGTCAGTTGAACTCGTTGGTCTAGGGGTTTATTGAACAAATGAGTAAATTACAAACAAAAACAGAAGATGGGAGACTAACTACAACAGAATAAAAACAATACAGGAAGATCAATCACAGGCGTGGTAGCCAGAACACAAGTCTCCTTTCTGCACGGAATGCCTGGGATTTTAAAGGGTGTCTCTCCGCCCACTCGTTACAGATCACACCTGCACACAATAACGAATGAAAACATACTGCAGAGCAGCCAAACATTAGAGAAGGAAACAGAGCCACCACAGGTAGAGGAGGGACGTAACAGTTGTACAGAGTTTCACAGCATTCTTTCCTTTCATGCGTTTCAGAGATGAAAAGTAACAGTACAATTCTTTGTGAAAAGCAAAAAATTTGGGAATGGATTTCATAAATCTGTTCTTGTGTATGAAGAATTTTCCAAGTATTACTATGGAGTTGATCAACATTTTGTGATAGTTATCTTTGACAATAAAACCATATAAAACATTTTCTTTCTTTAAAACAGGAACAGGCAGATATTTAGACAACCAATGGAATAAATCACTCCAGAGGGCATTGATGTAAATACAATCATAGAACATGTGATCTGTGGTTTCTGCGTTATTGGTACAAAACACACAGTTCTTACAGTCAAATCTATTAGAAAGAAACTCAGAAGATGGGTAGATTCCATTTAGGACCTTGTAGTGTACTTCCTTAACTTTTGGCATAATTGGAAATTTAAAGAAAAAGGATCTTAAACATTCAGCGTCTTTTTTGGAAAAAAACCTGGAGATTGAATGGTAAGATCTAGAGAACGGGTACAGTTCTTTGTTAAATATTTGTCTAATATCGAGGTTACTTATTTTACATTCGAACATATTACTCCCTTGTACCAAAAGTGAAGGAAGCTTTGGAGTCGAACAGTCTCAATGCCGGTGAGATATCATTAAAAGAACTTGCTTAGGTATTGCATTAACAACTTTTTTATATTGCTGTTTGTCTATAATATTAAATTTAGCACAAAAATCCTCGAATGAGAGTAAGTTACCATTACAGTCTAGTAAATGAGAAACAGACCAAATGCCTTTATCTAACCAGTTTTGTATAAACAGAGATTTACGATTATGTAAAATATACCTGCAGTTCCATATTGGGATATTGTGGGGACTAAAATTATGTTTGTATATCATTTTCCAATAAAACAGAGTTTGATAATGAAATGAAGAGATTTTATAGGGAAGTTTCTTGAGGTCATAATCACAACTAAGGAGAAATTTGATGCCACCAAGTTTCATAAAGATATTGTTGGGAATGTGAAACCAAATTTGTGTTTTTTTATTTAGAATGTGTTTGTTTTAGCCAGTTGGTTTTGATTGTACCATCAATACATTCAAAATTAATTGCCTTAATCCCGCCTTCTTCATAGTTTCTAATCATTGTACTCTTTTTTTTTTTTTTTTTTTTTTTTTTTTTTTTTATATAATGCGTTTTACCTTTCCAGATGTAGTTAAAGTTTGCTTGGTTTATTGCTTTGATTGCTTCCTTGGGAACTGACAATGACTGGGCTGGGTAGATGAAGCGAGAGATGGTTTCAGTTTTTGTAAGTAATGTTCGCCCTATAATACACTGCTCAAAAAAATTAAAGGAACACTTTGAAAACACATCAGATCTCAATGGGGAAAAATATCATGCTGGATATCTATACTAATATGGACTGGGTAATGTGTTATGAACGAAAGGATGCCACATCGTTTGATGGAAATGAAAATAATCAACCTACAGAGGATTGAATTCAAAGACACCCCGGAAATCTAAGTGAAAAAATGATGCAGCAGGCTTGTCAATTTTGCTGAAATTTCATTGCAGCAACTCAAAATGGTACTTAGTAGTTTGTATGGCCCCCACGTGCTTGTATGCATGCCTGACAACGTCGGGACATGCTCCTACTGAGACAACGGATGGTGTCCTGGGGTATTTCCTCCCAGATCTGGACCAGCGCATCACTGAGCTCCTGGACAGTCTGAGGTGCAACCAGGTGATGTCAGATGGACCGAAACACAATGTCCCAGAGGTGTTCTACTGGACGTAGGTCAGGTGAGCGTGGTGGCCCTTCAATGGTATCATTCCTTCATCCTCCAGGAACTGCCTGCATGCTCTCGCCACATGAGGCCGGGCATTGTTGTGCACCAGGAGGAACCCAGGACCCACTGCACCAGCATAGGGTCTGACAATGGATCCAAGGATTTCATCCCAATACCTAATGGCAGTCAGGGTGCCATTGTCTAGCCTGCAGAGGTCTGTGCGTCCCTCCATGGATATGCCTCCCCAGACCCTCACTGACCCACCACCAAACCGGTCATGCTGAACGATGTTACAGGCAGCATAACATTCTCCACGGCTTCTCCAGACCCTTTCCTGTCTGTCACGTGCTCAGGGTGAACCTGCTCTCATTTGTGAAAACCACAGGGCACCAGTGGCGGACCTGCAAATTCTGGTGTTCAATGGGAAATGCCAATCGAGCTCCCTGGTGCTGGGCAGTGAGCACAGGGCCCACTAGAAGACGTCGGGCCCTCAGGCCACCCTCATGAAGTCTGTTTCTGATTGTTTGGTCAGAGACATTCACACCAGTGGCCTGCTGGAGGTCATTTTGTAGGGTTCTGGCAGTGTTCATCATGTTCCTCCTCGCACAAAGGAGAAGATACCGGTCCTGCTGATGGGTTAAGGACCTTCTACGGCCCTGTCCAGCTCTCCTAGAGTAGCTGTCTGTCTTCCTGGAATCTCCTCCATGCTCTTGAGACTGTGCTGGGAGACACAGCAAACCTTCTGGCAATGGCACGTATTGATGAGCCATCCTGAAGGAGCTGGACTGCCTGCGCAACCTCTGTAGGGTCCAGGTATCGCCTCATGCTACCAGTAGTGACACTGACCCTAGCCAAATGCAAAACTGGTGAAAAACAGTCTGAAAAGATGAGTAGGGAAAAAATGTCAGTGGCCTCCACCTGTAAAACCATTCCTGTTTTGGGGGTTGTCTCACTGTTGCCCATCTAGTGCACCTGCTGTTAATTTCATTAACACTAAAGCAGCAGAAACTGATTACCAACCCCCTCTGTTACTTAACTGACCAGATCAATATCCCAGGAGTTTAACTGACTTGATGCTATTCTCTGATTAAAAAGTGTTCCCTTTATTTTTTTGAGCAGTGTAGATAGATCTCTCTGAGACCAAGAGTTGAGATGAGCTTTACATTTTTCCAAGTTCCCCCAGATATTAAGTTTGGTTAATTGATTCACGTCCTTTGTAATTTGTATGCCTAGATACTTAACTGTTGTTTTCACAGGGATGGAATGAATAACTGAGAGATTACAATCATGAATAGGTAGAAGTTCACATTTATTGAGAGAAATCCCGAAACTACTGAGCCCTGCTTTAAAGTTTAAAGCTGCTCCTTTCTCTGCTGCTGTCAGTTTTCATTTCAGGCAAATCAATGCAGCCGTCTTCCACCCCATTCACCTTCAGTCCGCATCGCATTCAGCTCCCAGGGGTCCCTCCACTGTGCTCATCAGGAGCTGAGCTCCACATTCATGCAGATCTCAGCATTGCTACTCACCCCTTCACCACCACCAGTGTCTGAACTCCATGGGGGAATATTCCTTTTCATATCATGCATTCTCTACACTTTTAAAATAATGAGTCTTGATGTGGTCTAATTGCCAAAGACTATATAGTTTCAACTTATGCATCAATATTTTTTTTTTTGATCACTCTTTAAGTCTCTAGTGAATAATTAAGCAATAAATCAAAGTGGTGTATTTTCACTTGTATTATTGTGAAAAAACACAAATAGACTATGACAAAGACTTGCAAAAGTTAATCATTTTTGTTTTTACTTTTCCATACATCATCTATAACACAATATGACGGTGATATGGTTAACGGAAAAAAATAGACCAACCTACATTGAGCATATGTGAGGAATTTGTTTTTTATTTATTATTTGTTATTTATTGATTGTTTTAAGTGGATTATTTTGAAATTACAATTTGCATACTTAAATTTGTCTAAATCCTATTGCTAGGCAAGGCAAGTTTATTTATATAGCACATTTCATACTCAATGGCAATTCAAAGTGCTTTACATAGAAGAAATTAAAATAATAAAAAGAAATACTGCTGACATATTGATAAGCTCAGGGGTAGTTTATTACATTCCTCGGGGGGCTAAACGAACATGTGGAGGCCATAATTACAAAAAAGGGTAGCATAAATCCCGACATTGAACACAGTAATTTCTACAGATGGACTGACAACCTGGCGATCCCCGCGGTCTCAATGCGGTATAATGAATGCTTCGCCAGTAGGAGATTGTTGATATAGTAGACATTTTTATAACCCAATTCAGACTCTGGAAACTGGAAAAACTACAAGTATGGTGGCTGATTTGTAGCTTAGTAAGAAGTTCTATGGTGCGTCCCTTGTTGGAATTGTAGTTTATAAATACATTGGAGACGGCCCTGATTCTTGGTTGTTCTACAATAACAGTTAAATATCCGCGATTAACTGACATCCTCGCGATTGTTTTCATCCTGTTTATCTAAATGCAGTACAATGTGTGTTTTTGCTGTAGGAGGTTGTTGATATATATAGTAAAGATACCTTTTTATAACCCTAAACCTAACCCTACCTTTGGAAATTGGAAGAACTTCAAGCATGGACGCTGATTTGTACGCCTAGTAGCAAGTTCAATGGCACGTCTCTACTGGGAATTGTAGTTCGTAAATACATTGGTATATTCCACGTAATTAGAAGTTGACAGTATTAAACTGTGGATACTCCTAGGGGTTTTAGGGGGTGGGAAAGACATTTGTGTTATCAGATTGTAAATATATAATTGTTAAATGGGTGAAAATTGCTTGTGGGCTATTTTTGACAGCGCCCCCAGTTGGTGCCCAATAGTAACTATAATCACATGATAGCTGAGGTCCGGGGCTCTCTATAACAGTTGGTCCCATGTCTGCAGACCTTCTTGTTGCTGGATTAGAAGCCTTCAAACATGGTCCAAAGTCAAGGTTTAAAGGTCAGTATTTAGAAAGCTGGAGCCATGTAGAATCTTCATACTGACATATGTTATTCTCCAGGTCGAGACCTTTCCAACGGTGTATTTGGTTTAGCTCTACGGCAAAGTTTTAATTTTCTCATTTCATTGACAAAAGCAGTCCCAGGCCTAGTTTCAAACAGCACTTTGAAGGCCAAGATGAGTCAAACCAGAGTTTACAATGACATTATCTGTTTTTAATGACATTATCTGTTCTGACAGGTTTAATTCTCAGTTTCATGGACATGACTTTGCCCAGGCATAGCTTCACAGAACCCTTTGACAAAAATTACTTGAGGTAAAATTGTTTGACATGGCCTAATTTTTAACCTTAATTTCATGATGGCATGCAAGATCTATGTTTTCAGCATCAACCCAAGTATTTCAGGCCTTCCTCAACGCCTGTAGTAATGCACTAAAGGTTAGCAGTATTTTAATTTAAAAAGGTGATTAATTTTGGTCACTATTTCTGTAAGTTTATTAAAAGGATAAACCCCTTTAGATGAACCATCTAATTTTCAAGGGGGTCCTAAATATAAAGAAACTACTGTACATAAAGCAAAACAATACAAATAATACTCACACATACACAGACAAAAAATATCCACTAGCCACTCCCACCACACCAACTTATTCCCTTAAAAAGGCTGAAATATATGCAGTAAATGTACAAATACTAATACAAAGCTATGCATACATTTACATGCATATACACCTTAGATACACATTAGTTATTACTTACTATATCAGGTTGCTTGAAGATAAGTAAAAAGACATGCCTTAAAGTAATAAATTAATAATGCAGTGTGATCCCACGTATAAATATGCTTAATTTTTCTTTAAATTTTTCTCAAGCTATCGCCTTTTATCAACCACAAAAACATCACATTTTGTTCTTTAATAACCATAAAATGCTCATCTTTGTAAATACTTTATTTCTTGTCTTTCACAACAATACCTGTGAAAATACACCAAATGCATATTTGTCAAACGAGCCAGAAGGCTGTAATAATACAATAATTACATAAAAGTATAAAAGTTAATAACACTGGACTTTGAGGGTAAGATAACTTGAAAAGCACCAACAGAACAGGGAATCGAGTGATGTCAATTGTAATAATATACATTTACATTTATGCATTTGGCAGACGCTTTTATCAATGCGACTTACATTGCATTTCAAGGTACACATTTGCATTCTTATCAGTTCTTATACAATATAATTATACAATTCTTATACAATATAAAGTATAATAAAAAAATAAATAAAACTGTATTTTTCTGTGACATACTGTCTAATGTATTATAAGCAGAATAAGCACAGTGTGGGAAAATGCAAGGTTTACATTTTGGCCTAAATATGGTGATAGAGGAAAGGTCATGAAATCCCCAAAGTCATCCTCAACAATGTGACCCTGGACCACAAAACCAGTCACATGGGTCAATTTTCTGAAATCGAGATTTATACATAATCTGAAAGCTGAATACATAGTTTACTTTCCATTGACATGTGGTTTGTTAAGATAGGACAATATTTGGCCGAGATATAACTATTTGAAAATCTGGAATCTGAGGGTGCAAAAAAATCAAAACATTGAGAAAATCGCCTTTAAAGTTGTTCATTTATGTTCAGGATTGTGCTGCATTCACTCACAAAAATAAATCAGCATACCAATAATACATAGACATAGGACAAGTCCATTTCCTTCAACACGGTCCTTTGTGCAGCTTCCATCAGGGGAAATACAGAAAAACAAAACAGCAAGATGTAGGATAAGAAGGTGAGGGTTGACTTGACCAGCTGTCTTTGCTATGAGCTGATTGGCTGTTGAAACAGGTGTCTTACATTCTAACCAGCAACTGGCGAACTGACAAGCTGAGTCCCAGCGACACCATCAGCCGGCTCGAGTCGCTCTGAGACGGGCCAGTTCACGTCGCTGCAACGTTATAAAGCGCTTTCATCTCATTGTCAATCTTTGGTCTAAACTGGACTTAAGCCACAGTAATGGAACAGAACTCTCACTTAAATTAGTGAGACATATCAAAATAAGCCAGGCTTTTCCTTTATCCACCTTGATGGAGCACTCCCTGGTCTATTTTAATAAATATATTTTAATAAATAAATTACCTAAATTGTGTTTTCCTCTTCATCCTCACGGGTGTCTGGACTACTGAGGCCACTTAGATCTTCTGCTTCAACATGTAGAAGGACAGAGGCCTCAGGACCTAAGGCAGTCTTGTATTGTTGGAGGATGACTTGCAACCTTTCTGACACCTCAGACAGTCTTCTTCTTAAGAGACAGCAAAGTCCCTCATTTCCCTTGTCTACGTCTCAAAATACAAAAGAGATTACATTAAAGACAAACTACATATTAAGATTGCTTCATAAGACCAAAGAACTTCAATGGAAGAGATAATAATAAGCTTAATCTTGATGTTATATTAACCCCATATCAGGACACAAATTACAATGTTCAAAATTCTTTTGTTAATTTCGTCTTTCATGTAACAGCCACTGTACAACAAATCTGCACATCTCTCAAGCAAATGTGACACACTTTAAAGCCGTACTGACTTGTTACCATAGCAAACAACTATAATCCCCATTTTATTAAGTACAAACCAAATGACCACGACAAACAGAGCATCCAAGTGCTGTGACTGAGAGACTGATATGGTTTGATTTTTTTTCTTTTTTTTACTTTATAATATATTGTAATATAATTATATTGACAGGGTTTTTATTCAACTTACCCTCCTCAGCCATCTTCTTGTTGAGAACCACTGCCAGGCTCTGCAACCATGTGCAGTGTTGTGCCGTCTCCAACACCAAAACGCTTGTTTCCTTTGGCAGTCGCATTGTCAACATCACTTGGTCATGCAATGGTTTCTTGATTGAAATGTTTGCTAAGAATCAATAACAGTTATACATGAGACAATCTTGCATAATAGCACTGCAATGTTTTGTAACTACAAACATGTACTTTTTTATCCAATTCATTTATAATAAAAAAAATGAAAATACACACAAACTACCGGTAAATGAATATTACATCACTCAATATGCTACATGCATGCCTTAGTTCTTTATACTCTATATGTGACCCTGGATCACAAAACAGAAGGAATCCGTGGCGACACACAGCAACCTCCATCCTCTCTTCATCCAATTCGCTGCTGTCCACTGGGCGTCCCCACATGTGCCTCTTCCCACAAAACAAACACGACAAATCAAATAAAAGCAATGGTGTCATACAATATAATATATCTCATTTATTCTCTCAATTTGATTTTGGAGTTGTTGGTAGGCAAAAATAGTTGAAGTGTGTGTGTGTGTGTGGGGGGGGGGGGGTATATGGTTATTTTTTTAACAACTATTTTGTCAAGTTATAAAACTTGCATTTCTCACTGCTTTCTGTATGGTGTCGACAAATCTAGACACCACACTGTCTTCAGCCACAAAGAGCCCCTCAAAAAAGCCAAGATCATCAGAGCTGAGGAAGAAAGAAAAATAGGAAATCCATCAATGAAATATATTATATTAAATCAAATCAAATCAAATCAAGTATATTTGTATAGCGCTTTTCACAATACAGATTGTATCAAAGCAGCTTCACAGTATAATAAAATAATACAACAAAGTTTGTTTCTAGTGGAATTTATTGATTGATAGAATAAAATTAAATATCCCCAAAATATCCCCAAGTAAGAAAGTATTAAGTAAGAAAATAAATCAATAAAAAGACTGGAACAAAGACCACCTTCTGGTCCGCGAAAGCGATATAGCTTTCGGTTTCCATCTGCTGAAACAGCCAATGTTTCTGGCGTGCAGGCTGGGCAGGTGAAGAGAGCACTACAGCAGAGCTGGGCTTCCTCAAATGATGCATATGAAAGCTCTAAGAAGCTGCGCTGCAGTGCATCGCCATTCATATGTCCAGACTGGAAGATTCATAGAAATATTATTTGTAATGTAGTGTGCTTATGGCAAGAAATTTTATAATACGGTAATAACAATTACACTTACTCTTCCTCCACACTTAGTGCGATGCTCCAGCAGCTTTGCGAAGGCTTGTCTGGAGAATCCCGGAGAGATGATCTTGAGTTCCTGAAAGGAGTTCTAGAGGTCCAGTGTATAAAGCATGGAATTGGTGACAGAGGCTGGCCAAAATCCACTGCTAAGGAGGTCCTTCAAGTCCGGGGTCCACTGCTGCTGGCACGCTTGACATACATATAGTGGCTGATTGCAAGTCAAAACGCCCTTGGAACAAAAAAGTATATATAAAAAATTATAAATACACATTTACCACATACTTATTTTTACAACAGTAAATTCATTCTGCACATTGTGCAGATTTCGGATTTCGTGGGAACATACCTTGCTCATGGGTGCAATATCTACCTTTCTCTTTAATGACGCATGATGTTGGAGGAATGGCTTCAAAAAACCCATTAATCAGGCATTCCCTGTTGTGGAGTGGCTGTTTTTTGTGACGCAATACATCACAGTCCCCACAGAACCACTCATCAGGAAGACACTCTTTGCACCAAGAGAGAATTAAAAAAAAAAATTTTGAATATAAGACATTTTTTACAGGTGAATAACTCAAAGTACAATACGCTCAATTTAAGCTATTTCAAATTTAGTTAGATACTAGGTTTGATTCTATTGTATGGGATTGCATAGTGGCTCAGTGTTTAACACTGTCACCTCACAGCAAGAAGTTTCTAGATTTAATTTTATCATTAATGTGTTTTTCATCTGGGTATCCAAGTTTCCTCCCATCCGAAAAGACCTACAACTTAGCCTATAAAGCAGGGCACTGAACATTAATTCTCAGCAAACCTACCCTGGGTAATTAAAGTTGAATATTAATGAAAACCAACCTAATAACAGTAGGCATGTGGCAAAGCCCACACAAGGGATGACCAACAGCCTCTTTTGCAATAAGACATTTTAGGTGTTATGGTCTTGCTTCTTTCCAGCGCTCTGAGGCTTTCTGCTGCCGAAAGACCACGATGATGCAGAGCTTCTTTGAGGCTCAGCAGAAGGACATGACGCCAAAATATCAGAGAGCCTCTCCATATTTTTTTCTCTAAAGAAAATATGAAATAAAGCTGTAAGGGACAATTTAGATGAGGACCAATTAAAAGTCAACTAATCCATATTTAGAATAAAAACACCATTTCATGATTTAGTATCAAACTGGACCAAATATTTACTAAATTGTGTTCTTTATCTATTGCCCTGTCAGTTTAGTCTAAGGGGTTTTTCTTTAATTACTTTAATGACACATGGATTTTTAGATACATTTAGATTTGTACTTAAATTCATCACTGTTATTTACCAAATTCCTCTTGAGGATTTAGTTTTGCTGAGAGTACAGTAAGTGGAGCCTCCACACTGGATGACAGAGAGCACTGAAGCGGAGGGTATGTGACTGTAAAACAGTACATAGAAGAGTAAGAACAGGTTAGGATATCACTGCTTTCATGTTCTTTTTTTTCAACCTATATACTGAACAATTTATGAAATATATTTTTGTTAAGTGCTTGGTAATGTCTTCTACTATAGTGCCACTGAAAGGTTTATATACTTTTTAATGTCTTTTATATTTTAAACTCTCAACAATCAATTCCAGTGTTTTAAATTCCTACAAATGTCAAATAATTCAGATATAACCTGTAGCTGAGTCTCGGCGCCGCCCTCCTCGCCTCCCCCTCAGTTTGCCACGTCCAACAAAGTCCTTTTAGAGGTCTGTGGAGGGTCTCCTCCAGAACGTGCACATTTCCTCTCCACAGCTGCTCTCTGTGTTGAAGTGAATATTTCTTGTAAGACTGATGTTGTTAAAGGTACTGGAAACAAAAGACAGGGAACTAGTGAAAGGAACACACAACATAGTGTGTTATTAAGGTGTTGAACGGATTAAATGAGGGGGGATGGAACGCTCTATTCTTCCAAAATATATTCCCTCATTTACACAAGCCACAGAGCATGATATGATGTTAATTGCTTAATTGAATCATGCAATATACCTGTATGAAATCTTCGGCATTCATCCTTCTTCCACATTCATCACAGTTTTTACTTTAATTTGTCCCCCATCCATTTGTTTGTATAAAATGATTGAGATATATAAAAACTCTAACCCTGGCCTCAGCTAGAATGTGGTCATGTTTCATTTCAAGAGCCATGCGTCTCACCTCTTGGTAGTGGGGATCCTCTGAGTCAAGGCTATGTTTGGTGGCATTGCAAAGCAGATACAGACACTGACCGACAAAGACATAAGACAGACAAGTCAATAAAGACGAACAGAGAGGAAAGATTAAGGAAATAGATAAAGACTGAGATAGATAAAGATATAGATTGGAGAGATGGATAGAAATACAGATAGTGAGATAGATGGACAGATAGTTTGCGAGAGATAGACAAGAGATAGAAAGAGGTTGGCTCTTAAAAGTGCCTTTGGGTGTTGAAAACAGGTGTATCTTGGTTGAAAAGGTGAAGTTTGACAGAATCTGCAGGGAGAACAGAAAATGCTAATTATGTAGTGTAGGCTAGCTAAGTTGATATAAGTTTCAAAAAGTGTTCCCAATAGTGAGAGATTCCCATTTCCTTATAAATACTTATAGAGACAGAGCGCAACGCGTCATAATCTGAAGACCACGCCCACCAAGGGGGAAAACAATCCAACCGTCTCCATTGACTTTGCATTGCGAGAGGCTGCCTCCTTGTCATTTCTTGCTTCAAACAAAAGACAGAATAATGCCTAAAAGCTGCTATGTGACAAGGTGTACAGCAAACAAGCTAAAAAACCCAGAAATAAGTTTTCATAAGCTGTCGACCCCAAAAAACGAGCGTTTGAGGACATAAAAGTGGATACAGGCTGGAACGAATGGGTAAATTGTGGGATCCTGACACTCAGTATGTCACGGTGTCAGGTTGTGTTCTCCAGGTGTCCACTAGATGTCCTCCTTCCTCACGGTGTCTGTCAAATTTTTTAACTACATTCCCCACGATCCTTGTCTCATCATTGCACTCAGCTGTCCCTTGTCATTAATCATTGCATTTCTGTCACGATCCACACACACACAGGAAACAAGAGAGATCCAATTTGCAGTATTTATTGGGGTAATCCGGATCGTGGGGAATGTAGTTCAAAAATGTGACAGACACCGTGAGGAAGGAGGACATCTAGTGGACACCTGGAGAACACAACCTGACACCGTGACACAGTATGCACTAAAAATACACTACGTGTGCAGTAAGTTAAACATTTGGTCACTGGTGAGTCAAATATCCAAATGTTATGTCAGTTTTATATATTATATTTCTGTAAGATAAACTATCCTGTGTTGCCGATTACGGTCTCCTCCAGCGGGCATACGTTCTCAGAGTAATGAGACACGTGACGCTCTGTCTCAACTGCCTGTATCCACTTTTATGTCCTAAACACTCGTTTTTTGGGGTCGAGAGCTAATAAAAACTTATTTCTGGGTTTTTTAGCTTGTTTGCTGTACACCTTGTCACACAGCAGCTTTTAGGCATTTTCTGTCTTTTGTTAGAAGCAAGAAATGACAAGGAGGCAGCCTCTCGCAATGCAAAGTCAATGGAGACGGTTGGATTGTTTTCCCCCCCAGTGTGGGCATGGCCTAAATGCGCTCTGTCTCTATGGTTAAAATGAATAGAAAAATATTGTTTTTAAAGATGTATGTGCAGTAACGTTAGGCCAAGTGATATTGTTATTACTGACAGTGACACTTTACAATGACGTTCGAGAGAAGATGACATCGTCTCTAGATAATGAGAGTTAGCTGATGTTGAAGTTAGCTAACCATTTTTTATTTTTTTATTTTTTTATTTTTTTTATTAAAGATTCATATATCAAACATACAACAAGGCACATTGTAATCATATTCAGTCAATCTTACAACATGAATTGAACATGGAGTACAACGTTGACACATTTTCCAAAAACAAAACCAAAATAAATAAATAAATAAATAAAGGGAAAAGAGACCAAGAGACTCAGCAGTAGACACTAAGGAATGAGTTTGCATAAGTATTCATGAAAAATTAGGGCTTTTTGTGTTTTACAACATTTCATTGTTTATACCAAATTATATCATTTAGAAAGGCATTAAAGACAGGGGATGTTTTAAGAAATCGACATTTCTGTATGAAATATTTTGCCATTAAAATCAGATTATTCACTCCAAACTCAGTTGTTCTGTTCTCCATTTGAAGACCAAATTTAACGTATTCATATGTTAACATTGGGTTATTTTGTGTATCGTACATGATCCAGTACTGGAAAGCATCCCAGAAGGTCTGGGTTACATTACAAGAGAAGAAGAGATGTTCTGCGGTTTCAATGTCAGAATTACAGAAAGTACAAACATTCACATCCATATTAAATCTTTGATGCAAGAAGTTGTTACATGGATAAATCTCATTCATCACTTTGAAGTGAACTTCTTGAACCTTCGGTGAAATAGGAAGAGAAAGGTAACTGGTTCTTATCTTCACTAAACAATCGCTGGTAAATTTCTGGAAGATATGTTTTCTCTTGAGTGGTGAAGGGAAGCAGATCGAAGTGAGAACATTTCTAAAAAAAAGTATTATTACATTTATTTTTATCTAAGAAATTATAAGCATCTGTGATTAACGTGGGCTCTCGAGGAATAACCACAGAGTATGTTAACATGCCTTTTACTAAAGTGATCAGAGCTTGTGGGATTGCCTGAATTACAGTTTTAAATTGCCTCTCAGTGCACATCAAACTGTATTTCCGGATGAAAACTTCATATGTTAAGAAGTTACCAGAATTATCTAATAAATGAACAATCGACCAGACACCCTTTTCCATCCATTCACCGTAGAAAAAAGATTTTCTCTTAATTAATATACTTCTGTTATTCCATATTGGGACCGTGTGAGGAGTAAAGTTATGTTTGTATATGAGTTTCCAGTATTGGAGAACCTGTTGATGGAAAGTTGAAAGCTTAATCGGTAGTTTGGAAATGTTGAAGTCACATCTTAACAAGAAATGTATGCCAAGATTTTGAAGGGGAAATCAAACCAGAAATGATCACCTTTTATAATAAAATTCTGTAACCATTTTAATTTGATGGTACCATTCATTGGGTCAAAGTCAATGGCATTTAACCCCCCTTCTTTGGCAGGTTTCACTGTATCGCTTTTATTTACATAATGATATTTATTTTTCCATATAAAATTGAAATTATCTTGATTGATCTTCTTAATTAATTTGTCGGGTATATCCAATGAGTAGGCTGGGAAGGTAAGTCTTGACAGGCTTTGCATTTTAGTAAGTAAAATGCATCCAAAAACAGGTAAGTCTCTTTGAAGCCAACTGTTAAGAATAGTTCAATTTTTTTTAATGATATTTTATATGTTGGATGTTTCTCTAACCTTTTTATCTTTAGAAATTATAATACCCAAGTATCTGACTTCATTTTTAACTGGTATATTATACATATTAATCATGTCATGGTCTTGAATAGTTAAAATTTCACATTTTTCCATATTCAACTTTAAACCAGATGCTTTGGAGAACAAAGAAATCTCTTTTAAAGCCACTGGAATTTGTCTTGCATTCTTTAAAAAAAGTGTGGTGTCATCTGCCAATTGACTTATTACCAATGAATTTCCCATGACATTTAGAGGTTGGATGTTCGGGCTATTTTTAACATGGATTGCTAGTAATTCGGCTACCATGATAAATAACAAAGGCGAGGTTGGACAACCTTGTCGAATGCCTCTCTTTATATCAAAGCGCTTAGATGCTCCAAATGGCAGAGACACTGAACTGTTGATGTCTGTATATAGCAGATTGATTATGTCAGTAAACTTATTCCCAAACCCAAAACACTCCAGAGTCCTTAAAAGAAATTTATGTTCGACCATGTCGAAGGCCTTGTAAAAGTCCAAAAAAAGAATAATTCCATCATCCTTAATTAAGTGCTTATAGTCTAACAGATCTAATACCAATCTTATATTGTTATGTATAGATCTGTCTCGGAGAAAACCAGATTGAGTATCACTTATAACATCAGCCAGACCATTCCTCAACCTGTCAGCAATCACATGAGAAAACAGCTTATAGTCAGTGTTCAATAAGGTGATAGGCCGAAGATTATTGATATATCTTTTGTCTTTGCCTTGTTTGGGAATGAGAGTTATTAACCCCTGTTTCATTGTAGGTGTAAGTGTCCTATTGCTCAAAATGTCCTTTATAGCCTCCAATAAAAATCCTTTCAGGTCAACCCAAAAGAATTTGTAAAAATTGGATGTCAGGCCATCTTGTCCTGGTGCTTTCCCTACTGCTATTCTCTTAATTGCTTCATCTAATTCTGCCATTCTGATCTCAGAGTCACATATTTCTTTAAAGGCTAATTCTATTTTGGGGATATACGGCCTCAAACCACCAAGGAAAATATCTGAGTCATATCTTGAATATTCAGAGCCATAAAGATTGGAGTAACATTTATAAATTTCTTCAGATATTGTTTTATGATCTGTGCACTCTGTATCATTAATCAATAATGAATTAATTATCTTTCTCTCCTGTCTCCTTTTCTCTAATCCACTAAAATAAGACGTGTTTTTCTCCCCTTCCTCTATACATTTAGCCCGAGACCTTACATATGCCCCTTGAGCTTTTTTAAGATACAAGTGATCTAGTTTTTCTTGTAGGTTAATTAAAGTGCTTTTATCAGCATTGGACATTAGAGTTTTATCACAGTATCTATTAATATCCTGTACCAATTGGATCTCATATTGCTTTTGTTTGCTATGTTTGGATTTACTGTATTGTATCGAAAACTCCCTTGCCTTAAACTTAAAGTACTCCCATCTACTACTATAATTGCCTACATGTATATCATTTTTAATTTTCTCTATCAAATTTCGGATAATTTTATTATAATCCTCATCTTTTAGAAGGTCTGCATTCAATTTCCAGTAATCTTTTTTTTTATTATTTCTGGGCCTATTATCTGGATTTAATACAAGATTTATCACACAGTGATCAGTTAAAGGTGCACTATTAATCGACACATTTGAGACATTGCTAGAAATTCCAGGTGTTGCTAACCATAAATCTGTTCTGGATTTACTACTACCATTGGGTTTGATCCATGAGAATTGAATGACCTCTGGGTTCCTATCCCTCCAAATGTCTATTAAACTGTTTGAATTTAAGAAATCACAAAGAATAGTATTCCAGTGGTTTGTATTATATTTAGAAGGATATCTATCCTGCCATTCATCAGGTGTCAGATTTAAATCTCCACCAATCAAAATAAGTTCGGTATGATGTATTTCCTTATATTCAGTGGCTACATCCGTAACTTCTGATAACAGCATTTTGTTCTACCATTACTACCATTTACTACCATTAAAGCCATAAATGTTTACCAAAATAATAAAAATCCCTTTAATATTTAACACAACAGCAAGCCAGTGACCAAATCCATCAGCTTTAAAAGTGATTACTTTCCCTGGACATTTATTGAAGCAGATGGCTACACCGCCAGATCGACTGGAACCATGACTGAATATAATCTTTTCCCCCCATTGGTTTGACCAGAAGGTGGCATCAGCGTCACAGGAGTGAGTCTCTTGTAAGAAAGTACAGTGGGCATTTTGACCCTTACAAAACAAAAATACTGCTTTCCTCTTCACTGAATCTCTAAGGCCTCTTGTGTTCAAAGAAGTTAACAATAAACTCATCTTTAACATAGAAAAAAAAAAAAATATATATATATATATATTAACAAAAAATACTGCTGTAACAATAAAGCAGTAACAATAGCCACCAAAGAAAACAAAAATATATATTTAGCCTAATAGCCTATATAGTCTAACTATATTAGTAAAGATCTCTTTTTAGTTCTTTAGAAATATAACTAATGGGTAATCCTCTAACATTCAAACAAATATGGATGTAACGTTACCCTGCCTTTAAATGATCATTTTCAAAAGTCTTTCCATGCCTATGATGACTTGTTTTTTATTCTCTGGCATATATGCGACGACCGTTTATGTAGCCAAAAGGTCCCCGGTAATATGCCTTCTCACCCGCTTTCCTTGCTTGCAGAATTTGCGGCCAGAGTTTTCCCCTTTCCAGCATGTCGTCCTTCGTCAAATCCTCGGCGAAACGGATCCCTGCAGCCTCACAGACCTGCGACTTTTTAGTCATTCTCCAGATGGCATCTCTATGTTGACGCTTAGTGAACTGCACAATCACCTGGCGTGTCTTGTTATCCTCCTTCCTCCCCAGGCGGTGTACAGTGTCCACGTATTCCTCCATTTTCTGGGACCATTCTGGTGCGATCTCCCCCAGCAGTCGTATCACCTCTTGCCTGATGTTTTCATCCAACGTTACCTTCGCTTTGATTCCCTTTATTCTCAAATTCCAGCGTCGTCTGTATCTGTCTTGCTCATTTGATCTTTCTGTGAATTCGTCAACTTCTTTCCGTAAAACAGACATTTGGGTTTCCAAAGTAAAAATCTTCTCCTTGCATTCCTTGACCCCTTCAGCATTGAATTCAATTGACTTCGTAAGATTAGCAATCATCGCAGTGTTCTGAGTTAGCTTAACGTGAAGCTCCGCCATCTTTGGTCTTGACTATCAAACCTGGAGTGAAGTGCTTGAATTGCTTCTAAAACCTCCACCGCGGTTGGATTTTGCTTGGACATTTTCTTCACATGTGCTCCTTTGGATGGAGTTGATGGCGTGAGTTATTTATCTCGTCATGGCCTCTTTTTCCTTCACTGTTGGATGCAGTCTCCATGTCCATTCCGAAATCATGGTCTGAATATCGCGTAGTTCGGAGGCTTTTTTCATTATCTTTTTTGTTCTTTTGTTCATTCAGCATGGTCAGACAGTCAGTTCCAGCTGTTTAGCAGGGTAACTAATATAAAAAACTCAAATTAAGGAACTTCCCCAGGTGCACTAATTTCCTCCAACCGTTCAATCCGCCATCTTGCGCAGACTCGTTAGCTAACCATTTAGCAAGCCTAATTTCACAAGAGTTTTATTTATTTTTTACTGATAACGAGAAAACTATTGGTCGGGCTTTAATTCGTTGCCCTAACATGTAAACCATGTGAGTCTAATGACAAAGAAAGGCACGAATTATGACATTTAAGCAAAACGTATTCATTAAGCCAACTTACCTGGACGTGTTTAAGATCACTGTACACAGCAATGACATCACTGAAGAAATCATCCAATCGCAAAGCGGACTGGCTCCGTCTCCACAGCAACGGATCTCGAGGTTCATGGGTAATGCTGGAGTCAACTAATTAAATTAAATTAAATTAAATTAAATTAAATTAAATTAAATTAAATTAAATTAATATCCAAAACATATCCCCGTTCTCACAATCGAAGAAGAAACAATTTAAACTTATGGTCATATCAGTCGATCAGGCTCTGTAGATTACCGTTAGACAGTCCCTCCAGAAAAACGCGATTATCCGATCGCATGATTCAATGCATAATCAGCCAAAGTCCGCATATTTATGCGGGGGACGCATTTTTTCAAATACGCCGCACTTTCGCCGCATAAATTGCAGATTTCCGCGCGCAAAATATGCGGGCTTGCATGATTTCATAATCCCCGCATTTTCGTTGCAAAAAGTCACATATAGGCTATCTTAGCAGAAAGTTTAAAAATGTTGCATTTACTTCACACAAGCGCAGCCATTTTCCCTGTTGCCATAGGAACGTTATAAAGTGACGTAATTACACGACATCATTGAAAACATAGACAGTATATAAACTGGACACAGCGACCCCATTGGATTCAACCAGGGGGGCAGGGTTTTCTATTATTTTGAAGGTACCCCCGGGCGCCGCCATTGGCTAGCGGACCCCCACCTGCTGTTAGCATCCCATTGACTCCCATTCATTTTGGCGTCACTTTGACAGCGAATAATTTTACATCTGAGGCGTTTAAAGACTCCATTTGTCCATTATTTATTTCTAAAGAAACACGAAAATGTATAAAAGGCTCCATTACCTTGTATCTTACGTTATAACCCCGTAGAAGCAATTTTTGTAAAAATAGGCTAACGATTGCGTCATACCCACGCGACTCTCTGTCGCACAGTATGAGATTACCGTATGGACAGGAGGAGAAGCTCGCGGGCAATCGCGGGGACGTGGAGGCAAAGTGACAAAATAATTAATCAGAATACTTAGCAAAAGTTTATCCTGCTGCTAGCTCATGGACAGCTCCTACTCACGCTCTCCGTCTCTGCAAGTTTCGGAAGGGAATGATTCAGATTTCTCTTGGCACAGCTACTAGAAGACAGACGGGTTGCTCACGTCACATCTACGTCGTCAAGCTCAGTTTGAGTCTGCGCAGTACGCTCGACCCCCAGGAAGTAAGAGCTTCTATTTGACTTCACTTGTCTTCGTTGAATCCAATGGGGTCGCTGTGTCCAGTTTATATACTGTCTATGGATTCAACGGAGACAAGTGAAGTCAATTAGAAACACTCACTTCCTGATGGTCGAGCGTACTGCGCAGACTCAAACTGAGCTTGACGACGTAGATGTGACGTGAGCAACCCGTCTGTCTTCTAGTGGCTGTGGCATGAGAAATCTGAATCATTCCCTTCCGAAACTTGCAGAGACGGAGAGTGTGAGTAGGAGCTGTCCATGAGCTAGCAGCAGGAGTAACTTTTGCTAAGTATTCTGATTAATTACTTTGTCACTTTGCCTCCACGTCCCCGCGATTGCCCGCGAGCTTCTCCTCCTGTCCATACGGTAATCTCATACTGTGTGACAGAGAGTTGCGTGGGTATGACGCAATCGTTAGCCTATTTTTACAAAAATTGCTTCTACGGGGTTATAACGTAAGATACAAGGTAATGGAGCCTTTTATACATTTTCGTGTTTCTTTAGAAATAAATAATGGACAAATGGAATCTTTAAACGCCTCAGATGTAAAGTTATTCGCTGTCAAAGTGACGCCAAAATGAATGGGAGTCAATGGGATGCTAACAGCAGGTGATGGTCTGCTAGCCAATGGCGGCGCCCGAGGAAGCTTCAACATAATATGAAATGCTGCCCCCCTGATTGAAAAGCTGCAAACCCCGCGATGCCGATGAAACCAATAATATCTCCAATAATACAGTGAGGAAAATAAGTATTTGAACACCCTGCTATTTTGCAAGTTCTCCCACTTAGAAATCATGGAGGGGTCAGAAATTGTCATCGTAGGTGCATGTCCACTGTGAGAGACATAATCTAAAAAAAAAAATCCAGAAATCACAATATATGATTTTTTAACTATTTATTTGTATGATACAGCTGCAAATAAGTATTTGAACACCTGTCTATCAGCTAGAATTCCGACCCTCAAAGACCTGTTAGTCTGCCTTTAAAATGTCCACCTCCACTCCATTTATTATCCTAAATTAGATGCACCTGTTTGAGGTCGTTAGCTGCATAAAGACACCTGTCCACCCCATACAATCAGTAAGAATCCAACTACTAACATGGCCAAGACCAAAGAGCTGTCCAAAGACACTAGAGACAAAATTGTACACCTCCACAAGGCTGGAAAGGGCTACGGGGAAATTGCCAAGCAGCTTGGTGAAAAAAGGTCCACTGTTGGAGCAATCATTAGAAAATGGAAGAAGCTAAACATGACTGTCAATCTCCCTCGGACTGGGGCTCCATGCAAGATCTCACCTCGTGGGGTCTCAATGATCCTAAGAAAGGTGAGAAATCAGCCCAGAACTACACGGGAGGAGTTGGTCAATGACCTGAAAAGAGCTGGGACTACCGTTTCCAAGGTTACTGTTGGTAATACACTAAGACGTCATGGTTTGAAATCATGCATGGCACGGAAGGTTCCCCTGCTTAAACCAGCACATGTCAAGGCCCGTCTTAAGTTTGCCAATGACCATTTGGATGATCCAGAGGAGTCATGGGAGAAAGTCATGTGGTCAGATGAGACCAAAATATAACTTTTTGGTCATAATTCCACTAAACGTGTTTGGAGGAAGAAGAATGATGAGTACCATCCCAAGAACACCATCCCTACTGTGAAGCATGGGGGTGGTAGCATCATGCTTTGGGGGTGTTTTTCTGCACATGGGACAGGGCGACTGCACTGTATTAAGGAGAGGATGACCGGGGCCATGTATTGCGAGATTTTGGGGAACAACCTCCTTCCCTCAGTTACAGCATTGAAGATGGGTCGAGGCTGGGTCTTCGAACATGACAATGACCCGAAGCACACAGCCAGGATAACCAAGGAGTAGCTCTGTAAGAAGCATATCAAGGTTCTGGCGTGGCCTAGCCAGTCTCCAGACCTAAACCCAATAGAGAATCTTTGGAGGGAGCTCAAACTCCGTGTTTCTCAGCGACAGCCCAGAAACCTGACTGATCTAGAGAAGATCTGTGTGGAGGAGTGGGCCAAAATCCCTCCTGCAGTGTGTGCAAACCTGGTGAAAAACTACAGGAAACGTTTGACCTCTGTAATTGCAAACAAAGGCTACTGTACCAAATATTAACATTGATGTTCTCAGGTGTTCAAATACTTATTTGCAGCTGTATCATACAAATAAATACTTAAAAAATCATACATTGTGATTTCTGGATTTTTTTTTTTAGATTATGTCTCTCACAGTGGACATGCACCTACGATGACAATTTCAGACCCCTCCATGATTTCTAAGTGGGAGAACTTGCAAAATAGCAGGGTGTTCAAATACTTATTTTCCTCACTGTATCTGTCTGCAGAACCGCAGAGCCACAGTTTTACCCCAGCAGTTTCACCCCAGCAGTTTTACCCCGCGCATGCGCAGTTTCAGGTTGTAATTCAAGCCCTATAAATAGTAATTTATATGCAAAATTGTCGCTATGCCCGTGTTGTATTCTCCGAGGCAAGAGTAATGCTGCTGCTTCTTCAAAAAACAACAATAAAACAGTCGTTTTCGTAACGTAACGTTTCCGTTACATTAACCCATACAATTTGTATTATGCATTTCCTGAACATGTACTTGCTAATCAAACACTTTATATGAACAAACTACTAAATCTATAAAACACAATCGGTCTTTCGACCTTTTACTATTGTGTCAATTGATGTTGATATGCGTGAGGGAGAGAGAGCAATACAGCATATTGTAGGGATGTCCCGATCAGGTTTTTTTGCCCTCGAGTCCGAGTCCGAGTCATTTGATTTTAAGTATCTGCCGATACCGAGTCCCGATCCGATACTTCTATAATGCAAAAAAAAAGAATAAAGAAGAGCGAAAAAAAAACAGATCCAGGATGTTCCTTATTTTTTATTTAATTCACCTTATTTTTAACATTAAACAACTCTGTTAACAAACAGAGCACTTCTGTGAGGTAGCTTGAACAATCAAGTAATAAATAAATTCTTCACTTTTGGACTTTAGTGCAACAGTAAATATTAAAAAAGTCTAATATATAAACAAATAGCACCTCAACTTAAAATATCCGGTAGGCATGTAAACAAATAAAAAATAAAAGTGCCACAGTGTTTGCAAAGCCAGTAATGTGCTTTTAGGAACTGCACTCCTAACTCTTTTACGCCTAACTCTTCTACTCTTTTCCGATCACGTGATCGGATCGGGACATCCCTAGCATATTGTTTGAAGGCGGTGAGAGTGCGCGCGCACAGCCGGGGCACTCTCTCTCTCTCTGCTTGTTCTTTTATGCGCCCTGTGTCCACTGATCTAAATAATTAGTTTGTTACGACGACTTATTTATTCCTCGTTTTAATAAATCGTGGACACGAACAGAGCATTTTGGCTGCACTGCAGTAGTTTTCTGCCGCAAACGCGGTGGTGGTTCAAGAGAATCTGTGTATCTTTCGCTCAGTCGTTTTTTTATTTAACATTAAGAGTAGAACAATTAGAAAACAGCTTGAGTATTAGATTTTTTGGTAATATTCTAGTAATAATAGTCCGCTGCTGCAGTTGCACGGAGCTTACAAAACTTAACGCGTGTATTGCAACTAGGCTACATTTCATTTTCTCATCAAACAACTAGACTAACGAATGGCTGCAACTGCAGCAGCGGAGCACTATTATTACTAGAATATTAGAAATCTAATACTCAAGCTGTTTTCAAATTTTTCTACTCTTAATATTAAATAAAAAAACGACTGAGCGAAAGATACACGGATTCTCTTGAACCACCACCGCGTTTGCGGCAGAAAAATACTGCAGTGCAGCCAAAATGCTCTGTTCGACTTTTCTGAGATCCTTTACTCTTCCCTGTGGATGACCTGTGACCTACTTTCTGTAAGATCTGAATTTTTGAGTTTGATTTCTTGAGATTGAATTTTAGAAAACTGAATTTGAAGTTCCGAATTTCTTCATCTTGAAAACTTGAATCTGTATTTTTTTTAAACTGAATATTTGCAGTATAAGAATTCAGAACAAAAAAACGAGCTGTTTGAAAATACATGTCTATAAAATTAAGCCATAAAAACATTTCAATTTGTTAAATTTCAAATGTTCAATATTCGTTTAAAAAAAAAATCAAATTCAGAACTATTTAAACTACCACCTAAAATTCAATTTTGTTAGATTTCACTTGTAAATAATTCAAATTGACACAATTCAAATTCAAATCATATTGTCATATTTTAAGCTCCATAAGTGGCCCAAAAAAAAAAAAAGTATAAGACACATTTTACGGCAGACTACACGAAAGTGTACCCCTGTCTTATAAGTGTCAAACAAAATGACAGTCTTGCATGCTGCACTATTTGTAACAGCGACTTCAGCATTGCCCATGGTGGGTTAAATGATTGCAAAAGGCATGTTGAGGTGAGTTCATTTCATGTGCATATTATTCAGGCCGGCTCGTTGCCAAGGCTACATGAAAACAACAAACTCCTTAGACCTGTTTAAAGTTGCAATGGACAATAAATAAAAGCAGTTTACATAAATAGAATAAGCAGCTTATATAAATAGTAAAAGTAAGCTACATGTTTAAAAATAATTGCATAGGCCTATAGCTTATAGAAATAATATATTATGCTTTTATATCTTTTAGGGACCACAACATGTTAGGGAGGCTAAGCGCAGGGAAGGCTGCTCCAATATATCTCAGTTCTTCCATTCAGATAGGCAAAGTCTCACTGAGAAGGTGACTACAGCTGAGATGTATTTCACATCTTTTATTGTGGAACATAACCTCCCATTCCATGTGTGTAGGCACACAGGAAAGTTATTTAGGAAAATGTTTCTAGGAAAAAAATTATGCCTGCTCTTCCACTAAGACGGCAGCTATGATGAACCTGGCACTGGAACCTGAGCGTTCAGAGGATTTGTACAGGTTAATCCGGACAGAAAAAAAGGCCATACAGTATTATGGTTGATGAAAGCAATGACATCATGTGTGAGAAGGAGTGTGCTATTTTAGTCAGGTACTACAGGATAAGGTGACAGTTGGATTTGTAGACATGCCAGTGTGCAATGATGCCAAAGCTGCCAACATATTCAACTGCATTGCATCATCCATGCATGACAAAGGCCTTGAATGGTCTAATTGTGTAGGATTCAGCAGTGACAACTGCAATGCCATGATTGGTAAAAACAACTCTGTCTAATCAAAAGTGAAAGCACAGGCACCTTATATATACAGTGTTGGCTGTCCAATTCACTTGGTTAACATATGTGCCAAAACTGCTGCTAAAGAGCTCTCAATGTCACCTGAGGAATTGCTAATTGATATCTACTACTACTTTGAGAAAAGTTCAAAAAAAGAGAAGACCTTAAGGAGTTTCAGGACTTTTGCAATGTAGCCCAGCAGAGAGTACAAAAGCACTGTCCAACACGTTGGCTTTCTTTGGGAAAAGGTTTGGACCATCTGTTCAACCAATGGCCAGCCTTTAGTTCTTATTTTGAATCACATAGTGAGAATCAGAAGTCCTGTGACATTCAGAAGAGGTTGACAGATCCTACTATGAAACTTTACACTTGTTTTCTCCACAATGTCACACAGTGCTTTGATAAATTTAATTTGATTTTTCAAAACAAGACACCAGTTCTTTTCAAGTTAAATGACAGTGTAGAAGAACTCCTGCATGACATAGCAAGCAGATTTATTGTGCCAAAGGTATTGAGAGAACTGAAATTGCAGGAGATAGATGTGAGCAACCCTGAAATTCACTGTCCAGATGAAAACTTTTTGTTGTGTTCTTGGTGAGGAGGCATTTGCTAAGTGAGGAAGCACTCTCCTCTTACAAGACGAAGCAATTCTTCAAAGATGCCAGAGCATTCTATGTCAGAAGCTTTCAAAAAGTAAAAGAAAAGTTCCCAATGAGAGACCAAATCTTGACAAATCTGTCAGTGGTCAATCCAGAGAACCAAGATGATGTGAAACCAGAGCAAATTTTGACTTTGGCAGAGAGATTTCCAAATGTGATGAAGGCAGATGCCAGAGAACAACTCCATTTAGAAATCCTGGATTATGTCTCAACTAACCTGGAAGCACTGGTGCCAAATTACAAGAATTTACCAGTTGATGAGTTCTGGGGGAAGCTGTCCAAAGTAAGACCTGTGAGCTCAGGGCTGTTGAGATTCAGGGAGATCTGTCAGCTGATGAAGGTGCTACTGGTGCTGCCAAATTCTAACTGTGACGTGGAAAGGGCATTCAGCATTGTGCGTCACATCAAGACAGAATTTAGGAGTCAGATGTCTCACCAAACACTTGTGAATCTGATGTCTTGCAAGATAAACAAATTCATTGACACAGAGTGCTATGAGGTTGAGGTTTCTGGAAAGTTGCTCAAATCTGCGAAGCAAGCAGCAACAAAGTACAACGAAAGCTTGCAACAAAAGTAAAAGGCATAGGAAATAGGCCTAGGCCTACGTGTAGGCTACATTTGGCGTGTATGTAAATAGTTATTTTATTCATTCATTGTTCTGTTATATTCAGCTGTATTTCAGTATACAAGTAAAGTCATGTTCTGTGGTGAAATGTCATATCCTTCGGGATAGCTCCCTGAAATTACTTTTTGCAGGTTGGGATGTCTGGGCTAACTAAAGGTAACGTTAATTTAGGTAAACTATAGACTTGAGCTGTAAGTTTGGGCTTTTAATCACATCTTGTGTGTAGATGAGAGATTTTGTAATTTTGTAAAGGTTTTGCTGACAATTGGTCAATGGATGAATGGAAATAAGCTAATTTATTTAACCTAAAAGTACGCACTGTATGGTTAATTCATAGTTATCACGTGACGTCACATCATTACGCCCACCTGGAGGGCAAAATAAGGCTTTCCTCCATCGGCCACCAGTCATTTTCATCAGGTTTGTAGTTAGTATTAATGTAGTAAAACAGTGTTATTAAAAGATCAAATCCAATATATACCGCTTATTCATGATGCATACTTTGTACAGGTAAGCAGATGAACACAGAACAAATTATTTATAACATCATAATATTGTTTGTCTTCTCCCCTTTACAGTATTGTTTGCCATCTAGTCCTGATCACAGAGTTTAGCTCCAAACTCATTAAGCAGACCTGAGCAGCTGATCCAGGATCACCAGAAACTCTGCAGAACTTTGGTCTGGACACCAGTGATGTAGGTTCAGAACATATTGCAGGAGATCTCAACATTGTCTCTCAAGGTCCACTTACATGCAGAGGTTTACTCCAGCCTAGTCCAGCACACCTGAACAAGCTAATCAAGGTGCTAAACTCTGGGTGCATATCACTCAGGTCTCTAGCTCAGTAGTCAGTGGCCATCTTTATCACAAAATCCTTACAGTGCACTGAAACATTCGCTCCCTAAAAACTCACTGTTATCGGAAGATCTGAAGCTCAAAACTTTAATTACACGAGACAGTTCGCTACAAAATGATGTGATAGCTGATTTTAAAACACAAACCAAAATTATATTTCAGCATAAACATACGTCGCTAGACAGGTAATGTCTAATCAAGCAAACATTTACAATTTATCTATGACTGAAATCTTGCACAAATATGTAGAGGGAAAACTCAAGTGTATACTTCACATTTTGGACAACCTTTGTTTTTTTACATTTACATTTTGGTTATTGTTTTCTTTCTCACTTTAGATGCTGGAGAAAACACAGCCAGGCTAAAGCATTCAAAGTGGAAACTTCTGTCGTGTCTCAATAATCCAGGATTGGGACGGTGGAAGGAGCAGATCAGAGATCAGGCAGAGATCTACTGGTGCCCCTGAGGAACTGATTTACCTAATGCGTCAAACATTACCAAACATTTTCATCACTCATCTTAATGTCGTTGCAAACCTGTAAGACTTTCGTTCATCTTTGAAACACAAATGTAGATCTTTTTAATGAAATCTGAGAGCTTTCTGTCCCTCCATTTCACAGTTTATGCAACTACAACTTTCAAGGTAATAAAGACATTATAACAATAATCAATATGACTCCAGTGGTTTAACCTCAACTTTATGAAGTGAAGTGAATGCTTTGTGTGTGCAAAAAAACCCATTGCATCTTTATTCACAAAATATACATCTCTGACACGTGTTCACGGAGCACCACGATTCATCAGTGTTGTGTTGGCGAGAGAGCCGGCCATCTCATGCGTCGGAGATACATCATTTGTCAATAAAGATGTAATTGTTTGCGCACACAAGGCATCTGTTAAAAATATCTTCATCTGTGTTCTCCACAAAAGTCTTACGGGTTTGGAGCGACATGAGGGTCAGTAATTAATGACAGAATTTACATTTTTGTGTGAACTATCCCTTTACTGTTTTCTAATGTGGTTATAATTGGTCATTGTTCTGTTTTATAAACATTTTCAATATTTTTAAGATTTATTGTTTTGAAAAAATGTTTATACAGAAAAGAACAATTTGATAAGTCACAGTAAAAACTTTAAAATTGTTTAAAAAAAATTATGTTTCAAATAAATGCTGCTCTTTTGGAAGTTCTGTTCAAAGAATACTGAAAACTATCGTAGTTTCCACAAAAATATGAAGCCGTACAACTGATAATAATCAAAAATTTTGAGAATCAAATCATAATGATTTCTGAAGGATCATGTGACACTGAAGACTGAAGTTATGATGCTGAAAATTCAGCTTTGCATCACATGAATAAATTACACATTACTATATATTTACATGTATATTTATGAAAAGTTATTTTTATTGTAGTAATATGTCACAATATAACTGTTTTTAGGGTATGCTTGATCAAATGCAGGCTTAAGATGTGATCAGGAAAGTGTTTTTTATGTGAAAGATGTATCTGATGTGTCAATAAATGGTCTGCAAATCTTTTATGAATTGTTTTATTATGAATATTAAATATAATCATGAATTCATGGTTGAAATTAGGCCTGAAAAAGACGTTATGTATTTTCAGCTCACTTTACAACCTAATTTAGATTTATAATTTATGTTATACTTATATTATAAATTATAAATTATAATATAGAAATTATATAAATATTAAAGATTTTTTTTTTATAACGTTCCGAGAACCTTTAGGGAACGTTCTATTAACGTAAAGAAAACTTTCCTAGCTAACCAACAGGGAACGTTCTAGGAACCTGAAAATAACGTTCTGGGAACCAAAAATTGTTAACTGGGTTGTATTAAATCATAAAACAGAATCCAGAAAAATATAATAAAAAACACACTTTTTAGATATATGTGGTATAATATCCCGCTCCAGTGCAGTAGGTGTCGGTGTGCAACTGTTCAGCTGCTCCAAACCCTCCTGTAAAACACACGAAGAAGAGGAAAACGAAAGTAACAACACCTGTTGACACCTAAACCTGTTGACACTAATAACACTCGCGGCCATTTATGAGTTTAATCCACAATCCATCGAGACCAGGAAGAGATTCTGAGAACGACGCGCGCGGACTGACAACAAGCGCTACTGAGTTCAAAATTCTTATAAATTCTCTTCTTAGTGGACAAGACTGCAAGTAAGTTTAATACATTCTCCATTAAAGTCATTTGTAATTATTAGGGACTTCATATTGTATATTAAGCGTGATTTAAATGTGAAGTTACAGAAGGCTGTTCTTCTGCTACTCCGAACAGACGAAGAATCTGCCAGAAATTACAATCTTTTGAAGTTAAAACACGAAAAGTTTTATTGATTAAGGGTTATTGAAAACAAATATGTTTTTGAAAGTTTTCTTACATTTCCTCTTATGTTTTAGGCTGTTGTTTTTGTGATGTGAAATCGAAAGTATTTTTGAAGCAGACATTTACAGTAGACAGAGATGAAGACATCAATGAACAACAATCTGATATTATTAAACTGAGTATCTCAGTTCATATATAGCAATTATGATTAGTAGTTATACAGTATGTCTATTATAATTCTGGTTACTTTTACGTAATTAGTTATTTTGGGATCATTTGAAAGTAATGAAATCAACCACCATTGTGAACTTGAAGTAATTATTAAATGACAAACGATTCAACAATTAATAAAGATTGGGTAAATATGATTGTAAAATGATATTATACTGTAATAGAGAATACAACAAATTGGGTTCAGTTTTCCCAGCACTGCACATTTCTGTTCCCCAATGAATTCATATTTAGAGTCAGTTAAACTCATTAAACAATCAGAAATGATTAAGACCATTCAGTTATTTTACATGTCAATATATTTGTTTGTAACTCACTTTATTTTATACATTGTTTTTGCTGTTGCTGTTGTTGATGATAACTCAGCATTCTTCATTATTGTCTTAAGTAAGATGTTCTTCATCTGTGTAAAATGGTGTCATTTCCAGGTGATGCTGAAGGATTGAGTGTTTTCAGAAAGCAGTGCTGATCAGTTTTCAGTGTCAGTTTAGCTGCAGTATGTCAGAGGAAAGAGGAAAGGACTCTCTCTCTCAGATGAGTCTCTCAGAGAAACACAGGTAAGACTGCGTCTGTTTTCATCAGTTTAAACTCGACTGGACTTTGTGTTTCCCTGTCAATAACAAAACTTTAAGCATTGTTCTATATTTGCAAATGCTTTGAACAACTTCACTTTTGAGCTTTTTAAATTAACACTGACATTGTCTATAAAGCCCTGTTTGCTCTATAGAAAATATCACAGTTAATAATTTGTTAATAACCTTCTAGATGCTGAATTAATCCAAATAAATGACTTTAGTTTTTAGATAATAAAATTATTTATAGACATTAGAAAACAACTATACACTTAATTTAATTCAAGTATGCTAACAAAACTGTGTCTCACAGACATTTCTGCTCTCTTTTCTGTCAATAAACAAAAACTTGACATGTTCTCTTAAATTATAATTCTCAACATATATTAAAGAAATTGGTAAACTAATGTGAGCCAGTAAATAAAATGATTGTTAACTATAAAACTGTTGATTATGTGAGTGTGTATTTCTGTGGAGGATTAGATAAAGACACAGATGTGTTTCAGACACAGTTGATCCTCCTTTACTGAAGTGTTTTCTCTCTCTCTCTGTTCTTTGTGTCATCAGTGTAAGATCAGGCTCACATGTGTCCAGCTCTGTGTCTCTGAAGAGTGATCGGTCTAAAGAGTTTCCACCAGACTTCAGTGAGAAAACACCATCATCTAATAAAAGGTATTTTGTGTTACTAATTTTTTGTCACACATTGACTGTGTTTAAAAGTTGTATCAGTGAATACCAATCATGAAACATGTTTAGATTAAATATTTATCAGAGTATTAACAGCTAATGCTTATTTCTCTTTCTGTAAAATATCAGTTAGTATTTTATTTTACTAATTTGATTACAGGCTTCAATATGAGACATTAGACTCAGACGTTCAGACTCACAGGAACCACGAGAATTTCAAAGACAATCTTCTAGGGATCTTCCAGGTAGGAAAACACATTTTTATAAATGTGTAATATTTCTAACAAACAAATATGTTATTGAACAAAAAAAATTAATTAAATTTTTCTTGATCACTTATTTTTCCTTTTAAACACATTTTAGCACAACTTGGTTAGCATGTTAGTCTTTTAACTGGATTTTTTATGTACATGTATTATAATTACTGGATAAATAGTGTTGACCAAATGTAGATGTACAATTTGGCTTAAATTGTGTTATTCTGTCTTTTCTCTTACTTTTGTTTGTAGGATCTTGAGAGCAAAATAATCACATTTCTGAAGAATGAGCTGGAGAAGTTAAAGAAAATATTACAAAAAGAGAACACACAACACTTTGTGAAGGACTTTAATGAGAACAGATCCAGTATCAAAGAATCAGCAGCTCTTGATCTCACACTACATTACCTGAGAGAGATGAAGCAAGATGAAGCTGCTGATGCTCTAGAAGGTAAGAGACTCATGATCATCTGTCAGATTCTCTTATAAATGTAGGAGAGAAAATGAAGACTAAAACTATCTATTGTCTGTTCCTGTGGTTAGATGAGCTGCTCTTCATTCCTCAGCTGAAATGTGGCCTAAAGAAGAAGTATCAATGTGTGTTTGAAGGAATTGCGAAGCAAGGTGACTCCACACTTCTGAATAACATCTACACAGATCTCTATATCACTCAGGGTGGCAGTGAACAGGTCAATACTGAACATGAGGTGAGACAGATTGAAGTTGCTTTCAGACGTCATGAAGCACAAGAGATACAGGTTGATTGCACAAATTTGTTTGAAGCTCCTGAACAAGACGAGGAGATCCGAACTGTACTGACAAAAGGAGTCGCTGGCATCGGGAAATCAGTCTCTGTGCAAAAGTTTGTTCTGGACTGGGCTGAAGGAAAAGAAAATCAAGATATCAGCTTCATATTTCCTCTTCCATTCAGAGAGATGAACTTAAAGGAGAAAGAAAAACGAAGTTTGATGGACCTTATAACTCAATTTTTCCCAGAGACAAAAGGACTGAACCTTACAAGAAGGAATCGATTCAAAGTGCTGTTCATCCTTGATGGACTGGACGAATGTCGCCTTCCTCTGAAGTTTGACAGTAATGAGACGTGGCGTGATGTATCGTCACCAGCCTCTCTGGATGTTCTCCTAACGAACCTCATGAAGGGAAATCTGCTTCCTTCTGCTCTCATCTGGATCACCACCAGACCAGCAGCTGCCAGTAAGATTCCTCCTGACTGTATCGACCGGCTGACAGAGATACGAGGATTCAGTGACACACAAAAGCAAGAGTACTTCAAAAAAAGATTCACTGATCAGAATCAGGCCAACACAATCCTAGATCACATTAAACAGTCAAAGAGTCTCTTTATCATGTGCCACATCCCAGTCTTCTGCTGGATTTCAGCCACTGTTCTCCAGAACATTCTGGAGGAGAAAAGAAATAATGATGTGAAAAACACTCAGGCTGATGAGATCTCTAAAACACTGCAGGAATCAAACACTGAAGACACTCCCAAGACTCTGACACAAATGTACACACACTTTCTCCGCTTTCAGATCCAGCAGAGCCGCCGAAAATATGATGGAGAATACACACCAGATGTTTCCTGGGATAAAGACGCCATCCTTTCACTGGGGAAACTGGCATTTCATCAGCTGGAAAGAAACAACCTGATCTTCTATGACACAGACCTGGAAGCCTGTGGTATTGACGTCTATAAGGCATCAGTGTACTCAGGCATGTGTACCCAGATCTTTAAGGAGGAAACAGGGATCGTTCTTGGTACCATGTACTGCTTTGTTCACTTGAGCATTCAAGAGTTTATTGCAGCCCTTTATGCACATCTGTTTCTAGACATCAACAAGACAAGTGTGTTTGATCATGAGTCTACAGAACAGGAAAACAGAAACAAAACCATGATTGATTTTCTCAAGACTGCAGTGGACAAGGCGCTCGAGAGTGACAATGGACACCTGGACCTTTTCCTTCGCTTCCTCCTCGGTCTGTCACTCCAGTCCAATCGACGACTCTTACGAGGTCTGCTGACACAGCAAGACAGCAATGACCAGAGCAACAAGGAAATAGTTCAGTACATCAAGCAGAAATTAGAAGATAATCTTCCTGCAGAGAGATCCATCAATCTGTTCTACTGTCTGAATGAACTGAACGACCAAACTCTGGTGAAAGAGATTCAGACCCACCTTAGAAGAGGAAGTCTCTCATCTGGTGACCTTTCACCTGCCCAGTGGTCTGCTTTAGCCTTTGTGTTGTTGACATCAGAGGAAGAGCTGGAGGAGTTTGAGCTTCAGAAATTCAAGAAATCAGACGAGTGTCTCATTAGATTATCGGCAGTCATCAAAACCTCCAGAAGAGCTCTGTAAGTCTTTTAATATATTTTGTCATGTTTAGCTCTCATCTTAAAAATGCATTTATCTACATTACTCTATAGTGATTCCCCTTCATAAACATGAACCTATACCTGTAAAGCTTTGTGTGTGTGTGTGTGTGTGTGTGTGTGTGTGTGTGTGTGTGTGTGTGTGTGTGTGTGTGTGTGTGTGTGTGTGTGGAGACAGTTTATCAAAACTAAAGACAAAATATAAAAAACATGTAAAAATGTTTGCTTGTTTGTTTTGTATCATATCATATTACCACATCATATACAGTGCAATGCATAAGTGAATACACCCATGCTAAAGTTGACTAAAAAGAGGAATAAAAAATCATATTTTGGAAATTGAACTTAATGCCTTAATTTAAAAAATTAGGAAAAATCCAACCTTTAAGGACACCAATTTTCTTTGTGAATGAATAATGTATCGTAAATAAATAAATGTTCTTCCTTAAAATACATGGTGCATAAGTGAGTACACCCCTATGTTAAATTCCCATAGAGGCAGGCAGATTTTTATTTTTAAGTATTTTTTAAAAAAAAAATTAGGATACTATGCATCCTGATAAAGTTCCCTTGGCCTTTGGAATTAAAATAGCCCCACATCATCACATAGCCTTCACCATACCTAGAGATTGGCATGGGGTACTTTCCATAAGATCATCTCTCAATGCAAATCAAACTAGCTATTAGGCTAACTGAAATAAAACCATGCCAATCTCTAGGTATGGTGAAGGCTATGTGATGATGTGGGGCTATTTTAATTCCAAAGGCCAAGGAAACTTTATCAGGATGCATAGTATCCTAAAAAAAAAATACTTAAAAATAAAAATCTGCCTGCCTCTATGGGAATTTAACATAGGGGTGTACTTATGCACCATGTATTTTAAGGAAGAACATTTATTTATTTACGATACATTATTCATTCACAAAGAAAATTGGTGTCCTTAAAGGTTGGATTTTTCCTAATTTTTTAAATTAAGGCATTAAGTTCAATTTCCAAAATATGATTTTTTATTCCTCTTTTTAGTCAACTTTAGCATGGGTGTATTCACTTATGCATTGCACTGTATTAGTTGTCCCTCTGTTTCTCCCAGTAATTAGATATTTTAAATAGAGATGCACCGATTACAATTTTCTAGGCCGATTCCGATTTAATTTTTTCTAACCACATTACAGCACACACAAATATTTATTTTCTATCTTTTCTTTAATAGAACATTTTGCATAGAACATAGATAATTTTTTTGAACAAGATAATCGCTATAAAATAGAACTATAAATTACTCCTGGTGTGGAAAATACACACACATATATATATATATATATATATATAGTATATAATATATATATCCTTGCAGTATAAAGATATTTCTATAATTTCTGGCTAGTTTACTTTATTTATTTTTTATAATCATAACCACTGCTCCTGCTCCCGGTGTGAATGCACTCATTGATTAACATGCACGCCAAAAAAAATACGCGCTGCTCACATTTGCGGTGTGAAATGGCCGTAATTCACAAGGTTTCCTACATGTGCGTTTGACCGGCATAAAATCGGCATATGTCCGACTGACCGGACGGTCGCCGGTCATGGCGATCACGTGAAAATCAACCAATTCCGGTCACCAGCCAATCAATCGGTGCATCTCTAATTTTAAATGCTTATTTCTATGAGTAATTCTGTAGTTTAATGTAATAATAATGTAATGCAATATGTAGATTGAGATATTTACAAATAAACATTTATCAATAGCCTGTTGTATCGTATTTGATGTACACATTTTAAGATGGTTTTTCTACAATTTTTTTTTTTAATTGTTGTTCCAAAAGCTCTTTTTACATATCATTTTTTAAAATATATTTTTCAAATTTAGTAATTAAGTAAAATAACTATACATTTAATTTTCAGCAATTGTTATGGATGTTTTTTTTTTACTATCTTTAAATAGGGGTGTGACGATAACCGCATCACCGCAATATCGCGTTAATGAGATGCCTACCGCGGTGTGAGGTCATCACCGCACTTCTTTTTTTTTTTTTTTTGCTGAAAGTTACAGTAGTGCATATGGTTTGTGATATGAACTATAAACACATTAATATTTGCTTATAATTTACTGTATTCTGCGAGTCCCATGTTCAAGGATGTCTGGAGAAAAAAAAACGCTTCCTGCGCAAGGGAGGGACAGTCCGTTAAACATATGGGGGATTTATTTTTGTGTGTGTGTCTGATTATTATTAATTAACTGCTAGGTTTTGTGATGTTTACAGATAATGTTCAATTAAATACAAACAAACACAGGCATAAAAGACAAGCATAACGTAAACAGTTGGAGTTAGATTTTAATTGCAAGTAGCGATCTCTCTTATGTGACGGCGCTAGCCGAATGATTTAAAAAATAGCCACGAAAATAGTGTCATTTAATAAGCCAAATACTGTGTCGCCTTTGAGGCAGGTGACAATTAAGGGGAAGCCGGTGAATTTGGACAAGGCAATATGCCGTATCTGTCGCACAAAAGTATCCGTCTCGCGAGGAAATACCACTAACTTAAGACCACATCTTAGGAAAAATTAACCATCCTGTGGCATTTGCTGGACTTAAGTGCAGCACACCTACCTTAGGTCGGCGACACACTGGCTGCGTGGCGTGTCCGTTTTTATTTCGGCTCCCATGTTAACAGGTTAGAGCTTGCACACTGCCTGCGTGAGACGCACGTCTCAGTTGCAGCTCGAGCCGCGCGGAAAACGCTTGCATGCTAGAAATAGAACCAACGCCTATTTTTCACGCGACACGCAAGCCTGTTGGAAGCGTTTCCTGGCAAAATAGAATAGGAAAAGATGTTTGTATGTCATTTTGACATGAATACATATTAATAAATTACATTTTGATGTTTGAAAGTTAAGGTTTCTTTTGACATAAATGCAGATATAAATGTAATTTAAAAAAAAATATTATCGATTTTCAAATATTGTACCTGTCAATACAGAGCGAAATATTCTGTAGCCTATTTTGCCGTCAATACTGCTGACGCTGTCTTTGCTGCTATATATTTGTTTAAAATTAAGTATAGGCCTTCCACAACTCTCTCCCCATATGTCGAATATATCACCAATGAGGCTTATGTCACCTAGCAGCAGCAGCAGCATCGTTGTTTCTGGTGTGCAAAGACAGAAAAAGCCACGCAGCTGACACGCAACAGAAACGCCACACTCACACCACGCAGCCAGTGTGTCGCCGGCCTTAAGGCTACCTAATTAATAGTTAATTATTAATATTTACAATTTAATATAAATGTTAATTTGTTTATTATTTGATAAAGAATACTGCTTTATGATTATTCATTTCCATTGTCATTTACAAGCTACATGCAGTCTTGATCGCGTCTGCAGTGTGTGATGCGACCGCGGGTGATTTTTTTTTTTGTGGTGGGGGGGTGTCGGTTAACCGCCAAACCGCGAGATTTGTTGCTTCTTCACCGCGGTAAGAAAAAATCCCATACCGTCACAGCCCTATCTTTAAATTAATGATATATCACCCTTTGGCCACCCTGCTCTCTTAAGATATCGGCATCAGCCATCGGTTGACCTTAATCTTGAAATATTAAAAACAAATAACATTTCTTAGGTTCTTAGTTTTAAGTAATCTTAGCTTTACTTAAATCATTAAATATTTTATGTCAAGTAGACATGTACATGTGAATGGAGGCATTTTTAGAATTACAGTGAATTACAGTGAATCCACAGGAGTCACATGACTAGCGTGAGGTGCGATGACTGACAGGACGATGCGAGAGACCTTTTGTGAAAAATTCAAAGATCTTTTATTTATTTGTTACAATGTGGGTATACCATATCAATCCTGTGCTGTTTTATTGTTGTTGTGTTTTTTCATCGAGTTTTTCATACTTTGATGGACTTGAAAAATATACAGCCATTCACTGCTATTATAAAGCTTGGAAGAGCCAGTGCCCGGTTGCATAAAGCACCTTAAGTGTAATTTTCCCTTAAGTTCTCCCTTAAACCTAAGGGTGTTGCAGAAAAAACCTTAAGTGTTACTTGACCTTGAATGTCACACATCACAACCACTCTTTACCTGCGGTGTTACAACTGCTTATAGCATTGGGTTTTTTTGCAAATGGGAGTTTTCAGACGGTAGTGGGAGATGTTTTCCCTGTGCATAAATTGTCTGTCAGCAGAGTGGTTCATCGGGTTGCGGGGGCTCTTTCTCATCATTTAAACGCAACGGTTTTTGTTTATAGTAATTTATACTTTAGTGATGTAATCATTACTTGCTTACCTAGTGTTGAGTCAGAATTCAGATGATTCTCTCAGAGCTGGTAAATCTGCCACAGAATGGAGGGCGAGATCTGGTAGAAATCACTTCTCTTAATATTTTATTTGACAGGATTAATGTATTTTAGTGCTTTTGAGGGAGCTGTGTATCTTTGATTCTGCTTTCAGCTTTGCAGCTAGTCTCGACTAAACACTTCCTCTAGTTTATGAGTGTTTTAAAGCACTGTGAAGGTATTTTGGTCCATTTGTCCCACTCCTCCTTACAAAGCTGCTTCAGCTCATTGACATTTGTAGACTTTCCAGCATGAGCTGTGTTTCACATACTTCCACAGAATTTCAATGGAGTTGTAGTCTGGACTTTAATTAGGCCATTCCCAAACTTAAATTTTCAAATTTTCCAACCATTTTCAGGTTACTTGTTGTGGATCATTCAGATCAAAGACTTTCAGACCTGGGGCTCGTTCTTCGTACGTTGCTTAAAACATCCGAGATCAAATTACACATCCAAGATGATATCATCGTGCGAATCATGATCAGCCATCGGTTGACCTTAATCTTGAAATAGTAAAAACAAATAACATTTCTTAGGTTTGTTGGTTTAAGTAATCTTAGCTTTACTCAAAGCATTAAAGATTGTATGTCAAAAAGACATGTAGAATTATACATGTACGAAAGGCCTTTAACTTGCCATAAAAGTGTGAACTGTCTCATATAATGGTGTCGGTGCAGTCAAGTCAATAATATTGTTGAATATTAAGTGTCCCCAACTAAGCAAGACACAGGCAACAGTTGCAAGAACCTCAACTCTGTGACATAAATAGAGAAAAAATCCTATAGCTATAAAAGCTTTACACAAATATTTTTTCAAACATGCTTCATTTTATCTAGGTCCACGGTTGTCAAACTGGGGTACGTGGACTGATTTCAGGGGGTACGCGAAAAAAGATCTAAGTCATATGACTTTTCATATGCGATAAAAAAAAAAAGATTTTGATAAAAAAAAAAACATTTATATTCATATATTAAATAACAATTAGAAAACCTGTATAAACTGAACACCAAAGAATAATATTAACTATTGAGTGGTGGGGACGCGTTCATGTGTAAGGGTGGCACTGCCAATAACACCTAAAAGCTGCCACAAAGAACTGGGAAAAGTAATGATAGATTATTAATATGTCAAATATATCAAGAAGACATTTCAATTGTTTATTAATAAACAAGTGTTTTCTGTGTCAAAGATGAAGTTGACTATGCTGACTCGCGATCTTCGCAGCAGTGAACGCGCCAGAGAGAAATGCATTTTTACGGATTAGCCTACATAAGCAGAGAGCAGTCTGTTTTCTTTCATTTTGAATTGTTTTGTTACACATGTTTAAGTACACATTTCATGCTTTCTATATATATGTATATATATATCTCAGGTCTGTGAGGCAAGTAGCTTATACGCTGAGTTTCGGTTAATTTAAGAGACGATCTCCAGTTCACGCGCCGGCGACTCCGTGTCCTGATTTATTGCCTGCTATATTTTCTTCTTATTTATTAAATCTTATTTCTTAAATTTATTAAATTGGTAGATGAAACATTGATTAAAATTAAGATAAAATTAATACAAAACGAAATTCACTTTAAAGAAAGGTTTTCTACAAAAACAAACTCAATGAAGTGGTCAAAATATTGTCTGCCCACTCCATTTGTCTCTCGATATTTTCGGGATCATCTTATTCATGCTTTTCACTTTTAATATAGTCAACATAAAATAAAATAAATATATATTATTTTATTTAAACATGAATATGAAACTAAATCGTTTTTTAATGACTGGGCTACAACGCATAGGCTAAAGTAGCCTATAGGCTACAGAGAAATTTAATGTCGGAGCGTCTTACCGGTGAGCATGTGGGGAGAGATACGATTTTCGTTCAATCATCGAATATTATTTTGCTTGATATTCCAATTCTTAATATTTTGTGTTTTAAATGCATGTTTGAGATCTCTGTGAAAGTTTTAAAGCAGTTTTGTAGTGTCGCTTTCAGAGTGCTCACGTCCGTAACATTGTTTGTTCCTCATAAATGCGAACACGAAAAATTAAATAAAATGAATATATTACGTTCTGTGGAGAGCAAACCCTTCTTCATCCGGTGGGTATATTACTTTAGGTTTGCCAGTGTAATTCATAGAATTACTACTAAAACATATTTTACTACCTAAAAGTTAAAGATTTTTTGTGTCAAGTCCGGACCGTAACGCAAGTGTTCCCTCTTCCCATATTAAATATTAAACGCATGTGTATAGCCTACTGATATTTTTCTAACGTCTGGGCTCCTTTGTTAAGGCAGTATGGATGTATAAACAGACGTTTCAATATATTAAACGCATTTTCTGATGAACGCATTTTTCTCCCTGAGTGTCGCGATTTCGGTTTCATTTCGCATATAGGCCTAGCCTACAGCCCTTATAATCATAGATGACGCCACGGGTTTTTTTTTATTTTTTTTTTATTTATTTTTTAATTTATTTATTTTTTAAAGAGCCTAGCCTACGTTTGTATGTACGAGTATGGGTCATTTATATTGACAATATTTACTAAAATATAATTAATATAATTTTATTGCATTTGTATTAATTGTTTGAAGAGTAAAAAATAAAATAAAAAAATCAGTAGGTCTTATTTTTTAACAGTCTATGGTCTTAACGCAAATTTACAACCGGCAAGTCGGTCGGACTAAAAGGGGGAAAAAATGTTATTTGTGTCGGCCCTAAATTGACAGGGTCGATCGGGTTACGGCAAACAAAAATATTTTTAAGGATGGCCTTAACTTCCGCATTTGCACTGCACATTAAAAACTTATTTTCTCCGCATTAACAAAATATTCGAGAGTGACAGAGAGGGTAAAAGTAGAGCTTTTATGATGATCTTTGCAATGATCTTTGCAGCCTGCTGCAGTGCTGATTACAGCTCTGCGTCATAATAAACGTTGCTATGACGACAAATAGTATTTGTCGCGCAGCGCGCAAATGAAAAAAAAAAAAATCCTGTCAGAAATCATCCCAGTTACATCTATTTGACAAAAAAATCCATTTCAATCGATGGATAAATGGCTGAAACGGGTTCAGGCCATACCCAGAACGACAACAGAAACTTCACAGGAGTCACCTGCTGTCGGGACAAGCTTTTCAGGTCAAGACACTATCATAGCAAATCCTAACTCTGACGAGAGGCCTGATGCTAGCCAAACCATTAACATGGACAGTGATGGAGACGGGGAGACACAGACTCTTCCCTCAAGACAACAAGGTGATGGTAGGGAGGCACACTCAAAGATAAGAAGATATAACAAAGATTATATAACTCTGGGCTTCACATACACAGGCAATGCGAATTTCCCTCAGCCACAGTGTGTCATATGTGCGCAAGTTCTGTCTAATAACTCATTGAAGCCTTCACTCTTACAAAGACATTTAGAAACGAATCATGGCAATTTGAAAAATAAGCCACGGGAGTTTTTTTAGCGACAATTGAGACTGCTTTCTAACACCAAGAAATGTCTGATCGCGCCAGATGCTGTAAATAAGGCAGGAGTAAAAGCGTCTTACATGGTCAGTTACAGAGTGGCTAAGGCAGGGAAGCCTCATACTATTGTGGAGGAACTGATTGTCCCTGCTGCTATGGACATGGCTGAGAAAATGTTGGGGGAAAAGGCTAAACATACTTTCCAGAAAATGCCTTCATCAGACAATACCGTGTCCCGACGGATCAGTGATATGTCAGCAGACGTTTTGAGACAGTTACTATGTCGCATACATGCTAGTGAATTCTATGCATTACAGCTAGATGAGTCAACAGATGTAGCAGGCCTGGCTCAGTTGTTGGTGTACGTCAGGTACATATATGGAGGGTCAATCCATGAGGACATCCTCTTTTGCAAACCATTACCGACGAGGACAACGGGGCAGGACATTTTTGGACTCATAGACTGTTTCATACGATCACACGGAATAACCTGGACTAAATGTGTTGGTATATGCACAGATGGTGCCAAAGCAATGACGGGGAGGCACAGCGGAGTGGTCACCCGTGTACAAGCAGTGGCTCCAGATGCCACTTGGGTCCACTGTAGCATACATAGGGAAGCGCTTGCCGCCAAAGGAATGTCAGACAGCCTGGCACAGGTGTTGGACGACACAGTTAAGATGGTTAACTTTGTAAAATCAAGACCCCTAAACTCGCGCATTTTTTCCACCTTATGCAGTGAGATGGGCAGTGACCATTTGACGCTTTTGCTCCACACTGAAGTGCGATGGTTGTCCAGAGGGAAAGTTTTAGCACACTTTTTTGAACTGAAAGACGAGCTGAAACTGTTTTTCATCGACAATCCTTTTCGCTTGTCAGATAGGTTGCATGATGATGAGTGGCTCACAAGACTGGCCTATTTGGGAGATATCTTTGGTCGTCTAAATGAGCTCAATCTTGGGCTGCAAGGTCGCTCTGTGACAATATTCAATGTGCGAGACAAGGTAGAGGCCACGATTAAAAAGCTGAACTTCTGGTCTGACTGTGTCAAAGACAACGACATTGGCGCATTCCCATCACTGCAGGATTTTCTGTGTGAAAACGAACTACGGCTTGCCGACAGTGTCAGATGTGACATACGGAAACACCTTGGCGACTTGGCAGCGCAATTACGCAAATACTTCCCCGAAACAGACGACCACGACACATGGATTCGTAATCCTTTTTCGTCACCCAGCACATGCCAGCTTCCTATGCTCGAGAGAGAGAGCCTCATTGAAATATCCACGAACGGGTCGGTCAGAATTGAGATCGGTCAGAAAACACTGACAGATTTCTGGATTAGTTTGCGGGCAGAGTATCCGGACCTGGCAAACCGAGCGATTAAGACGTTGATGCCTTTTGCTACAACGTATTTATGCGAGACTGGATTCTCAGCTTTGGTCTGCCTTAAGACCAAGTATAGGTACAGACTGTTTGTGGAAAATGATCTAAGACTGAAACTGTCCCCAATTCGGCCTAACATCGCTGCATTATGTAAGAACATCCAGGCACATCCCTCACATTGATTAAACTGGTGATGTGGATGGAGAGGTGGTAGGCCTATTCTGTGTGGTTTACTACAATTTAGTTTACTGTTTACTATTTAGTTTACTATTGTTAATGTGTTCTCTTTTTTATTATTATTTTACAGCAGAGAAGTTAAGAAAATATACAATGTTATCATATGTGAAAAGCAATACTTATCAGTATGTGAAAAGTTAACAATAACTTTAATGAGATGTTGGATATGTGTTTAAAATCATTATATTCAGCACATTTGTATCATATGTTGACTTTTGATGAGATTTGTATCGTTTGTTTATGATTCTATTCACTATTCTCGACAAAATTGATAAAAATAAATATTAATAAAAAATAAAAAAAACTTGTTGTTAACAATTGGTGGTGTTGGGGGTACTCCGGAAGATCTATAATGTCTCAGGGGGTACATGCCTGTTAAAAGTTTGGGAACCACTGATCTAGGTTATTTGTCACTGAATAAAAAACACTAATGTACAGGAAATAGTAGTTTTTGAAGATGAATGTTAGTTTAACTCAGCCTCTTTGCTGTATATGCTGTTTATGTAAAAATGTATTTAATATTTAAGTAAAAATGTATTTAATATTTGTTTATAGAATATGTATTGTATGTGTTCCATCTAATTCTGTGTTGTGACTTATTGTAGGTTAAATGATTGTAACTTAACAGACAAAAGCTGTTCAGCTCTGGCTGCAGTTCTTGGATCAGATACCAATCTGAAAGAGCTGAACATGAACAATAATAATCTGCAGGATTCAGGAGTGAAGCTACTCTGCACTGGACTGAAAAAGTGTAAATTGGAGATACTGAGGTAAGTTGAGCCACAGGAGTCACATGACTAGAGTGAGGTGCGATGACTGACAGGACGATGCCGGAGGCAAAAGTACAAGACAACTTTTGTGAAAAATTCAAAGATCTTTTATTTATTTGTAACAATGTGGGTATACCATATCAATCCTGTCATTGTGCAATTTTATTGTTGTTGTGTTATTTCATCGAGTAATATTGAAGTGACATTAAGCATTAATTTTGTTCCAAGAAAAGGAAAGATCTAACATTAAATATCAGAATAAGAGGGGGGTTAATAAAGGCCGGAAGTTAGTTATTTTAGTCGATAAAGTTTTAAATAAGAATATTTTTCTTACATGAACGTATCGCTTCACTTCAGAAGGCCTTTATTAACCCCCCAGAGCTGTGTGGAGCACTTTTATCATGGATGGATGTACTTTGATGGACTTGAAAAATATACAACCATTCACTGCCATTATAAAGCTTGGAAGAGCCAGGAAATGCTTTTAATATAATTCCTATTGTTTGTATTCATCTGAAAGTAGAATGTCATATACACCTAGGATGACTTGAGGGTGAGTAAATCAAGGGCTAATTTTCATTTTTGGGTGAACTATCCCTTTAACACCTAGTACTGCACTGTAATGCAAATAATGGCAAGGGATTATAATATTTAGTGGATAAAGTATTTTCTATATATGTATATTTTACTTCCTATAAGTTAACACTTAAATTGTGCTGTTTTTGTTTATAATTTATACTTTAGTGATGTAATCATTACTTGCATACCTAGTCAGAATTCAGATGATTCTGTTTGATCTGGTAAATCTGCCACAGAATGGAGGGCGATATCTGGTAGAAATCACTTCTCTTAATATTTTATGTGACAGGATTAATGTATTTTAGTGCTTTTGAGGGAGCTGTGTATCTTTCCAGTTGAAGTCTGGACTTTAATTAGGCCATTCCCAAACGTCTCGGTTACGTACGGTAACCCTCGTTCCCCGAGTGAGGGAACGGAGACGTCACGTCGGTAGGAGTTACCAACGAATCGGGATCACGCTAGGGAGACCAATTGCCTTCGAGTGAAACTAAAACGAGCCAATGAACATTGGCATGCAAGACTTGCATTCCGCGCCCCGCCTGCCAGTGCCGTTATAAAGCGGAAGTGTGAGCATACACAGAACGGTGTCCGGTCCTCCGCGAAGGTACAGCAACCATGGCGACGGGACGTGACGTCTCCGTTCCCTCACTCAGGGAACAAGGATTACCATATGTAACCGAGACGTTCCCTTTCATTCGGGTCACTCCTATGTCACGTCGGTAGGAGTTAACAAATGAATTGGGATCCCTAACAAAACGCCATGGTGCTGGCCCCTTCCAGCGCCCTGCCTAAACTTCCGCCAGCAGTTTCTTGGAACTTATCTTATGTGCGGAAGCTTAGCTGGAAAGATCACACTGCTGTTCCGCAAGACCCGCTCAGTGGATATTGGAAAACACTGGGAAAGCGTGCCCATTTTCGTAAGAGGGAACGCTGCGGAGCCCAAAACTGCCCGAAGGGAGGCACTAGGAAATACACGTGCACTAGCCCGGAGGGTAGTGAACACATGGCAGTCTCTGAGGTAGTCCCAGCCCGGACTCAGCAGAGACGACAGAGCGGACTCTGTCGAGGGGAAGACACTGGCTAACCCGGGGGGTAACTGATCGTAGAGAAGACACATATGGGGTCGCCATAGGGACCGCTGACATAAGAACCCCAGCCTGAACTCAGCTCATAGTGAGAGGTAACAGGCCTGGCGACCGGCGATCCGCTTCGCCTGGCGCCGGGGGGTGACAGAGGAACTCACGAGGTTAGCCATTTGTTGGGTAACCAACGGAGCAGGAAACGCATGTATCTGGCCCATAGGGCAAGAATGGCGTAGCAAGCCGACACTAACCTAATTCCTCGCGCTACTGGCCGTAGCGAGTACACGGGAGGAAACAGGTTCTACACGAAGGCTACAAAACCTAGTGAACGTGTTAGGTGTTGCCCAGCCCGCAGCTCTGCAGATGTCTGTCAGCGAGGCGCCTTGAGCCAACGCCCAGGAGGAGACAACACTCCTAGTAGAGTGTGCCCTCAACCTAGGTGGGCAAGGCGAGTCCTGGGTGTCACACCTGGACGATAGCATCCACTAACCAGTGGGCTAACCTTTGCTTGGAGGCAGCCTTCCCCTTCTGCTGGCCTCCATAACAGACGAAGAGCTGGTCTGAGGTCCTAAAGCTTTGAGTTCTGTCAATGTAGCAGCGCAAAGCGCGAACAGGACAGAGGAAAGCCAGGGTTGGGTCTGCCTCCTCCGGGGGCAGCGCTTGCAGGTTCACTATCTGATCTCTAAACGGAGTGATAGGAACCTTGGGCACATATCCGGGCCGGGGTCTCGGAACAACGTGAGAGAAGTCTGGCGCGAACTCTAGGCACGATTCGTCGACCGAAAATGCCTGCAGGGGCGGCTGCCGTGAGAGCTTGTCGGCTGCACGGTTGAGCACACCAGGGATGTGAATGGCTTGAAGTGACCGCCCTATGGAGGAGATGGCGGGCGAGTCGCAACATACGACGGGAGCGTAGACCACCTTGGCGGTTGATGTACGCAACGGTTGCAGTGCTGTCCGTATGGACCAGTACATGCTTGTGCTGAAGTAGCCCTCTGAGGCGGCACAAGGCAAAGCGTACTGCTTGCAATTCTAGGCAGTTGATGTGCCAATGCAGTTGGGGCCCCGTCCACAGACCCGAAACTGCATGCCCGTTGTACGTGGCCCCCCAGCCGTTGGTAGAAGCATCTGTGAAAACCACAGCATGCCTGGACACCTGGACTAAGGGCACTCCGACCCGTAGAAATGCAGGGTCTGACCAAGGGCTGAAGGTTTGGCGATGGTGACGGTGAGTGCGGGGTGATGTTTTACCAGAACGCACCGCTCTGCCACGCCTATCTTGGGACTCGATCGTGAAGCCAGCGCTGAAGCTGTCTCATATTGATGCAGACAGAGCGGCGTTGCTGCGGCTGCCATATGCCCCAGGAGCCTCTGAAACTGTTTCAGTGGGACCGCTGACTTGCCTTGAAAGGACTTGAGGCAGTTGAGCACTGACTGGACGCCTCCGTGAGGCGCGCGGTCTGACTGACCGAGTCCAACTCCATACCGAGATAAGAGATCCTCTGCGTGGGGCAGAGTTTGCTCCCTTCCCAGTTGACCTGAAGCCCCAGCTGACTGAGATGCCGAAGCACCATGTCCCTGTGTTCGCTCAACAGATCCCGCGAGTGAGTTATTATGAGCCAGTCTTTGAGATAGTTAAGAATGCTAACGCCACGTTCTCTCATGCGAACAATGGCCGCCTCTGCGACTTTCGTGAAGACATGGGGTGACAGGGCCAGCCCGAAGGGTAGGACCTTGTACTGATATGCTCGACCCTCGAACGCAAAACGTAGAAATGGTCTGTGTCAAGGAAGAATCGAGACATGAAAGTACGTGTCCTTCAGGTTGATCACTGCAAACCAATCCCGGGGACGGATGCACTCGAAGTTGCGTTTCTGCATCAGCATTTTGAACGGGAGCTTGTGCAGGGCCCGATTCAAAACTCGCAGGTCCAGGATTGGTCGTAATCCACCGCCTTTCTTGGGTACAATGAAGTAAGGGCTGTAAAACCCTGTCCTCATCTCGGCTGGAGGGACCGGCTCGATCGCGTCCTTCGCCAGCAGGACGTCGATCTCTTTCCTCAGGACAGGGGCATCGCAGCTCCGCACATGGGTGAACCGGATGCTCCTGAACTTGGGAGGCCAGCGGGCAAACTGAATTGCATAGCCGAGCCGGATGGACCACTGGCGTACCCGGGGTGGGGCAGCGTGGTGGAAGGCAGAGACTCGACTCCAGAGGCATTGAAGCGGCCGAGAGTGGGGTCTGGGTGTGCGGAGCAACTCCAGCCTACTTCCACGAGGGGGCAGATGGCAGGGAAGGCCCAGAGGCGTTCGGCTGCTCGTTGCCCAGAGGTGAAGGAAGGAGGGGAAACGAGGAGTGAGGCCCGGGGGCATTGAGTCCAGGTTTCTGACCCTCCTTGCCCAGTGGGAGATGAGAGTGACGAGGCCTGGGCGGCGTCACTGCCATCTGAGTGCTGGGGCTTGGGGAATGAGAGCGCCGAGGCAACGTGGCGGCGCACACTGTCATTCTGGCCCTCTTGGACGGGGGAGACTGGGAGCGGTGAGGCAATTGAGCGTCGTCCTTGACTGCCAGTCTCGGCCGTGTGTGACCCAGGGGAAGTGGAAACTGCTCTTTTATTGAGGTTTTGGGTACCCGGCTAGCGGCGGAACAGAAACAAAACGGAACCAAAGATTCTCCACCCGGCCCTCTTCCGGGGGAAGGAGTGATGCAGACACGCATTCCTGGAGAGCAGCAGTCACATCCTCTGGGTCGCCTGTCTCAGGGTCACTTCCCTCTCATCTTGCCTGGAGGTTTAGACGAACTCCGAGCAGGCTGGGCAGCTCTTTTGCGGCCGGCACCCTGCTGCCTAGGTGGAGGCTGCTGCTTAGGCTGAGCAGGGGCGGAGGCGGCGGCAGGAGGGCGCCCTCGGCAACGAGCAGCCGGCGAAGACTGGGCAGCAGCAGCCTGTTTCCGGGGCATGATGTGCTTGATGACCTCAAGAACTGTTGGCCGTAGCTCTCCACCGCGTCGCTGAAGAGGCCACCCTGGGAAATTGGGGAGTTCAGGAACTTACTCTTGTCCGACTCCCTCATATCGGCCAGGGTGAGCCACAGGTGTCGCTCCTGGACCACGAGTGTGGACATCGCCCGGTCCAGGGAACGTGCGTGAGGTCCGTCGCCGTACGCAGCTCTTGGAGCACCCATGGGTCAGTACCACCCTCCTGCATGTCACTGAGCGCTTTGGCCTGGTGGACCTGGAGAAGCTGTGACAACAGCTCTTTGAAAGAAGCAGATCGCGTGAAGTAACAGCCGTTACCTGGGAGACTCGTGAAGATCACTGAAACGCCGTAACACCAACACAGAGAGGTCTTGAAACAGCAGACTTGTTGAGCTTGTGGAAAACACTATCCGAACGCTCATTCACTTAGAGGGCACAACCGGTTGGCTCTGAAGCAGAAATCGATTTGTGTATCCTCGCGCTTCCGCTTTATACCTGCACTGCCAGGCGGGGCGCAGAATGCAAGTCTTGCATGCCAATGTTCATTGGCTCGTTTTAGTTTCACTCTAAGGCAATTGGTCTTTCTAGCGTGATCCCGATTCGTTGGAGACACTATCACACTTGAGTTGATCACCTCCCAATTTACACATCATTCCCTCAACTTCTGTCCCCAGTAAGTCTGGGATGGTGATTAATGCAAATTCCCACTGTGAACTCATGTTTACATTTGAAAAGAGGTTTCTGCTTTGGTCTGAGTGTTTAGGGAGATGCTGAAGAAGGCTTGTGGCGATTTGTAGCTCAAATTAGCCTGTGATATAGAGTGTATGCAGGCACTCTACATCATGTATTTTATAATGTCAGGTTTGCATCTTCTCTCTTTATTCCAGAGCATTTGATGTTTTGTATTCATTACCTTTTAACTGATTATGTAATTGGCATGATACATTTACCTGATATAATAAATTGTTACATTTGATTTTATTCCGACTGACTTTGAAATAGTTTTCCCAGGTAGATTAAAATGATTTGTATGTTACTGCAAGTTTTGCATCAGATTAGTGACGACTAATATTTTGGCGCTAATTCAAGTCTACGTGTTTTGTAAAGACAAGAAGTGAATTTCCATTTAGGGCAGCAAAAGTGCTGCTTGACCAACCTAAATCTGGGTGTGTCTTACCTTTTAATTTAATGTTACTTTAGATAAGTGTACGTGGGAAACCACGGCATGGCCAATCCAAAGCTATTATAAGACAAGTAAAGTTGGTTGACTTCTGTAGTAGTGGCCATACCTCTACTGAAGTAAACGCTACTTTAATTTCAAGTGTATGCAATCACGGGGGCTATACCAAAGTATCTTTGATTGTGTAAGCATGAATGTGACCGATCTCAGGCGACATAGCTACCTAATATGAATGGGTAAAATATAAGTAAAGAATTAAATAGAACAATCAAATGTATTGCTAAACTATTATATAACTGACCAATAACAAATTAGCAATCTAACTTAAATTCGAGGTCGTGATAAAATGGAGTCAGATATAAAATGGAGTCAGATAAAAGCTTAAATGGAATTAAATTACTTTGCCACGTGGAAAGACAGTAACACGAGAAACCTTCACCCGTTCTGGCGGAAACCCCCATTTGGACCGATAACGGCTTACACAGTTTTAAAGGGGTGATGAACTGAGAAATCAAAGTTTCCTTGAGCTTTTGACATATAAGAGATCATCATACTATAATAATATCCTGTAAGTTTCAGAACTGAAAACTACCTTGTTAGTCCAATAAAAGCTTTTATAGACATCAGGCTCAGCAAACGACTCGTTTTTCAAAGTGGGGAACTATGACGTCAAAGAGGATAAAACACCGCCTCCACAAAAGAAGATCAACGCCTACTTCAACACGGCCTGTTTAGCCCCGCCCACCGATTCGCCCAAACATGCTAAATAACATAGGACGACATGATGATTGCTAAACCGGATCGAGCTACTTCCAAGCAATAAACATGCTGTTTACTAAATATTGTGCAGCGCCAGTTTGTGGAAGAAGACAGTCATAAGCTTCCTTCGGATTCCAGCATGGTTAAACTTTATTAAATCAGTCAATCACAATTTCCCGACACGGATCTGCCAGCAACATGTAAGTAACCATGTGTATTCTAATGCCTGATCTGCGATCAGTGATTTCGGTGTAATTATTCAAGTTCAGATATTTCTCTTAAAATCGTTCAATACTGTTTATGCATCAGTGACTAAACGATCAACTTCACATAATTTCTCGTAGTATTATGAAAATAATCTTTTTTTAAACTGTTATTAAATTATATAGCCTAGCCTACAGAAAGCGATCAAAGAACGATCCCTTTCGCCCAAGCTGTCAATCAAACAGCACAGCGCGAGCCGCGAGAGCTTATCTGGACACTTACCAAACTCGTGATAACATAATGACACTGTTACACTACACAACGAAGCTCTTACTGTGTATTCACATCGTGTTTGCATTGTGATTTGGTGTAAGCATTTGTGAGAGTGCAAAAATTGCGTTGCAATGATAAGATCTTTATTCACGCGATCAACAGACTGTCTGTCATCTGCTCAGTGCTCATCATGCTGCAACCTTTCATGTGATGGAATAGATTTAAATATAATGCTTTAAACGATACTTTTCACGATTTGTTAATCTCGATAGCTGTAATAGTAAAAACGTAGTAAAAGTTTCGAGAGAGTTCCTGTAATACTAGCTATTTCATTGCAAGCATGTCAGCCAATCACAGCAGTGGGCGTTTACACTGCAGTCTCACAGCAGACACGCCCCTTAAAACGGAGCGTTCAAATCTGAGGCAGAAATCAGGCTTGGAAAAATGGCTTTTATTTATAAATTATGACAATTTTTTATGTAAAAATCATACTAACATTATAAGGGCACCCCAGGGAACATTATAAAATAATAAAAGAATCCAGTTCATGACCCCTTTAAATAATTATGTCTTGATGTCTAACATATTAAAGATTTCTGTGCCTTTTGTTTGCCTCCATATTCAGTTGTCAGTTTTTGCAACTAACTTTCAATGCATTTGTACAAAGAACAAAATAAAATTCAAGTTTAAGGATTTATATTGTTCTGGTTTAACTGATTAATCAGCTGAATGCTTTCATTCCTGTTCTAGACTCTCTGACTGCAGTGTGACAGAAGAAGGTTATAAAGCTCTGGCTTCAGCTCTGAGATCAAACCCTTCACACCTGATAGAGCTGGATCTCACAGGAAATGATCCTGGACAATCAGGAGTGAAGGAGCTCAATAATTTACTACAGGATCCAGCCTGTCAACTGAAGACACTGAGGTGAGACGGGATCAAATAATTAACTAAATTAGTTATATGGAGGCTAAATATTCATAACTAATATATTATTTTAGCTATACAATTAGCTTGACAATTTGTTGCATCAAAATGATCAAGATCAGATCAGATGCTGCAGGCTCTGTCATGATGATGATAAACGTCAACACAGTTTAGTTGTGATACGAGCTAAAGGTCAAATAGACATTATGGGTCAGTATATGGGCTGCTATTCTGGAGTATACCTTGATAATTAAAAATGCACAATTTTATGTTTGTGCACACTTCTCATCACAATTCTAGATAACCTTTTAGTGTAATAGTTTTCTGAACACAATAGTTTTCCATCAAGCCCAGATTCACTGCATCTCTCTACAGCAGGTCTATGAGTCTCCAGATGTTCACAAACATGCAGTTTCACAAGCCAGTTTTCTCTGTGCTGACGTTTCTCACTTGTCCTGCTTAAAAGCCAGAAAGATCTTAATTTCACACTATGTATTCATACTGAAAACCATGATCTAGTGAGCTTTTGCCCTTCTGCTCTGTGAGACGTTTCTGCTCTTATGAGTTTGCTTTAGGACTGAGTGTCGCTCTAGTTTCTTTTAAATTTAGATTTATTTGTGTATTTAAATGTTCAAAGAATTTTCTTTATCATATCAGTCTTTTTTGTAATGCAACAGACATTTATTTGAGAACTGAATTGACTCTTCTGCAGGTTTTTGAGTCCTGCTGCAGAGGAAGCCTGTCAGTATGTGAATAGAGTTGTGGGTAAAAACCCGTTTCTCCAGAAAGAGCTGAATCTGAGTAGACATGAACTAGGAGACACACGAGTGAATCAGATCGCTGCTCTACTGCAGGATAAACACTGTCAACTCAACACACTAATGTGAGTATTGCTCATTTATTTATAATATTACTTTACTTTTAGTAGAAATGTTAGCTGATGATAATATTTCCTCACTTGTTTGAGTCAGAGCAGTTTTTTCCTCAGAGTCATACAGAGCCACAACAATTTAAAGTAATAAAATTAAACAGCAAATAAAAACACAATTAAAACGTAATATCAAGCTTTAAATATTTGGTTAAGACAGACAGTTGGTTCATGGGTCAATAATTATTTCAGTTTCTGTAGAGGCAGAACAATGTTTTTTGTGACATCAGAATCAGAAATGTTCATAACTGCTTTCAATTCATTGTTTGTATTTCCCAAAATGTAAATGCTTTCAAAACACGCTTCATGAAGCTACGAAACCTTTACGAATCTTTTGTTTTGAATCAGTGGTTCGGAGTGTATATCAAACTGCCAAAGTCACATGATTTCAGTAAACGAGGCTTAATTACGTCATAACTTTCGAAACGTTTGGAAATGTTTGGAAATGTCAATGGTTCTCCACTGGGGAGCGATGATCTCTGTGAACCCATGAATCATGCAGATTTACTAAGATTGAACGAGTGTCTGTGGGTTTAACCTGATCTCTGATCAGTTTTATACATTTGTAGACGTTTTATACATTTGTAGATTCGTAATTATACTAATGTCTAATTAAAACGTCTGTATAAAAGGAATAATAGTAGTTAATAGTTTCTGATTGGCCTGTTTAGCTGAGCCATCCATAAAATAAACAAAACAAGCACTGAAAATTGATAAAAGAGCACATATTATACAGACACTTTTAATTAGACAGTGTGCAAAACCTGCTCTTACTCTCTCATCTCCATCACATCCTCTCTTTCTTCTTCTCTCAGTCTCCTTATCTTCACCTGTATATCTTCCCTTCCCAAAGCTGAGCTTTGATTGATACGGTCTTTGCAAACTGATTATTTCTGTGGGTTGTTTAAAACTTCTATCGTAAAACAGATGTTTAGTTTCACTGCTTACATCATATCTCACACTTTATGAGCGTTAACTGAAGCGTGTCATGAAGCGTCGCGCTGGAATTCGCGCTCGACTCGCAGCTTCTGTGAACATAAAGCCCGCCTACTTTGATTAGATTGGTCATCTCAAACATTTTGACATTGACGAGTGTTGTTAGTCCGCTGAAGCAGCTCAGATGAGGTCATTTATTATGGAATTATTCTTGAGCCAATAATAATGAACGTAGCTTTTCAAGAAACTAATGAAAATATTAATTGAAACCAGGCACGGCGCCAGGATTTCAGTTTTGGATGGGCCAGACCAATTGTGGGTGGGCCTTAAATTAAAAACGTTTAAGTAAAAACGTTATCCAATCACTGTTTAATCTAATAAAAATTACTGACTAATATACTGTTATATTATCTGTGCGTATAATATAGATTTTAATAGCTTGATGCTCTGTAAATATTTTGTTGCATTGTAAAAAGTGTCGGTGCATAGGACGGACCTATCCGCGATCGCTCTCCATGGTTCTGACCAAAGAAGAGCGCTTTGGAATCTCCATTACGCATCATACCTGGCTTTGTCTCTTAGTGCGCTACGAAGACTCTTGAGGTATACTACCACTAAAGGTATACCATTGCTTGGCGTCTTCAGGGCTATCATCCACTCGCGAGGCAGAGGCGCTGGCGCCGAGAAAGATATGACACATCATGAGATGCGCAAAAATATCTCTGGAGACATGACATGTAAAGACATGATTTTGACCACTTCATTGAGTTTTGTTTTGTAGAAAGACTCTTTTTAAAATATTTTCGTTTTGTATAAATTGTATCTTAATTTTGATCAATGTTTTATCAACCAATTAATAAATAAGAAGAAAATATATAGCAAGCTTAGCGCCGGCATGATCTTGCATTGCACGTGAACTGAAGGGCGCCGAAACTCAGCTTGTGCATCACAGATTTTAGAAATATAGGCTATCTATTATAGAAAGCTTGAAATGTCTACTTTTAAACGAAAATATTCAAAACCAAAAGAAATAGGCTCTCTGATTATGAAATCCATATGAAATGTTCTCTCTGGCGTTCATGGCGAGTCCGCATCGTCAACTTCATCTTTGCAGCGACAAAGAAAAAAACAGTTTATTAATAAATAATTAAATGTCTCCTTGCTATTTTAGACACATTCATAATCATTACTTTTACCGGTTCTTTGTGGCTAGCTTTAAGCGTGCGGTCGTGCGCTTGAGTGCGGCAATATTACGTAAACGCTCATAATCCTGTGTAGGCTATATAGCCTATTTAAGTAGCATAATTAAAATAACATGCAGGGGCGATTTGTCCACGAATGGCTTAAATGAACAACTACTAGTCGACTAGAAGAAAAAAAAAATTTAGTCGGAGGCAGCCCTTATTCCACATATTTTCAAACCAGGAAGCAGGCCATTCTGGGTTGAGCGAGCGACCCTGCGGAATGAGCGAGCGGAGCGGAATATTCAGAAATGCGCTCTCCACTCACGAGCTCTGATCGGAACAAACCCGAACCACTGTCTGCTGAACTTGCGCAGAAACATCAAAATAGACATAACCAGCTTTTTAAAATTGTTTTTAAAACTAAACATTTAGACTATTTTAGCACAAATTATGAGCTTATTGACGATTTTTTATAGTTCTTGAAAAAAATTAGAATATATAAAACGTTTTTTTTTTTTAAGAAGAAGAAGAAGAAAAGTTTTGGGTGGGCCTGTTGAAAAGTGGGTGGGCCTAGGCCCGTCAGGCCCACCCATAACGCCGTGCCTGATTGAAACTAAATAAATTATCTCTGAAACTGAAAAAGAATAAATCGCAGGCTTTTTTGACTTCGTTTTTAATACACTGCATGTTTTGCTAACTATTTCTCATATTTCAATCGCTGATCTGAACTTACAAATGCGCTTCCAGAGTTTTCATTTACGCTTCTGAAGTTTTCGTTTACGCTCCCAGAGTTTTCGTTCGCCGTTCTGACACATTTCTCTCGTGGGGGCGGGGCTAGTAGCAGTGTGTTCTCATTGGTTACTGAGTTTTTGATTGACAGCTTCGTGATACAGTGGTGTGTTTATGTGTGGATGTGAGCGTCTGTAATCGCAGCTTTCTATTTCATTTTAGTGATATTAAGCTATGTTTGTTTTTTAATTTGATCTTTATTTACCTGCTGCTACTACTTAGTTGGCAGAAGCTTTTAGGAGCACAAGAGATCTATTCAGTCTATTCAGGTGTAATTGCACATTAAAGTACTGTATAATACTTAAAATATTGTAGTGTCCAATGTTTTCGGAGAATATTTGTTTATTCCTGATGATTCTTTTGCATGTTAGGCTCTGATTAGGTTGAGCTGTTACAATTTAAAGAGAATAGGCTACTAACAAACGTATGTGATATATTCAGCCGTCAAGAAAGTCAAACTTCAACCAGGTAATCAAGGTTGGCAGCCATGGCCATCACACTACTCATTGTTAGCATGATATACGTTTACACCATCAAAATTAATGATCACTTAAATAAGAGGAATTTAAACAATATGAAAATTACAATCGTGGCCTGCTGTCAGATACAGACCTCAAAGGGCATTTCATTACATATGTCACACAAAGAATGTTCTTGTTGCCATTTTTTTAATTGATAATTGTATTTAGTTATTTCATTTAATTAACACTATCTTCTAACATTTAAAATTGTAAATATATTTTAACAATCATCAACCGTTTCAATCGTGACTTATACAACCAGTTAAATTAATGTAATTGAAAATATGAATTCAAATAAATGTACATTCTTTATTGTCACTAAAGCATATATACAAGTATCAGAGTGAAAGTCTTGGATGCAATTATGTTGTGACCGGAAAGACCAGAATCCACAAAACATTAACTGCATACTATACATGTAATGCACAGTATTCTCATGATATACATTACTATACAAAATGCACAATTACAAATACAGAATACATTTTAAAAATTCATATACATTTTAAATGTTGCAATGATTCTTTGAGCAGTTCCTGTTCCAGTACAAGTAACAAAGCAGTGACTGGACACAAGCAGTACGAGGATAGTCCACCCAAAACATGAGCATTCTCTCATCATTTACTCACCTTCATGCCATCCCAGATGTATATGACTTTCTTCTTCACATAAACATAGACAAAGATTTTTAAGGAAATAATCCATCTCTGTGAGTCCATAATACAAGTGGATTGTAACCCATGTACGTAAGACAGTTGGTCGGAAGTGATTTTTAATAGTTAAAATATAATATTATTATTATTATTAGTCATATTATTAGTATTTTTCTTATCTAGCCTATTGTTTGAGTTCAGAAGGCATTGACTCATCCACTGAGGTCGCATGGATTACCGTCACGCTCACTGTGTGTGGTTTTTAAAGCGTCTTTAGGACTCGCAGAAATGGATTACTTTCCTTACAATCTTAATTCTTGTTTATCTGTTGAAAGAAAGTAAAATGCATCTGGGACAGCATGAGGGTGAGTAAAATAAGAGAGAATTGTATTTTTGGGTGAACTATCCCATCAACATTCATATGCTGTTGGTATGCTAATCCAAGATCAGCATAGACTAATAAGAATAAAGTGCAACCTCTTGTGTACTTGTGAACTATGTTTGTTTTAATCTAGAGGAAATTGAAATATTTGCTATATTAAAATAAATCAGGTGTCTGAAGATCAAGATCCCAGTCATTCAAAGGTGATGTGTCTGAACAAAGTAAGATTATTGTCTGATAGGGACAGTGGATCTCTGGTACTATCACTCCATCCTCTGTGTCAGCATCAGAATCTTGTTTATGGAAAAGTTGCTCCACTCCCTGGAAAATGAGAGAGGAAATGTATTATAATCTAAAAATACAAACTGCTTTGAACGCCCACATACAGACTTAAAATATTTATTATATATATATATTTAAGGGATTTTACAGTACTAAATATTTACCTCGGAGTCATGCAGCATTTATCATCTGTAATACTGTTGTGTAACCAGTAGATGGCTGTATTGCCCTATATATAAACATATAGGTGTGTATTCCTTAGTTGCTGGATGTTTTCAGTCATAATTACTTGCATGTATTAAGTTTTTAATTTGGACATATATTTAGTTTTAAAGACTATTAAAGATAAAAAAAAATTCTCAGAAATGTTCATTTGAAGTGCACTTTTTTTCATTATTATTAGTCAAATATGGACACAGAAAAAGCATTTTGTTACTCATACTAGATACATATAATAGCTTTATCAGTCATCTTTATCACACAAAAGTAATCAGAATAAATATTGCAACCAGGGCGATACTTCAAAATAATTGAGTGTTTACATATTACGAACAGAGACGTGGTCTGTGGTCAAGTCGTGTCTCTCCTGTTTCAAAAACTCTGCATCGCAAATTAATCAGCAATTGAGAAATTCAGGTTTAAATAGCTTTATCGGCATGGTAAAAAAGGCTTTACATTGCCGTGATTGACAGCGCTCTGGTCCTATGGCATCGGTCATTGACTGATACAGTACAGATACTGTACAGTACTCTAGCCCAATGTTGTTTGGGGTGGCTGGGGGGAAATATGATCTAATCGAAGCAAATATGATCTAATCGAAGACTGTAACCGAATGTAGATAAACAAGTCATGTAATGATTGGGCTAACAGTTAATCAAGACAACACAGCTGTATAATGTTATGGGCTTGCCTCTCACTGAGCTCTAAAATGCCTCTCCACCTGAAAAAAGCCAGTACTGTATTATAAATAGTATTAGTATAGTATTAATGAAAAAAAAAAAAAAAAAACAGACTTACCCACGAGTAGGCTAACGTTAACGTTATCCAGTATCCTCCTGATATAGCGACGATGACTAATGATAAATATCATTCGTCTGTACCAGAGCCATAGAGAGAAAGAGTTGCGACACTCCCATAGACCTCCGTTGTAAATAATGGCGGCACTTTTAACCGCCTACTTCCGGGATTTGAAGATCGGAATAGTTCCAAACACAGTCATTTTGGCGTTGGACACCATTCACGTACATTGCTGCGCGTCGAGTTGTTCCTGAGTTAAGTGTAACGAATACGACTTTGGGTAAATTTGAATTAGCTCAAGAATATAGGGAATTTTGGAAATATTAATAATTATGACTCATGGTCATAATTCATAAGTCGCATGTACATTTATTTTATCAATTATAGAGATTAACTTGTTCTGTAACTGATCTAATCGTTATTCGTCCAGCGAATAAAGGTGAGATTATCACAGTTAAGAAGGGGTATCTCTTTACAAACTCCAAGAAAGTTTGATCTCCTGGCCACGCACATCAAACCTTCTGAGTTTATTAATTAAAACTACTCACTGTAGTCTATCGAGCGTGTAGCAAGATCTTTTCGTCTCATTGACTTTATAAAAGTGGGCTTTCAAATACAGAGACAGTTAAAAGGATATATGGATTTTAATAATTGTAAAACTAAAGATTATATGAGCTACAAATACAAACGTACGTAAAAATACAAAACAATAAAACAAACACACATTTAACCAAACAAGAAAATACGTGATCAGGATAACATGAAATGAAAGAAAGAAAGAAAGGAAGAAAGAAAGAAAAACTAGTAATTATTACATACAGAAACCTAGATTCACGAGACACCGGGAAAACAGCTTTTATCAACTCAATATACTTGCAGTATTCTGTGCTCTTTCTGGTGAAGCTGAGGCAGGAAAGCGAGGGTGGTCCTGTTGCTGTTGGGTCTTCCAGTGCCGCGAAGTTTAAAAGGCTTACTGACTGTAATGTTACCGAGAAAGTTCATCTACCGGGACGGGAGAGGTTGCAAAGCTTGGTTGCAAAGACGGCAGGCTTTTACATGACGCGGGCCATGTGTCCCAGAGGCCAAGGCAATGCCTGTCCAACCGGAGCAGCGCTGCACGTGGAGAAGGAGGAGGAGGAGGTCAAGCGGGATCGATGAGAGAAGAGCGGGAGGAAACTGATGGTTTCGACTTATATCAGTGTCACAGGTACGTCCCCCTTCTTCGGGGAGGACGAATCAGCTGTCGAGATTTTTCTAGCGGGAAGATCCCTTTGTTCGTTTGGAACGATCTCCTGGCTTGAGTTACAGTGACGATTGACTTAAGTCTTTTTGTTCCAGAAATATGAATTGTGTAAACAATGTATATTGCTGCATTCTGCTATTGGAATTCGACTCTGTTAGATTGAGAGAATTACAGAGATATCAAACACATCACATGAAGGTTGTAGAAATGTGAAGTTACAGGAGATATGCAGAATTACACACATATAAAGTTTGATTAAACACACAATAAAATTGTCAGTGTTTCCGTTATGGCAAGTGAAGGCACCTGGGAAACAAAGGAATATGTATCAAACATTTGAAGAGTTTTCTCTGAAGAGTTCCATGTGTGTCAATGTGTTGGAATGTTGGCTTGCAAAGGAGCTGGATGAGCTGCAGCTTTGGAGCCATAAAAGTTTATGACCAGGTTCGAGTTACAAGACACTATGGAGTGATTTTCTTTCAATGAATCTTCGGAATTAAAGATTTTACTCTAGCAAACCACACCTCTATTATAAATTTGTAATGAATGGTAAAATGAAATTTTACTATGTGGAAGTCCATATATGGCAATGTGCCTCAGTTGCATCTCGTGGTGGGTTTCTGGTTGAAAGTCCACGAGTGTGTGTGTGTGTGTGTAATGTGTGTGTGTGTGTTTATGTGGAATGTCACAAGGTTGTAAAGTTGGGGAGAAGGTCGGTGCTGGCAAATTGGTCCTCGTGGGGCAATTATTAACCAGTACAGACACAAGACGATGTGTCTTCCCATATGATCACTTAACGCGAGAAGCAGATGTCATTGTTGCTACATAAGTTGTTGAAATATCGACCTCTTTTGAATTGTCAACTGTCTATTTTGTATCAGAGGCCCTTTGCGATGCTTATACTGGTCTTCATTTGTACATGCACAGCGTAATTATTTATATTTTATGTTAGTTGTTTCAACCAATTTTCAAGCACTGCCTGCTAGCTAGTTAGCTAGCGCGACTTCGTCAGTTAAGAGTTCGGTAATGAATCGCTGCCACCTTTATAGCAACTTTTATTTAATTAAATTTTTTGGGCTATACTAACTTTTCATTATGTTTTATTGTCTTGAGTAAAGCGGCTTGTGAAAACAATGGACCTCTAGGATTGTTATGGCCATCACCAGTCCAGTCTGTTTCATGGATCACCTGCCCCTGGTTTTTGTTTTTCTTGTTCACACAAGCACACATTTTTGTTGTCTGTCATTGTTTAATAAAAATATTTTATTTGAAAACCTTCATTTGTATCAGCAATGCTTAAATTCGTTTTTAATCTGTTATAGTTTTGATAATGTGTATGGCTTAATATTAAAATTATATTCTTAGTCTTAACATGCTAATGTTTCACGTTGTGGTCCTGGGGTGGCCACTTTCATCAGAAGAAGTGAGCTAGAAGCGAATTCTGAACAGACCGCCACGGCAGACCTCTTTGCGTGATCACGAAGGTAGGCTAATGGCTGAATCAAAATTTATAAGCAAAATCACGGGAATCAATAGCCTAATACAGCCCAGTTGTGCTAAAATAAATATCATGAGACGTCCATCATCAGATGAATGATATGGAAAAGTTAAGTTAGAGCCGCTAAAGCCAGTGCTACTACCATGCGAACATGAACACCAGCTTTTCCCTCCAAAAATATAGCCTAAAACTTTGCCTGCGATTTATTCTTTTTCAGTTTTAGAGATAATTTATTTAGTTCTCTTACGAGAGTCCTCTCGTACTGCGTTTTTATCAAAACGCTACGGGAAAAGTCTCTTTTCACGAAATACTGAAGCAAAAAATTATCCTTAATTTTCATACATGTAAAGCGCGTTGCAGCAGTAGTCAGCTATGGCGAGACGGCTTGCTCGCTCATTGGCTGCTCTGCGGCAACTGCATAAGCCTATCGAGCGAGGCCTGAGGTGACGTCAGGCCAATGAGGGCGCTTCGCGCCCTCCTTGCCATTTCCCGCCGAGACGGGTGTGGCTAACCTCTATAAAAGGAGCTCGAAAAGGCTGATTCACTTGATTTTTCATCTCTTCAGCGAAGCGCACGCATCGCTGGATCACGAGGAAGCAAGCGTCGTCTGAGGCAAGCACTTCAGCGGGACGAGCCACTTGAAGCCGCTGGCCTACGCCGCCTTCTACAGCCGTACCTGCTGCGCTTTCCGACACATATCCTTTCATTACCCTTTTACTGTTCTTGTGTGTGTGTGTGTGTGTTCGCCTTGCGACACTCACCCCCTAAAAGAGCTGCGTCTTTTTAAAGATGCCTTCATGCGGCTCGTGCCGAGCCCCACTCACCGAGGGAGACCGCCATGTCGTCTGCGTCTCCTGTCTGGGTGAGGACCATGCAGCGCTCGCGCTCGCTGACGGCGGCTGCCCTCACTGCGAGCTTTTGCCGATGGTGACTCTGCGGACTCGCCTGGCATTCTTCTCAGAGCCTGCATTCCCCGCCGCACTGCCGCGCCGTAAGAAGCGCCGCTCGCAGCGGGTCCCGGAACCCGCTCCATCCCGACTAAGCTCGCCGGTTCGCCCGCCTGCTTCACCGGCTTCTCCCGAATCACTTCCTGATGCTCAGCGCCCGCAGTCTGCCGCCGCTTCATCAGAGGAAGTCGGTTCCGAGGCCGCGTCGGGGGAAAAGGATTCCTGCTCTCTGCTAGCTTCAGGCAGCGAGGACTGGGCGAGCTCCGAGGATCTCGCGCCTGCTGCCCGCAAGCCCACTACGAGAGCCAACATCGAGAGAGAGCTCATGCGAGTACTCGCGCTGGCCGCGGCGAGCCTCGGCCTCGAGTGGTCTGCACCGGAGCTCCCCTCTCGCACCCGGCTGGATGGTAGCTTCCTCCCTGGTGAGCGCACTTCTCCGGATTCAAAGCCCGCTCCTTTTCTTCCTGAGCTGCATGAAGAAGTTGCGAAGGCCTGGAATGCGCCCTTCTCTGCGAGAACGCGCTCGTCTGTGTCACCAGCATTTTCCTCCCTGGATAATGCGAAAGACCGAGGCTACCTTTCACTTCCGCCGGTGGAACAGGCGATAGCAACCCACCTTTGCCCGCCCTCTGCTGGACGGCGGACTAAACCGGTGTTGCCTTCAAAAGCCTGCCGCATGACGTCGACGCTGCTCGCGCGAATTTTCTCCGCCGCTGGGCAGGCCGCGTCAGCGCTACACACCATGGCTACACTGCAGATATTTCAGGGTGATCTCCTCCGTAAGTTGGACGAGATGGGACCTGAGGCTATCTGCATCGCGGATTTGAGGAGCGCTTCAGATCTAACACTCCGCGCTTCCAAGTCTGCTGCACAAGCCATGGGAAAGTGTATGGCTTCCGCCACTGTTGCTGAGAGGCATCTATGGCTGACGCTCACGGAGATGGCTGATTCCGAGCGCAACGCGTTTCTCGACGCCCCGCTGTCTTCCGCTGGCCTTTTCGGTTCTTCTCTCTCCGAGTTCGTGGAGAGATTTACTGAAGCCCAGAAAGCGTCTCAAGCCTTCAAGCACTTCCTCCCGAAGCGCTCCGGTTCTGCAGCGAGTCGTGAAAAACAGACTCCGCGGAGCTCTCAGCCTCAGCCCCCGCCTTCGGCTGCATCCTCACAGCAGCGACAGCAGCGCAGCTCCAGGCCCCGCTCTCGCTCTACCAGCCGACGCCCCGCTCCGCGCGGGCCGCGATCGAGGATTGTGGTGAAGCCGGAAGCCCCGAAGAAGTCCTAGCACGCCTAGGAAAGCGCAGGTGTGTGAGTCCCGCTGCGGCCGGTCTCTCACCCAAGCGCGCCGCTGTTTCAGTCCCAAGACTTGCGACTGTTCCAGCGTTTTCTGCAAGACGCAAGCCCGCTCAGCCGCCCGCTTGCCTGCACACAAAAGCCGTTTTTACGGCTACCCAGATATATCCCGAAAAGAGCGTATTTTCTGGTGTCCCGGCCACGGCCGATGGTGCTATAAGTGTAGTGTCGATGCCCACTCCTCAGTGCCCATCTCTACACACAAGCACAGCCCTGCACTTAGGGCTCGCGCACATAAAATCGACTCAGGTCGATTGCGCTTCCAACATAGTGAAAGTGCCCGCACAAACACTATGTCTCACAGACCACAGGCTCTCTGTAAAAACGAGACCTGTGCGCGCTCGCTCTGCTCAGTCAGACAGCGCGCCCAAAGCAGTGAATGTGCCCGCTTCCCGCCCACATTTACTCGCAGACATGAGTCCCACGGGACCCGCTCAGCCCTCCCTCACTCAGTCAAGCGCTGTAGTAAGGTCGAGGACGAGCGCTCTGCCCGCTGTAATAAGCGCGCCCCCCGCCTCGAATGCCACAGGCATAATGCCTACGTTATTGCGCCCCGAAGCGCCTCTGCCGCACGGCGAACAGAGCGCGCTTCGCATCCAGCCCTTAGCCAGCCATGCAGAAGCATGGGCAGCGCTTCCAGGGGTTTCGGACTGGGTGCTAGGCATTATAAAGAGAGGCTTCTCGCTACAGTTTTGTCGACGCCCTCCCCGCTTCACAGCGCGCGTCCAAACTACGGTGGTTTCAGGAGTAGCACACCTACTTCGCGCCGAAATATCAAAACTGATAAGCAAAGGGGCGATAGAGCGTGTTCCCCGAGCCCAAAGCGAAGGGGGGCTATACAGCAGATACTTTCTAGTCCCCAAAAAGGACGGCGGTATCAGACCCATTCTGGATCTAAGACGGCTAAACAGAGTATTAGTGAAACGCAGTTTCAAAATGCTCACAACCAGCAAAATTCTCGCGCATGTTCGCCGAGAAGACTGGTTCATGTCGATAGATCTGAAGGACGCGTATTTTCAAATACAGATAGCGTCACATCACAGGCGATACTTGAGATTCGCCTTCGAGGGTCAGACATACCAGTATACAGTCCTGCCCTTCGGCTTGTCCCTGGCACCTCGTACATTTACGAAATGCATGGACGCAGCGCTCGCTCCTCTCAGACTCAGAGGCATGCGAGTGCTGAACTATTTGGACGACTGGTTGATCCTAGCTCAATCACGATCTCAGCTCGTGGAGCACAGAACCATTTTACTCGATCACCTCGAGAATCTTGGTATCACGGTCAATTGGGCGAAGAGTTCACTGAACCCCAGTCAAACGATTTCGTTTCTGGGTATCGTTCTGGACTCGCAGTCTATGACGGCGCGGCTGTCGCCACAGCGCGTGCTGCACATTCAGCGCGCGGCGAAGTCTTTCCGCCGCGGCGCTTTCACCCCGCTCAGGAAGTTTCAAAGGATGCTGGGTCTCATGGCCTCAGCATCATCAGTTCTCCAGCTGGGCTTGCTCCGCATGCGCCCGCTGCAGTTCTGGTTGAAAGCGCGAGTACCGCGCGGAGCGTGGGTGTCCGGCCGGTTACGCCTCAAGGTCAATCAAACCTGTGTGACAGCCCTGATACCTTGGTTGGCGGACGGCTGGTACCAATCAGGTGTAAGCCTGGGGACTTCCTCGAGAGTGAGGATGGTGTCGACAGACGCATCCACCTCGGGATGGGGAGCGCTGCTCGAGGGCAGACCGTTCTTCGGCCTGTGGTCGGAACGAGAAAAGCTCCAACACATCAACTGCCTGGAAATGCTGGCAGTGCACAGCGCGCTGACGCGTTTTTGTCCCCACATCAAGGTCCAACACGTCGTAGTCCGTTCGGACAACATGGCCGTGGTGTCCTATATAAATCGCCAGGGCGGTCTGAAATCCACATCCCTGTACAGGCTGGCGAAACGCCTCCTAATATGGGCTCAGCACAATTTGCGCTCGCTGAGGGCAGTGCATGTGCCTGGGCTCCAGAATGTGGGCCCAGACAGACTGTCCAGGAACAACATTCCCCTGGGCGAATGGTCTCTACACCCGCAAACAGTCCGGCTGTTGTGGGAGAGATTCGGCTGAGCGGAGGTGGACCTATTCGCGTCCCGCGAAAACGCTCATTGCCCCGTGTTCTTTTCCAAGAACGACAGCGCGCTGTCCCAGATGTGGCCGCGCTGCCCGCTATACGCTTTCCCCCCCGTCTCCCTCCTGCCACAGGTGTTAGAGCGGGTCAGGGAAACAGAATGCCCAGTGCTGCTTGTAGCACCGTTCTGGAGGAACCAAGCATGGTTTCCAGTCCTGATGCAGCTAGCAGACTTCGCTCCATGGCCAGTGCCATTGAGGAGAGATCTCCTCTCGCAGGCCGGGGGCTCGATTTGGCACCCACACCCGGAGCTGTGGTCCCTTCATGCGTGGGTGCTCAACGGATATCCGTTGACCTCGCAGAGGGTGTGATAAATACCATCACTCAGGCCAGAGCGCCGTCGACTCGGCGGCTTTATGCCTCAAAGTGGTCGGTTTTCTCCGGCTGGTGTACAGCTCGGAGCCTATCACCTCTCGATTGTGAGGTGACGGAGGTTCTCTCCTTCCTACAGGAGCTGTTGGATAAGGGCAGATCCCCTTCCACGCTCAAAGTTTACGTGGCGGCTATTACAGCGTTCTCCGGAACAACGCTGGGTCAGTCACTGGGAAGGAACGATTTAGTCATCTGCTTCCTCAGGGGAGCTAGGAGGCTGAATCCACCCAGACCTCCTTCAGTTCCTATGTGGGACCTTTCTACAGTCTTGGCGGCCATGAAAGGTGCCCCTTTCGAGCCTATCCAATCTATTAGCCTCAAACATTTGTCTTTCAAAACAGTGTTTTTGATGGCTCTCGCTTCGGTGAAGCGCATAGGCGACCTGCACGCGCTCTCCGTGAGCCCAGCGTGCTTAGAGTTTGGACCTAATGACTCTAAAGTCATACTCAAACCTAAGCATGGCTATGTGCCAAAGTCCCTCAACACGCCGTTTCGGGCTCAGGTTATCTCCCTGTCTGCCCTGCCGGGGTCAAGTGAGGAAGGGGACTCAAGTTTTCTTTGCCCTGTTAGGGCTTTAAGAGCTTACGTGTCCCGCTCCGCTGTCTTCAGACAGACTGAGCAGCTCTTTGTCTCGTTCAGTGGACGTTCCAAGGGAATGGCTGTTTCGAAACAGAGCTTATCCAGATGGATAGTTGACGCCATAGCGCTGGCTTATTCTGTCAAGGGCATTCAGTGCCCGTTGGGAGTCAGAGCGCACTCCACGAGGGGCGTTGCCTCCTCGTGGGCTTGGTCCAGCGGGATTTCCTTACAGGATATATGTACGGCGGCAGGCTGGGCCTCGCCGTCTACATTTATCAGGTTTTACAATCTAGAAGTTCCCGCCTTGCAGGCTAAGCTACTATCGGTGTAGTCGATTCAGCTGTCTAACTAACACTGAAATCGCATGCGCAACGCGCTACCGACTGTCTTATGGGCAGAATTGTGTAAGACCCACATTTCCCACATTTAGTTCAGGTTCCCCACCCTGTCTATGTGATGTCATATTCGCGTCTGCTGGCGCGACCATATAAGGACGGAGGGAATCCCCTCTTGTCTCTAGACTCTCTCTGTGAGGTCATGTTTACGTCTGCGGACGTTACAGTTTAGGGAATTAAGGTCCCCCATCCCTTATTCCCGGATTCTTTGTGAGTCTATCTGGTGATTATGCACTGTACATCTGGCTTAGCTTCCAGTGATCGGTGTTTTTATCCCAGCACGCACGGCGTTTTACAAGGGGTTCCCGTAGTTCCAGTACGAGAGGACTCTCGTAAGAGAACGTACTCGGTTACTAACGTAACCTCGGTTCTCTCTAGAAGAGGGAACGAGTACTGCGTTCTCTGCCGTGCGTACGGTTCACTCTGGTTCGCTTCAGCGATGAAAATCAAGTGAATCAGCCTTTTCGAGCTCCTTTTATAGAGGTTAGCCACACCCGTCTCGGCGGGAAATGGCAAGGAGGGCGCGAAGCGCCCTCATTGGCCTGACGTCACCTCAGGCCTCGCTCGATAGGCTTATGCAGTTGCCGCAGAGCAGCCAATGAGCGAGCAAGCCGTCTCGCCATAGCTGACTACTGCTGCAACGCGCTTTACATGTATGAAAATTAAGGATAATTTTTTGCTTCAGTATTTCGTGAAAAGAGACTTTTCCCGTAGCGTTTTGATAAAAACGCAGTACTCGTTCCCTCTTCTAGAGAGAACCGAGGTTACGTTAGTAACCGAGTACGTTTCAATTTATATTTTCATTAGGTTCTTGAAAAGCTACGTTCATTATTATTGGCTCAAGAATAATTCCATAGTTTATCGTGGTGATGTGCAATATCATTACAGCACCAAAGTAGAGTTAATATTAGGCAATTATTTCACAGCCTTCATTATATAGACCATATATAGCCCCTTTCAGCTGCGCTCATTGTCTTTTGACTTCCGGTCTGTGTGACGAAGGACGACCTTTTTCAGGCAGATAAAACCATAGATATCATATAAAGGCTAGATGTCTCGTCCGCGCTGCTGGCCAATGGAGCTCGACATCCGCACACGGCGGCCATCTTACGACAGGGTGCTCGCTCACTCATAACATGGTGCATGTGCTTTTAAATAACCATAACTTGCTCAATTTTCTACCGATTTTCAAACGGTTTGGTTTGTTATAAACGTCAGAGATGTAGCTATTATACTGCATACATATGAATAATTATGTTCAAAATGTTTAAGCATTCAGAATTATAGCCACGTTAATAACGTTTGTAAGAAACCAAACCGTTTGTAAATCCGTCCAGATTTCAGCGAGATAAGAGGAGTAGTACTTATAGGATACCTTGTGTCAAAATGATTTACGACTTTGACCTTTGACCTTTTGGCAGGTTGAACTTCCGGTGACCTTTATGATTGACGGGTTGAACTTCCGGAATGCGGTCATGGGATTAACCTATTGACCCTGCTAGCCTATCGATCATGTTGTTTGACAGTTAGTTTTGAACTATGACCTATCTAGGACTAAATCATAATTTTGACGGGTAGTTTTGTCCTATATTAATAGAACAGATGTTTTTTGCCGTTTGTTTGAACTTTGTCCCAGTTATATGTGTGTGTGTGTGTGGTTATATGGCTTGTGTCAGAGACCTGCGCCCCCACCGCAGTGAAAGTGAGAAGCGTATGTCACACAAAATAATCTCATCCTTTAAAATAAAAAGCTACTAAAACCAATTATTTTAGAGAGTTGAAAAGTATGTCCATACCATTGACGTCCACAAAAATAATTAACCTAAAGTTGAAAAACATACCTTTAAAAAGCGTTTAAAAAGCTTACTAAAACCAATTATTTTAGATAAAAATTACATAAACAATGTACTCTTTAAAAGTGTATAATCTAAAGCAATTTAACTAAGGTTGAAAATATTCTGTTCTTTTAAAAGCTTACTAAAACCAATAGTTTTAGCTGAATAAAAGTGTATAAAACATTCTATCCTTTATATTCTATCCTTTATATAATTTATATAATATAAATTATATAATCTAAGGTTGAAAAAAAAACATTCTATCCTTTAAAAGTATATAATGGAATGCTTACACAGTATATCTTACAAAAAAGAATAAAAATAAAAATCTTCTTACATGTTTGTAAGTCGGACGGTCTCTGACTTCAGTGATCAAGATATCAGGGGGTGAAATTATAATCCTAAAAGTTTAAAAATGTTTTAAAGTTGTAATAATGCTTTTAAAATCAATGAATTATTAAAAGTGGTAAAACAAAAACACTCCTTTCCTGTATGAGCTCACCAGCGTCTATGCACGCCCCCTCTCCGTCTGAGCTCTGACCCCCTCCTTTGCATACTCCTTTGCATCGTGAAATCTCACACTAACAAAAGTTGAAAACATACCTTTAAAAGTGTATAATATAAAATAAAATATCTTGCTAAAGTTGAAAAACATACCGTTCCTTAAAAGTATAATATAAATATCTTATTGATCCAATTATTTTAGTTTTAGATGAATAAAAAATGACTGAGTTAAAATTAACACATCAATGTCCATACCACTGATGCCCACAAAAATAATTAAACTAAAGTTGAAAAACATACCTTTAAAAGTGTATAATATAAAATAAAATAATTTTACTAAGGTTGAAAAATATTCTGTTCTTTTTAAAAGAATATAAAATAAAAAGCTTACTAAAACCAAGTCATTCAGCTGAATAAAATCATCTTACCTTATTTTAGAAAGTTGAAGTATACCATTGATGTCCACAAAAAATGCAATGTATGAATGGATTCAAAATTGTTTTACACAACTGAATTCACATAGTCATTCCTGAATGACCTCACACTGTCGCAAAACATAAGGAGCGCGTGTCTGTGTGTGTGTGTGTCTGTGTGTCTATGCGCGCGTCCTCTTCCTGCGAGCTCTGACCCCCCTCCTTACAGTGTAACTGTCAAGTGAATCTCACACTAACAAAAGCTGAAAAAACATTCTATTCTTTATAATCTACTAAAAACCAATTCTTTCAGTTTTATAAAAAATCATCTTACATGTTTATAGAGAGTTGAAGAAGCTCTTAACACATCAATTCCATACGAATGGGTCACAAAAATAATTTAACTAAAGTTGAAAAAAATATTCTGTTCTTTTTAAAAGTATATAATGAAATACTTATAAAATCTACCGAACCAAGTATTTCAGTTTTAGATAAACAAAACTGTCTCAAAACATAGCGCGTCTAATGTATGTGTGTCAAAAAGTAAAGGAGCCGTGCGCGTTTCTGTGTGTGCATGTGTGTGTGTGTGTGTGTGTGTCTGTGCGCGCCCCTTCACATGTGAGCTCTGACCCCTCTCCTTCGCATACCAGAGCATGGTGAAAGTGAGGAAGGGGTTTCCTAATATCACACTAACAAAAGTTGAAAAACATACTGTTCCTTAAAAGTGTATAAATAAAATGGTTATAAAAATATACTGAAACCAATTATTTTAGATGAATAAATAAAATTCATCTTACATGTTTAGAGTTACAACTCTTGAACTTACAAGTTCAAGAAGCTCTTAAAGACATAAATCACAGAGTGGTTCTCTCTCACACCAGCGTCTCTGACTCAGAGGGTTGTATTCAGTGATGGGATGAGACATTTTGAATGCTGTGTTGGGGGTAAATTAATTTCAAAGTTTAAATGATATCTTTTTAAAAAAATATTTGTTTCATAACATATAGATGTCCATACATCCTATGAATGAGACTGCAGTTGTAATAGAAAAGACTTTTTTTTTCCTGACTCTGCTCCTTCGCATTCCTGAGCACAGTGAAAGTGATAATAATGTTTTAAATTTCACAAAAATAATATAAAATAAATACCTTGCTAGAAATCTACTGAAATGCTTGTAAAAAGAATAAAATTCATCTCACATGTTTAGAGAGTTACGATTCTTGAACTTATGTGTTCAAGAAGCTGTTGAGAGCCATAAATCACAGAGTGGTTCTCTCTCACACCAGCGTCTCTGACTCCTAGGGTTTATTCAGCGATCAGAATGAGACATAGTGTTAGGGCTAAATTTATTTCAAAGTTTAAATGTAAATGTAATGTAATGTATAAAAAATGTATAAAAAAGTCTATCAAACAGAGGCCCTCGCTCGTGTCTATGCTGCATTCTGACATCCCCTCCTTTCATTTCCAGAGGTAACAGTGACACTGTGAAGTGTATCTCACACTAACTAAAGTTAAAAAACATTCTGTTCTTTATAAGTATATAAAAAATATTCTCTCTCTCATCTAAAAGCATAACCTTAAAAAGTTTGCATTAGATATTTTAAAAGATTGATTAAATTAAATCTTTAAAGTTTCAATACATGCTCATCTTCTATTTATCTGTACTTATGTATGATATAAATTATTATTTTTTGCTTAACGGTGACCTAAAGTATAATTGTTATTAAACAATGTCTGTTCAAAAACTGTACTTGGTCGTCTTAAATCTCATTTATACGAAAAAGATTCAACCAGCATTTTTTGTCCATGTGGGGGTTTCAACTTTTATGGTGGGGCTTTCCATAGCTATCCCGTACATCTAAACAGAACCATCACAGAAAACTACATTTTCAAAATGGGGGGGGGTCTCTCTGCATTCCAGACTACATCCAAAGTTTACACTAATTTCATTTAAAAGTTTAAATCAAATCTTTAAAATCATATCTTCTTAGAAGATTTATGTATTATTGTTACTAAGCAGCGTCTGTCCAAAAACTTGAGATCTTAGATCTTTTGTCCATACAACATGAAACATGTTGTCAAAGTTTGTCACAATGTTTTTAAGAAATCCTAGGACTTTACATTGCTCTTATTTAGACAAAGTTGTATCATTTGGAAAATCATCACACAATTTGAGAGATGCAATGTGTGATAAGTAAAAATCACCCATCGTATAAGATCATTTTTACTTGTATCTCCCGAACTAGGGTGAAACCCTTTACTGAGAATATACCACCGGCCATCTACTCAAAATATATGTAGAAGTTTCAAATGTTAGCATTTGTTGATGGTGGTCGCATGAACAGACTTTGGGGAGAGCTATATCAGGAAGCTATGCCCTTTGACCTCCTCGATTTTGCAGGCCTTTTTGTTAAAGATTTTAGAAGATTCCCATCTAGCGGTGAAATTCTATTTTGCATTTAAACGAATAGTGCTTTCTAGCAGTTCTCCCATCTACTCGCTTTTTCAACTTTGGTAAATGTGCCAAGAATCTATGACAACGTGTCTTCCGATAGCGCTTCATCGAGTTTAATTGTACATGTTCTACCGTTATGATGTACTTGTTACATGTTCTACCGTACATGTTCTACCGTTCTATATAATGATTTACACAACCGAGCAATAGACCGTACCTTTGACTTACCCGTCGAGAAGAAAGTAGATTCCTAGATAAAAGCTATCCCGATATTTATTTACATACCGATAAATTAAATTTGAAATTAATTAAAACTTCTCCTGTGGCTCGGCTTAACTATGATCCAGCATTATATTGTACCGTGCAGTGCAGCCTTTCAAATGTGGCGGGGGCAGTATCAACGCCTCCCATATGGTCTAGCGGTTAGGATTCCTGGTTTTCATCCAGGCTGCTACTCAATAGTCGAATAATCATCAATAATAATTTTTAGTAATTCATAGTCTTAGAGGCCTACACGAACTGCAGAAACAAGCAGAATGTGTGAAAACTCAGTTTCAGTACCAAATCATTTTCACAAATACAATTATATTGAATTCAGAAAATTTCACTATGGAATACTTTATCTATCATAATTTCAATTTAGTACGTCATCATTTCAACTTTTCATCTCATAATTATGACGCATAGTCATAATTTCAACTTTTTAAGTCATCATTTCGACTTTTTGTCAATTACGCCTTTTTAATGTTTTAAAGTCATAATTTGGTTGTTGACTATAGTAGTGTTGCACCTGCATGCCCACTAACTCGCTTGTGAGAGTCAGAGTGTGTAAAGTAAACTCTCATTAGTGTTAGTAGAGTATTAGTGGACTGGTAGGGTTAGAATAAGTAATATTAGAATAAAATATCTGTTGGTGGGCATCGCGATAAAGAGTTAGCAGATATTAAGCACATATTAAAATTAACATTTTTCAACCGAGCGAGTCTGCGCATGAGAGGCCTTCTTCAACTTTTTAATTCAGAATTACAATGACGCCTTTTTAATGTAATGCTTAAAATGTTTTTTAGTCATAATTTGGTTGTTGACTATAGTAGTGTTGATGATGAAACGTGCTAGTGCTTTTTGTACCTCTCTGGTATTATAGTGTTTCAAGATGGCGGAACGACACGGAAGCCTCCTTGGACTTACCCGCCCCATGTAAATAACAGATAAGAAATGATCTGATTTTAAGAAAGATCATTTTACACCCATGAGGACATATTTATGAATAAAGATGATGATTTTAGCTAATAAAATACCATTTTTCAATCTACACATGAGAGACCTTCAGAAGTCTGAACTTCAGGGGTAGGCCCGTTGGCGAAAACACTGCATGTGTAAGGTAGTTTTCCAGATTTTCACCCAAAATCAAATACTGTATGACACTTTTCAAAGTTAGAATAACCTGTTGTGTTCTGACACAAGGCCATTAACCGGTTCTTTTTGTTTTATAAATGTACTTTGCTTATTTCTAAATATCAACCTGATAAATATGAATTCACGATTAAACAAGATCATTTTTAAGAAAAAACATTTTTAAGAAAAATACAACTAAACCATGATAATGTTTAGTTTAGATGTGGATGATTAAGTTTCAGGCGTAGTGCAACCAGATTTCTCTAACATCTCACTCACAACGCAAAACGTTGTAAATAAACATTTTCAAACTGTAATTTTATTTTATTGATTATGGTGATTTAAAGTTTTTGTTATTAACTAATACCTTTATCTTTTAACTAACATCTAACCCCAAATAAACAGATAATGGAATGTTCACAATCTACATTGTTAGATATTCTCCTATGTATCTAAGTAGTTGTGCTTAAATCTTTGGCTGTATTTTGTCACACTCTTGTAAAGACTATGGACTAACTTATCAGACACTCACCACACTGATGTTAACATCACCATATATTGTCTTTTCTACCATGATTGGAGCAACTATTGTCCCACCATTCTTCTGGTCAATTGTGAAGGTAAGCTGATTAGGGATCTGAATGAATAGCCGTCCGAATGATGTAGAATTATTATTATTATTATTATTAGTATTATTATGCTGTCGTTGTAGATGGTTGTTAGGCTGTTGGTTTGTCATGTTTCCAGAATGTGTTTGAATGCTCAGCGTCTGAACGTCACCATCTGTTAAAAAAAAAAAAAAATTTAAGAAGATTGAAGATTGAGAAACATATTCACTACTAACAAAGTAAAATTATAAATCTTTTCCTACGTTTGATATTCTTTTTTCTGATTTTTTTCACTATGGACTTGATCCTTTTTAATGCTGTTTTCTCTCCATATTTATTCTGTAGTTCCTCTACTGTATCTTCCAACCTCCCTGTTGTTCTTCTCCAGCTGTATTAACCAAAGACAAGCAGTTAGAAGAATCAAATGTATGTACAGCAAAAATAAAGTTAACATAAAATAAACACATTCATACACCAGTTCAAAGTCAATGAACCGGCTGATGCTGCAGGTGTTAGAGCACATGATGGCCGGTGAACAGCAGGTTAAACCAGAGTTAAAACAATAGTCTATGTTAGGACAATAGTATCTGATAATAGCTGATAACGGTCAAAGTGCGAGATAAGGTGCAAGTAGCTAAACTAAACATTTCATATTTGACAAATGTTTTGAGAAATGTTAAACAACTACAAAAATAATCAATTTGTTTCTAATTTCTTTTTTTCTAAATTGTGATTTAATGTGAAAGGAGAAGAAACACATAACATGTGTACATGAATGAATGTGTATAATTTAATAAACGTATTTACCTAACATCCATAGCCTTCGTTAAATTAAGACTAAGTTCCTTTTTTTTGTGTGGACAAAGTGAACTTTGGAGCACTTAGCGGGTCAAAACCTCTTTTGGAACTCTTTTTATCAAAAAAATATATGTTGATAATGATTAGTTATACCAAATGATAGTTTGGCATGCATGGGATTGGTTGTCCATAGTGAGAGAAATACTTTTATTATAGAAATGGCTATTCTTTATTCTATTCTTTAATCCACAAATAAAATAGGTTTTTATACCTGCTCAAGTACTTCTTGATGAGTTTCTTCTGTATTAAACAGCGAATCTTCTCAGTCAGATCGTCGCAAGATCTCAGGAATCCTCTCACACTGCTCGTGTTCACGCGCTCCATCGCTGCACTTGTGTGTATGACTCGAACGATTCAAACTTCTATCTGGCGACATGTAGGACTTGTTGGTTATGCAGGAACTAGTTATTTATGGCTTTCCTGAGGCCAACCTCCATACATTCTACACAACAGGGTGGGTGGACCCCAGCCTGATAAATATTTCACGACATTACACGCTCTACTCTAGCTCTACTAGCCTCGGACTGCTGCGCCACTGCAACAAAAGTTGAAAGTCCTGAACCTGACGCAAACTTCTGACCCACAAACTTCTGCGCATTAACACACAAGGCACGATTGTACCGCAAGGGAGATTCCAGGAACATTGCAGGAGATTCATTAGACTCTTCGAAAAGCTGAAAAAATGGCGACGCAAAACCTAAAGGAGAGCGACTCCCCGTTGAGTTCTGGCGATACGGGGTACAATTATCCTCCAGTGTGTGAGTGTGCCACGGGCAAAGAGTGTCGTTTAAGAGATATGCTGGACTCTATGTTTAAAGATTATTTTAGAGGCCAAATGGTTGGCTTGATGCACAGGATCATCGACGCTGCGCGTGATATGAAAAAAGATTGTGCGCAGGATACCAAACGTGTGACAAATCTCAAAAATGAAATGGATGACGTAAGAGGCTTGATAAAGTCATGGCCTGATGTAACACCCATGTTTTTTAACGGCAAAGAGCCGATCGGCGTAATCCTCAGAAAAGTTCTGGATGTGTTGCGTGAATGTAGTGACGAATTCCAAATCATCGAAATACTCGCTATATGGACTTTTGTAACGGATCTCTGTGTGTCACTGGTGTCAAAAAATGCAAAAACTGACGTTGGTGAATTAGTTGAAAGTCTGGTCAACTATAGCCTGGAGCAAGACATGATAGCCTGCGGATATTTTTTATTCTGGTTAGACCATCTGTAAATGTCTTTCACTCAAATTTCTTCACTACTTCAATGTATGAAAGTATAATGTTGAAATAAATAATTCTGGTTAAAAAATGTCTGAGCTCATAATATTTAGAATATTTCAATATTTGTTTTCTGCATTTTAATTACCATATTCCCGAGGCGGCAATACAGTTGTATCAAATGATACAACTGTTTTGCCCGCCGTGTACAGAAGAAAGGACATTTTGTGGTGTTGTTCTTGTTCTCATTACATTTTTTAATAAGATGATGCGTTCTGCCATGGATGACTAGACACTAGTCCGGCAGAGAGAAGGGCTTGAGTGGACACGCCCTGTGGTCCCATTTTTATGTCTTCACCCTTTTCCCCGCTTCGCAACTGAGAGCTTTCCACCCCTGCGACATCCGTTTCAGGCCAAACGGAGGAGTTTACTTAAACATGGATATGTCTCACCAGCAACCTCCGGCTTGTCACAATCCTGGCATGCGTCGGGAACAGGAACGCCTTGACACCTTTCAGAATTGGACTCTTGCACCAGTAAGTCCGGCCGAGCTTGCCAAAAGTGGTTTCTACTACCTTGGTCAGGGCGACAGAGTGGCTTGCTTCAGTTGTGGAGGCCAGCTTAGCAACTGGGAACCGGGAGATCGTGCAGTATCAGAGCACCAGAGACATTACCCCAACTGCCCCTTCATTCGAGGTGACCGTGCAGATAATGTACCTTTATCTAGCCTTTTCAATGCATCGGCAATGCAACGGTGTGAAGAAAGGTCGCTCACATTTGTCTACTGGCCCTCAAGAATAACTGTTCGACCAGACCAATTGGCTAAGGCTGGTTTTTACTATGTTGGTCGTAATGATGACGTGAAGTGCTTTTCATGCGATGGTGGACTCAGATGTTGGGAGTCTGGTGATGATCCATGGGTAGAACATGCCAAGTGGTTTCCAAGATGTCAATACCTGCTGCAAGAAAAGGGCCAAGAGTTTGTTCATCAGATTCAAGCAAGATTTCCAAGACTATTTGAGCGGCTATTGACTCATGGAGACAGTGACTCGAGAGAATTTGTGAGAGAACAAGAGAACAATCCTGCTTTGAAGATGGAATTTGAGTGTGGCCTGACGGCCCAGACAAATGAAGCTGCATCCCCGAGTCAAGATCTTTCAGACTTGCCTATGGAGGAACAGTTAAGAAGACTTCAAGAGGAGCGCACATGCAAAGTTTGCATGGATAAGGAAGTAAACATTGTCTTCATCCCCTGTGGTCACCTAGTTGTGTGCAAAGAATGTGCGCCTTCTCTGCGCAAGTGCCCCATATGTAGAGGATTGGTCAAAGACGCCGTCCGTACTTTCCTATCATAAAGTTTTCCTATCATTTGGATTTGCAAATTTACATTTAACTTGATGCATAAAAACAATCCAGTGACAACAGTTTTTGGATTTACAAACATTTAGAAAGTAGTTAGGATGTGCATGCTTTAAGTTAATGTTTTTTAAGAATAATTTTGCGCAGGCTTTAAGTTAATTTGACCAACAAGATGTTATTTGAAAAGTAAGTTAGTTGAAATTAAAATGTGATAACATTACCGAATTCAGGGGTGTTTAATAGATTCAATAGTGATCAAGCACCCGCTGAGTTTTTCTTCAAACAAAAGTAATTTTGTTGTATGCACAGATTTTGAGGGTCGCTTATAGAAAGAGGCGTCCTTGTCTTTAAAAACATAGAACCAGAGATTAAAATATTAAAATATACATTCTAGCGCTATTTATGGTATAATAATATAATATAATAAATGTCTCTCGTATCAAATCAAGATACAATTCAAGCCAATTCATGCGAATACCGTCGTATATGAACAAAGAGATATATAAAGAGATAAAGAGATAAAGAAAACGCCATACAATCACAACCGGCAGTACGGTAAGTGTTACGCTAGCGATGTTAAACAATTTCAAAACAGGGTGTTTCAGAAGAAATGCAAACAAAATCTTTTAAACAAAGTCTTGTTCAAAAACGGTACGCTCCTGTGAAAACTATGTGAACTTTGATGAGGCCGAGAACAATAGCGCTTTTATTTAACATTTATTTTCAATAATATTGAAAAACGGTTCAATAACAATGTTCAAAATAAACAAGAATCTGACTCTAATGCGACTGTGCTTGTTTCACATATAACTGTTGATTGTAAGATATAATAGTTAGATGATTTATCTAACCATTGAAATTGACGATAGATTAAATCATTTCGGCATTCTGCCGAATAAAACAATGGTGTCAAAGTGTGGTCGGAATAAAAAAATGAATCAATTCACATAAAAATACCACGTATCAACCGTAATTCATTAGCTTAACCGTTGTTTAGCGACACACACACAAAATAAGTGTAATAGTTAGACGAGTTATAGCGTAATAGGTAACAGAAAAACAGCCATACTCATCTTTTACGTCGATGTTTCGTAGGCATAGCAGAAAGATTTAGTCATTTTTTTTAGTCATATTTTTTGTTTTCTTTTTTTTATAAAACAAAAAAGAACCGGTTAAAGGCCTATCGTGTAGAAGGACCTCTAATGTATAGGATACATTCCTAACATGTTTGACCACAGTCTATGTACTTTTTGCAAACTGTACAAAAAGAAACAAGATGTCAATGACAGACATTCAAAAGCTAAAACGGATCACTATAGTGGCTTTCCTGTATTTGTTTTAAATGGCTCATGATGATGAAGAATTAGAATTTACTTTTGTGGAATTTTACCTGCAGGTTTTACCAAAGTCTGGAACTTTGCATCACTACAGTGTGACAAAATACAGCCAAAGATTTAAGCACAACTACTTAGATACATAGGAGAATATCTAACAATGTAGATTGTGAACATTCCATTATCTGTTTATTTGGGGTTAGATGTTAGTTAAAAGATAAAGGTATTAGTTAATAACAAAAACTTTAAATCACCATAATCAATAAAATAAAATTACAGTTTGAAAATGTTTATTTACAACGTTTTGCGTTGTGAGTGAGATGTTAGAGAAATCTGGTTGCACTACGCCTGAAACTTAATCATCCACATCTAAACTAAACATTATCATGGTTTAGTTGTATTTTTCTTAAAAATGTTTTTTCTTAAAAATGATCTTGTTTAATCGTGAATTCATATTTATCAGGTTGATATTTAGAAATAAGCAAAGTACATTTATAAAACAAAAAGAACCGGTTAATGGCCTTGTGTCAGAACACAACAGGTTATTCTAACTTTGAAAAGTGTCATACAGTATTTGATTTTGGGTGAAAATCTGGAAAACTACCTTACACATGCAGTGTTTTCGCCAACGGGCCTACCCCTGAAGTTCAGACTTCTGAAGGTCTCTCATGTGTAGATTGAAAAATGGTATTTTATTAGCTAAAATCATCATCTTTATTCATAAATATGTCCTCATGGGTGTAAAATGATCTTTCTTAAAATCAGATCATTTCTTATCTGTTATTTACATGGGGCGGGTAAGTCCAAGGAGGCTTCCGTGTCGTTCCGCCATCTTGAAACACTATAATACCAGAGAGGTACAAAAAGCACTAGCACGTTTCATCATCAACACTACTATAGTCAACAACCAAATTATGACTAAAAAACATTTTAAGCATTACATTAAAAAGGCGTCATTGTAATTCTGAATTAAAAAGTTGAAGAAGGCCTCTCATGCGCAGACTCGCTCGGTTGAAAAATGTTAATTTTAATATGTGCTTAATATCTGCTAACTCTTTATCGCGATGCCCACCAACAGATATTTTATTCTAATATTACTTATTCTAACCCTACCAGTCCACTAATACTCTACTAACACTAATGAGAGTTTACTTTACACACTCTGACTCTCACAAGCGAGTTAGTGGGCATGCAGGTGCAACACTACTATAGTCAACAACCAAATTATGACTTTAAAACATTAAAAAGGCGTAATTGACAAAAAGTCGAAATGATGACTTAAAAAGTTGAAATTATGACTATGCGTCATAATTATGAGATGAAAAGTTGAAATGATGACGTACTAAATTGAAATTATGATAGATAAAGTATTCCATAGTGAAATTTTCTGAATTCAATATAATTGTATTTGTGAAAATGATTTGGTACTGAAACTGAGTTTTCACACATTCTGCTTGTTTCTGCAGTTCGTGTAGGCCTCTAAGACTATGAATTACTAAAAATTATTATTGATGATTATTCGACTATTGAGTAGCAGCCTGGATGAAAACCAGGAATCCTAACCGCTAGACCATATGGGAGGCGTTGATACTGCCCCCGCCACATTTGAAAGGCTGCACTGCACGGTACAATATAATGCTGGATCATAGTTAAGCCGAGCCACAGGAGAAGTTTTAATTAATTTCAAATTTAATTTATCGGTATGTAAATAAATATCGGGATAGCTTTTATCTAGGAATCTACTTTCTTCTCGACGGGTAAGTCAAAGGTACGGTCTATTGCTCGGTTGTGTAAATCATTATATAGAACGGTAGAACATGTACGGTAGAACATGTAACAAGTACATCATAACGGTAGAACATGTACAATTAAACTCGATGAAGCGCTATCGGAAGACACGTTGTCATAGATTCTTGGCACATTTACCAAAGTTGAAAAAGCGAGTAGATGGGAGAACTGCTAGAAAGCACTATTCGTTTAAATGCAAAATAGAATTTCACCGCTAGATGGGAATCTTCTAAAATCTTTAACAAAAAGGCCTGCAAAATCGAGGAGGTCAAAGGGCATAGCTTCCTGATATAGCTCTCCCCAAAGTCTGTTCATGCGACCACCATCAACAAATGCTAACATTTGAAACTTCTACATATATTTTGAGTAGATGGCCGGTGGTATATTCTCAGTAAAGGGTTTCACCCTAGTTCGGGAGATACAAGTAAAAATGATCTTATACGATGGGTGATTTTTACTTATCACACATTGCATCTCTCAAATTGTGTGATGATTTTCCAAATGATACAACTTTGTCTAAATAAGAGCAATGTAAAGTCCTAGGATTTCTTAAAAACATTGTGACAAACTTTGACAACATGTTTCATGTTGTATGGACAAAAGATCTAAGATCTCAAGTTTTTGGACAGACGCTGCTTAGTAACAATAATACATAAATCTTCTAAGAAGATATGATTTTAAAGATTTGATTTAAACTTTTAAATGAAATTAGTGTAAACTTTGGATGTAGTCTGGAATGCAGAGAGACCCCCCCCCATTTTGAAAATGTAGTTTTCTGTGATGGTTCTGTTTAGATGTACGGGATAGCTATGGAAAGCCCCACCATAAAAGTTGAAACCCCCACATGGACAAAAAATGCTGGTTGAATCTTTTTCGTATAAATGAGATTTAAGACGACCAAGTACAGTTTTTGAACAGACATTGTTTAATAACAATTATACTTTAGGTCACCGTTAAGCAAAAAATAATAATTTATATCATACATAAGTACAGATAAATAGAAGATGAGCATGTATTGAAACTTTAAAGATTTAATTTAATCAATCTTTTAAAATATCTAATGCAAACTTTTTAAGGTTATGCTTTTAGATGAGAGAGAGAATATTTTTTATATACTTATAAAGAACAGAATGTTTTTTAACTTTAGTTAGTGTGAGATACACTTCACAGTGTCACTGTTACCTCTGGAAATGAAAGGAGGGGATGTCAGAATGCAGCATAGACACGAGCGAGGGCCTCTGTTTGATAGACTTTTTTATACATTTTTTATACATTACATTACATTTACATTTAAACTTTGAAATAAATTTAGCCCTAACACTATGTCTCATTCTGATCGCTGAATAAACCCTAGGAGTCAGAGACGCTGGTGTGAGAGAGAACCACTCTGTGATTTATGGCTCTCAACAGCTTCTTGAACACATAAGTTCAAGAATCGTAACTCTCTAAACATGTGAGATGAATTTTATTCTTTTTACAAGCATTTCAGTAGATTTCTAGCAAGGTATTTATTTTATATTATTTTTGTGAAATTTAAAACATTATTATCACTTTCACTGTGCTCAGGAATGCGAAGGAGCAGAGTCAGGAAAAAAAAAGTCTTTTCTATTACAACTGCAGTCTCATTCATAGGATGTATGGACATCTATATGTTATGAAACAAATATTTTTTTAAAAAGATATCATTTAAACTTTGAAATTAATTTACCCCCAACACAGCATTCAAAATGTCTCATCCCATCACTGAATACAACCCTCTGAGTCAGAGACGCTGGTGTGAGAGAGAACCACTCTGTGATTTATGTCTTTAAGAGCTTCTTGAACTTGTAAGTTCAAGAGTTGTAACTCTAAACATGTAAGATGAATTTTATTTATTCATCTAAAATAATTGGTTTCAGTATATTTTTATAACCATTTTATTTATACACTTTTAAGGAACAGTATGTTTTTCAACTTTTGTTAGTGTGATATTAGGAAACCCCTTCCTCACTTTCACCATGCTCTGGTATGCGAAGGAGAGGGGTCAGAGCTCACATGTGAAGGGGCGCGCACAGACACACACACACACACACACACATGCACACACAGAAACGCGCACGGCTCCTTTACTTTTTGACACACATACATTAGACGCGCTATGTTTTGAGACAGTTTTGTTTATCTAAAACTGAAATACTTGGTTCGGTAGATTTTATAAGTATTTCATTATATACTTTTAAAAAGAACAGAATATTTTTTTCAACTTTAGTTAAATTATTTTTGTGACCCATTCGTATGGAATTGATGTGTTAAGAGCTTCTTCAACTCTCTATAAACATGTAAGATGATTTTTTATAAAACTGAAAGAATTGGTTTTTAGTAGATTATAAAGAATAGAATGTTTTTTCAGCTTTTGTTAGTGTGAGATTCACTTGACAGTTACACTGTAAGGAGGGGGGTCAGAGCTCGCAGGAAGAGGACGCGCGCATAGACACACAGACACACACACACACAGACACGCGCTCCTTATGTTTTGCGACAGTGTGAGGTCATTCAGGAATGACTATGTGAATTCAGTTGTGTAAAACAATTTTGAATCCATTCATACATTGCATTTTTTGTGGACATCAATGGTATACTTCAACTTTCTAAAATAAGGTAAGATGATTTTATTCAGCTGAATGACTTGGTTTTAGTAAGCTTTTTATTTTATATTCTTTTAAAAAGAACAGAATATTTTTCAACCTTAGTAAAATTATTTTATTTTATATTATACACTTTTAAAGGTATGTTTTTCAACTTTAGTTTAATTATTTTTGTGGGCATCAGTGGTATGGACATTGATGTGTTAATTTTAACTCAGTCATTTTTTATTCATCTAAAACTAAAATAATTGGATCAATAAGATATTTATATTATACTTTTAAGGAACGGTATGTTTTTCAACTTTAGCAAGATATTTTATTTTATATTATACACTTTTAAAGGTATGTTTTCAACTTTTGTTAGTGTGAGATTTCACGATGCAAAGGAGTATGCAAAGGAGGGGGTCAGAGCTCAGACGGAGAGGGGGCGTGCATAGACGCTGGTGAGCTCATACAGGAAAGGAGTGTTTTTGTTTTACCACTTTTAATAATTCATTGATTTTAAAAGCATTATTACAACTTTAAAACATTTTTAAACTTTTAGGATTATAATTTCACCCCCTGATATCTTGATCACTGAAGTCAGAGACCGTCCGACTTACAAACATGTAAGAAGATTTTTATTTTTATTCTTTTTTGTAAGATATACTGTGTAAGCATTCCATTATATACTTTTAAAGGATAGAATGTTTTTTTTTCAACCTTAGATTATATAATTTATATTATATAAATTATATAAAGGATAGAATATAAAGGATAGAATGTTTTATACACTTTTATTCAGCTAAAACTATTGGTTTTAGTAAGCTTTTAAAAGAACAGAATATTTTCAACCTTAGTTAAATTGCTTTAGATTATACACTTTTAAAGAGTACATTGTTTATGTAATTTTTATCTAAAATAATTGGTTTTAGTAAGCTTTTTAAACGCTTTTTAAAGGTATGTTTTTCAACTTTAGGTTAATTATTTTTGTGGACGTCAATGGTATGGACATACTTTTCAACTCTCTAAAATAATTGGTTTTAGTAGCTTTTTATTTTAAAGGATGAGATTATTTTGTGTGACATACGCTTCTCACTTTCACTGCGGTGGGGGCGCAGGTCTCTGACACAAGCCATATAACCACACACACACACACATATAACTGGGACAAAGTTCAAACAAACGGCAAAAAACATCTGTTCTATTAATATAGGACAAAACTACCCGTCAAAATTATGATTTAGTCCTAGATAGGTCATAGTTCAAAACTAACTGTCAAACAACATGATCGATAGGCTAGCAGGGTCAATAGGTTAATCCCATGACCGCATTCCGGAAGTTCAACCCGTCAATCATAAAGGTCACCGGAAGTTCAACCTGCCAAAAGGTCAAAGGTCAAAGTCGTAAATCATTTTGACACAAGGTATCCTATAAGTACTACTAAGAGGATTTGTGTGCGTGCTGCTCACTCACCTTAATTCACAGAGCCCTGTCCTAAGATGGCCGCCGGTGATGCCGGAAGTGACTCCGCCTTAAGACATCTAGCCTTTATATGATATCTATGGATAAAACTGTCTGCTTGAGAATCAGCCAATCAGGAGCGTCACTGCGCTATGCGGCTCGCGGGAGCAGACAGTTTCAGTTTCGGAAACGTTTGGAAGATAGCGCTGGCGTCGAAAGACTGTGCAGTTTATATTTATATTTATATAGATAATCTAAGATAGTGTTGCTGTACTTATTTACCAGTTCCAAGTATTGTGTGCGTGCAACTACCAGTAAGTATACTGAAGTTTGTTGTTGTTTTTACCTCACAATAATGTCGTGACATGTTGCTGCTCGTTGTCGTATAATGGCGGAGTTTCGCTCTGCTCGTGTGTTTAATTGAGAACGTTTTTAATTATTGGAGGTGTTGCTCTGTAAGCCTTATGTGTCTCAATTGAAATAATGTTCTTTGTTATTGCACAATGTGTAACGTTTATTTAAGGAGTAATTCTGCAGCTCATAATTATATGTTCAGCTGAATTTAGTATGTTGTATATTGTTGCAGTTAATGTGCAGCAAATTAATCTTTGAACAGGGATGTACTACTGCTTTTCTAAGTTTGTATTTGCTTAGTAATAAGCATTTATTATAACATTGCATTTAAGTCATAACAAAAATTATAATTTAATCTCTTGATTGTGTTTGTTTTATTATATACCTGCTAGACATATAACTATTTGACATTTATATAGAGAGTCTACATTTACTGATTTATGTCTGTATCTCTGTTTCAGAACCACACACACCTTTAAATCTTTATTTCAATAAAACTCGTAAATGGAACATCTTGTCTGCATTCTAATCGATGCCCCTTGGTGGTCACAACCTTTTAAAGACCAGTCAAATTATACAGTCCTTTCCCATCACCAAAACATTTGGTCCTTCGAGCCGGATACGCGTGGTCACCGTGGGATTGTTTAGAGATGTTCTCGGATCAGTACACTGTAAAATGTAATACGTTGACTTTACTTAGAAAAAGTGAGGAAACCGATTGCCTTAAAATTTCCAAGTAAAGTAGTGTATTAATGTTTAGTTGGCACAACTTAATAACATTTGTATAGAAAACTTGTTTATCAAGTATACTCAAGCACTCTTGAATCAAAATCATTAGTTGTGTTAACTTCTCATTAGAGTTCACATTACTAGGAAAATATCAGGAAACCGATTGCTCTAAAAAAAGCAAGTAAAGTGAAATAGGAATAGTATGTGGTACTGACAAATGCTTAGTTAGTATAGTTCACTTACACAAGAGTTCTAGTAACTAAAAAATAACTGTAGAGAGTACTTGATAATTTACTTTAAATGAAATGTATTTGTCACCATGGTTGTGTTTTGCATGCTGAATGATGAAGTCTGTGTGAGTCAAGCATCAAGTCAAGTATATATATATTTGTATAGCGCTTTTCACAATACAGATTGTATCAAAGCAGCTTCACAGTATTAAAATAAAATAATACAACAAAGTTTGTTTCTAGTGGAATTTATTGATTGATAGAATAAAATTAAATATCCCCAAAATATCCCCAAAATATCCCCAAAGCATGATCAATTACAAGATTTTCACAAATATAGAGAGATTATATAAACCCAATTAACTGTTTCAGAAGGTGTTTAGGCATAAACAGTAGCAAGAAAATTATAAAAGATCACTAATTGACACAAGTTAAATTATACACCATTCATATTTTCTCCCACACACACAAATATATATATATATATATTATATATATATATATATATATATATATATATATATGTATGTGTGTGTGTGTGTGTGTGTGTGTGTGTAGTATTACTTCTCTTTCTTTGACACTAAACAACTGACTTATTGTTGCATCACTGCATCAATAGAAAGAGAATCATAATAAAGAAAATATAGTTCCAAGTGCCCAACCAAAGGGATCACTAATTGCCATAATGGTGACTAAAAATATTTTAGGAAAATCAAAATCAATTTATGAAGTCAACTTATGTTATGTTCTCACAAATTTTTCAGTTGTATTGACAATTCAACATTCAAGATTAATTTGGAAAATGAGTGAATGCAAACAAAGACAAATAACTGCAGAAGTGGAGGAAATGAGTGAAAGGTCCATTAAGAATTTCCCTGCCTCAAAAACCACACTCAAACCAATCAATTAATCTTAACTTGGGTTTTCTGAGTAAATAAAACATAAGTATGTGAATAGTACAGATTACTAGATTTTTACAATTAAGTTAAGACATTAAGTAAAGTTAACTAAAAAGTTTAAGTAAGAACCACTGTTGGATTTTACAGTGTATACACATCCAGTAGATGCCCGACCCCGCCGAGAGACCCGGCGACCAGCCTGGATGGAAGACTATGACATCCCCCTCCAAGCATTGCAGCCGCCCTCTCGTTTGTCTCATCAATCGGCTAACCTGTCAGAGCAACAGCAGCCCTACGACAGCATGGTGAGATTCCCAGAGAGACACGCCAGGATGACGCCTCTCACACCACCACTGCTGCATGAGGATGGGAGTGTCATGCGGGGAGCGGAGGCTGTCTATCCACGCCAGTTTGAGTATACAGAACCGCTCTTTCAGAGTACGCCTGCCTCTGCCCGATCGAGGCCTGTCCCAGAAACAGCGCCTGAGGTCCTTGAAGCTCTTTATAAGCTGAGGAAAGATAATCAAAGGCTGCAGCAACAGGTAATGGACATGCACAGGCGACTTGACGCCCGTACTTCCCTTCCAGACCTACCAGCACTGCGACAGACAGCCCTTTCTCCTTTCCCTACACCAGCCCCCGCCCAACAGCAGCATAACCTAGAGCAGGATGGTGGTGCATACCAAACCACGCCAATCCCGCCACCTGTGCACGTTGGTGGTCACACTCTGCCTACGGATGATGACGACTGGCCACCGCCACCACCCCCAGTAGTAGACAACGTTTATCAGCTACCATCACAGGACCTTATGGCAGAGCTCATAACAGCACTGAGAGACCTTAGGATGACACGTCAACAGGAGTCGCACAGTCACCCTGAGCCCCATTATCCAGTGCCCGGGGTACAGACACCGGAGTACTGTGTACCCTACACCCCACAAAGATGTGAGTCGCTGCCCGAAGAGCTGCAACCCTCGCACCACCATGAGACAGTGTACCGTGGGCCTAAACCCACAATCCCTACATTCACCAAAGGGGATCCGAGAGAGTTCGCCAGGCTTAAGGTAGCTCTGGAGAACCTACTGCCTGTGGACACTACAGAGCGCTTTAAATACCAGATCCTGGTGGACCACCTGAAGTATGAGGAGGCACTTCTAATAGCGGACTCATACACTAACTCACTGCAGCCCTACACTGACACTATGACAAGCCTAATTGAGCATTATGGACAGCCTCACCAGCTAGCTCTCAGGAAAATAGCTGATCTAATGGAGGCCCCTAATATTGCACGTGGTGACTCCAGTGGGTTTAAGCGATTCGCCTTGAAAGTGAGAGCACTCGTGGCAATGTTAGACCAGCTTGGGGACAGTGGAAAGACTGAGCTTCACTGTGGTTCACATGTGACCCGGCTGATGTCCAAACTGCCTCATGATATACGGGCTGAATTTAAGAGGTTCCTGTACCCAATGCGTGTTACAATCCCAAGCCTATTGCACTTTTCTGACTGGCTTGACTACGCGCTGAAGATGCAAGAGACGGTGTATGAGCCTCTAACCGGTGAAAACAAGAGTAGAGCAGGACCCAGGATAGAGCGCCGCCGCGATGTTAAGAGTGGTAAGAATACCAACATCATGCACATCACAGACCAACCTGATAGCATACCGACAGTAGAGAAGGCCTCATCTAGCACTAAGCAGCCAGAGAGGACAGTATACTGCCCTTACTGCTCTAACACGCAACACTTCCTAGATAAGTGTGGAAACTTACAGTTGACAGTTTACAGTTGAACAGATAACAGCGTGGATCAAGACCAACAAGAGGTGCTGGCGATGCGGTCGCACACACCAGGCTGCACAGTGCCGCCTGAAAATTACATGTCACAAGTGTAAGGGGAGACACCTGCAAGCTTTGCATGAAGTGAATATAAAACCTGCAGTGAATATAAAACCTGCAGCTGAGGATACATCCTGCCTCATCAGCACAACTAATGAAGTTTTGTACATGGACAGGCGGGCTGGATGCAGTCAGGTCTTACTGAAAGTGAGTAAAGTGCTGCTGCGTAACGGGGAACACACTTTGGAGACATATGCCATCCTTGACGATGGATCGGAGCGGACCATTCTCCTCCCTGCAGCAGCGCAGAGCCTTAAACTTACCGGTGAGCCGGAAAATCTGATCCTCAGAACTGTTCGGCAGGACATCAGGGTTCTGCATGGCACTGCAGTGTCGTTCTCCATCTCCCCAGTAGACCATCCAAAGAAGTCCTTCAAGATATACAGAGCATTCACTGCTGATCAACTGGGTTTGGCTGAGCACACTTACTCAATGGAGGCACTTCAGAGGAAGCACAAACATTTAAGAGGCCTCCCTCTCCAGACGATTAACAGAGTGCAACCCCTGCTGTTAATCGGGTCAGATTATACCCACTTAATCACTCCAGTGGAGCCTGTGCGTTTGGGACCCCACGGAGGACCAGCCGCAGTGAAGACAAAGTTGGGCTGGACACTTCAGGGGCCGACCAGGTACAGTAGGCAACAGGCAACATCACAACAGTGCCTGCACATCTCCACCCTTTCACCCACTAACGAGCTTCTACAGAGTGTAGAGAGATTGTGGCAGCTGGATGTTATGCCCTACAGGAGTGAAAAGCTTGTTACATGCTCCAGGCAGGATCAGGAAGCAGTCCGCCTGCTGGAGGCGAAGACCATACGAGTAGAGGTTGATGGAATTCAGCGCTACGCTACTCCCCTCCTCAGGGTGAAGAACATGCCACAGCTTCAGGCACCTAAGGAGGCTGTGCTAGCTAATCTCCGCAGTACAGAGAGGCGCCTGCTGCGAGACCCTCAAAGAGCAGAAGCATACTGTGCAGAGATTGGGAAGCTGGAAAAAGCGGGCTATGCAGTTAAAGTGTCAGAAGAGGAGCTGAGCAAAGCAGCCGAGTCCTGGTTCATCCCACATCACATGGTGAGCCATAACGGAAAGAACAGGATTGTGTTCAACTGTTCCTTCATGTATAAGGGAAAAAACATCAATGAGCTGCTGTTGCCTGGGCCCACCTTAAGTTCCAGTCTACTGGGTGTACTGCTGCGCTTCAGAGAACATGCAATTGCTGTCAGCAGTGATATCAAAGGCATGTTTCATCAAGTGAGGCTGCTCCCAGAAGACAAGCCCTTGCTGCGCTTCTTGTGGCGAGACCTGAATACAGAGGAACCACCCAGCATCTACACATGGCAAGTCCTTCCATTTGGCACCACTTGTAGCCCCTGCTGTGCAACTTTTGCGCTGCAGAAACATGTGTTTGACCACAGTCAGCCAGGTGAAGATGTTCGAGTGTCGATAGAACGATCCTTTCATGTGGACAACTGTCTGCAAAGCCTCCCATCTGTTGAAGAAGCCCATCACCTAGTCGATAAACTGACCTCACTGTTGGCTACAGGTGGATTTGAGTTACACCAGTGGGCCAGTAACAACCCTGAGGTCATCAGTCACCTGCCCAAAGAAGCAAGATCTGAGAGCAGTGAGTTGTGGCTCAACGAGTCAGGCACTGACCCACAGGAGCTCGCCCTGGGACTCCGCTGGCTCTGCAATTCATACACCTTAAGGTATAAATACTGTATGCTGGACCAACCCACACCCATCATGCGAAACATATACAGAGTCCTGGCACGCCTGTTCGACCCCCTGGGATTTATAGTCCCCTTCACTACGCCGGCCAAGGTCCTGGTGCAGCACTTGTGGGACAAACAGAGAGACTGGGATGACCCGTCACTGCCTGAGGATGTGCTGCAGCCATGGCTGACATGGGAGGAAGAATTGCAGCATCTCTTCCAGATTCTACTGCCTCGATGCTATGTGAGCCCTGAGATGAACACTTCAAACCTCCAGAGAGACCTACACATCTTTGCTGATGCGTCAGAGAAGGCATATGGCTCGGTGGCCTATCTGCGGACGGAGAGCTCACACGGCCGTGTGGAAGTGTCATTCCTGGCTGCTAAATCCAGAGTGGCCCCGAAGAAGCAGCAATCAATACTAAGACTAGAACTGTGTGCTGCCCTGACAGCTGCACAGTTAGCTGCACTACTTCAAAGAGAGCTGACTGTGAATATCCGCAATGTTATATGCTGGACAGACTCCACAACAGTACTTACATGGCTTCAGTCCGACTCCTGTCGGTACAAGATATTCGTGGGAACACGGATAGCTGAAATCCAGGAGCTGACTGAGGTCCAGGCCTGGAGATATGTGGATTCTGTCAACAACCCAGCTGATGATATAACGCGGGGAAAAACACTGCTGGAACTGGCTGGTAAGAACAGATGGAGTCAGGGCCCTGCTTTCCTACAACAGTCGCCTGAAGTCTGGCCTACACAGCCAGCCACAGAGGTGACAGAGAATTCTGCTGAGCTGCGAAAACCCACTATCTGCTGTCTCACTACAAGCATACAGACTTCTCTGCTACCAAATGTTGATCAGTTTTCCTCGTTCAGAGCGCTGACAGAGGCGGTTGCACAATCCAGCCCTGTGTCATCAGGGAGCCCCGTCAGTCTTTCTGCTGATGACTATCGAGAAGCAGAGAGAGAAGTATTGAGACGAGCCCAGCAGGACAGCTTTGCTGAGGAGTTCAGCCTCTTGGGTACCGGTAAGCCAGTAGCTGCCACCAGTAGGCTGATCTCCCTAGCACCAGAGTATGACAAGACTGTGAGACTCATCCGGGTTGGAGGAAGGCTCCGCCGCAGTGACCAGCTAGAGCCCGATTCTATTCACCCAGTGGTTCTGGACCATCGGCATAAAGTGACCCAGCTCATCATCCAGGACATGGACAATAGCCTTCACCATCCAGGATCAGAGCGCCTTTTTGCAGAGCTGCGGCGAAAATACTGGATTCTGCATGGCCGTGAAGCTGTTAAGCGCCACCAACACTCCTGTCCAGACTGCCAGAGATGGAGAGCCTCTCCAGTAGTGCCCAAGATGGCAGACCTCCCACAGTCCAGACTACGGCTGCTGAAGCCCCCGTTCTTCTCTACGGGCATGGACTGTTTCGTGCCTTTCACAGTGAAGGTTGGCCGTTGCCATGAGAAGAGATGGGGCATACTATTTAAATGCCTGACGACGCGTGCTGTGCACGTGAATGTTCTGTCCAGTATGGACTCGGATTCCTTTCTGATGGCCCTCCGCCGCTTCATTGCACGAAGGGGTAAGCCAGCAGAGCTCCGGTCCGACCAGGGCACTAATTTTAAGGGAGGTGAAAGAGAACTCCAGGAGGCCTTCAGGTCATTGCACCCCACACTCCAGGCTCATCTGGCTAAACACCAGATTAGGTTTCAGTTTAACCCCCCAAGCACACCACACTTTGGAGGAGTCTGGGAAAGGGAAGTGAGGTCTGTTAAAGCTGCACTGTATGCCACCATCCAATCACAGACTGTCCCCGAAGAGGTCCTGCGGACAGTACTTATTGAAGTGGAGGGGATTTTAAACTCCAAACCACTGGGTTACGTGTCAACAGACGTGGCTGATGCTGACCCAGTGACCCCCAACTTGCTCCTCATGGGGCGGCTCGACCCCTCTTTACCACAGGCTGTGTATGCTGAGTCTGAGCTCCTGAGTCGCCGCCGATGGAGACATACTCAGGTGCTGGCTGACCAGTTTTGGTCCCACTTTATACGACACTACCTCCCGACTCTTCAGACTCGCTCCAAGTGGCACAAGGACCCTGCACAGCTACAAACTGGAACCATAGTGATGGTAGTGGACCCACAGCTGCCAAGAGCCCAGTGGCCTTTAGGTCATGTCACTGAGGTTATTCCAGGAACTGATGGGAGTCAGGACTGCAGTAATCAAAGTCAAGGACAAAATCTACACGAGGCCTGTTGCTCGCCTTGTAGCTCTACCTGCCATACCAGACACTGATACGGTCAGTCCTTCTTAGAGTGGCAAATATAGTGTAACAAATTTGGGGGCGGCTGTGACGAAGGACGACCTTTTTCAGGCAGATAAAACTGTCTGCTTGAGAATCAGCCAATCAGGAGCGTCACTGCGCTATGCGGCTCGCGGGAGCAGACAGTTTCAGTTTCAGTTTCGGAAACGTTTGGAAGATAGCGCTGGCGTCGAAAGACTGTGCAGTTTATATTTATATTTATATTTATATAGATAATCTAAGATAGTGTTGCTGTACTTATTTACGAGTTCCAAGTATTGTGTGCGTGCAACTACCAGTAAGTATACTGAAGTTTGTTGTTGTTTTTACCTCACAATAATGTCATGACATGTTGCTGCTCGTTGTCGTATAATGGCGGAGTTTCGCACTGCTCGTGTGTTTAATTGACAACGTTTTTAATTAATAGAGGTGTTGCTCTGTAAGCCTTATGTGTCTCAATTGAAATAATGTTCTTAAAGTGTCATGAAACCCTGTTTTAGCTGGTCGTTCACATCTCAGAGCTGGAAAAGTCTGAGGAAATGTGTGTGTAAAGCTGTGGAAAAGTGGGAGTGTAGAGGGCGGGAAAAGGGGAGACAACAACCAATAAAACACAGACCTGCAACACACTCATTATACAGACACATGAATATTAAAATATGACTGCAGAGGGAAATAAAATAAATGGATCTGAAGACACCTTGAAAAATATAACCCTATATAACACACTCACAAGAACGAGGGAGAATTGCGGAAGAATGTTTAAGGTGAGACACTACAGGTGAATAGGGTAAATTTTTTAAATAATAGATATCACCATGAAACTTCCTCAGTGGATTACTTACACAAGTATATAAAAAAATGTATTACAAGTTTTAGAAATTTGTATGTTTAATTATGCAAATTAATTAGGCATTATCTTATTACATATGCACGATTTTGCATATATTTTCGGTAGATAGATCTGAACATATGATAAATCCAGGTGCAAAATTCTTTTTTCATTTTGTTTACACAAGATGGGTATAGCTGGAAAGTTTGGTGTACACAGGCGCTACACAGGCTGAGATGTTTCTACTGGAGAATGACAAAAAAGTTATTTTGAGAAAACGGCAGTTAAAGATTTAAATAGCTCTAAATGAGATTTCGTCATTAGCTTTAAACCCCCCTTTGGACATTCACGATTGGTTACTGATAGAAAGGAAATGCCCATATTTGGGTTACATAGCGTTGTGCAGGAGACTCAGAGCTTTACAACGATACCGGTCATGACAGACTTCAGTGAACAGAAGGAGCTCGGCGTGTCGCGTTGTAATGCTGACTTCCTGGTAAATTCGGGAGAAAATTACTGCCGCAAGTAAAAAAAAATTAATAAAATAAACATCTTAATGTATATTTTCAACATTTTCTTTATAGCAGCTTGAAAGAACACATATTGAAGGAGTAAACTAGCCCAACATCTCAAAACTGACCACTGCATGAAGAATCTGTGTTTTTGCCTGCCGTGTCTCGCCTTAAAAGATCTAATAATATTTTTATTACATTTATGAGCACTTTAGTCTCTGAGTCTGAACAAACGACACGCGTCAGTTTAACACAGAAATAATAAAGACATAGTAACTTTTTTGTCCATTGTACTTTTAATTGTCGACTACATCATTGTGTTCTGTGTATCAGCTTCCACCTCTCATTCAGCCAATCACACGATCAGAAAGCACGCTTCCACCTCGCATTCAGCCAATCACACGATCCGAAAGCACGCTTCCACCTCGCATTCAGCCAATCACACGATCCGAAAGCACGCTTCCACCTCGCATTCAGCCAATCACACGATCCGAAAGCACGCTTCTACCTCAGATATCGTGACGTCGCTTCCACTTTACTTTTCAGCCCGGAAGAACCAAATTGCTCAGGAAAACACAAAAATAACAATAAATAACAAAAATAGAGTGCTTTTATTATTTTCAGTGATGTGCAGCCTATACATATCTGTTCAAAAAATGTGAAAAAAAAATGTATCTCAAAAAATGTGTTTTAGTGGGTTTCATGACCCTTAAAAATTTTATGAAATGAATGTGTAAACTAACATACATAGATCAAGACAACCTTTGTCTTGTTACAATGTTGGTAGTATATTTAAATGAACAATGTGTAGTCTTTCTCTGTGTTCCCTGAACCTGGATATCCCTGTTTATTTGTCAGCAAAATCTGCTGGATGAAGCTAAACACGTTAAAAAAAAAAAAAAAAGACTAAGACTGTATTTGTTTTCAACATCATAATATCGTCTGGATTGGTTGAGTGAGGTTGTATCATGTGCTATGTTGTTTTTCATTATTTTATTATTATTTTAATCAGTACTTTTTGTATTGTTACTTTTTCTTGTTCTTTTATGTGTATTAATATATGATATATTTGGGAGTAATTGTGATTGTAATTATTGGGTTTTGTATGTATTGTTTGGACCCCAGGAAGACTAGCTGTCGTCTCGGCGTCAGCTAATGGGGATCATTTTAAATAAACAAATAAACGTTAGTTGATCATCATAAATCTGATTCATTTTCCTTTCTCTTTCTGTCTTCAGTCTGTATAGATGCAGTATTACAGAGAAACAGAGTCTCATCCTGACTTCAGCTCTGAAATCAAACCCGTCACACCTGAGAGAGCTGGACCTGAGCAGGAATGAACTAGGAAACACAGGAGTGAAGCACTTATGTGCCGTACTGAAGGATTCTCACTATAAACTGGAGAGATTGAGGTCAGTCACATTCACATACAAGAATCAAAATGCTTAAAATCACTTCAACAGTTTAAACTAAAACACTTTATACTCAATATCTCACAGTGAGTCTGAGTTCACATTATATTTCTGCAAACATGTTCACTTTAGTATTTTGTGATCTGGTGAAATAAAGATGAAGATCTCTCTTCCTCTGTTTTATTAGCTGATGAAGATAATATGACTTTACAGAATAAAGAGTTTTCTTTCTTCTGTCTTATTTTCTGCTCTCTCTCTGCTAATGTAGTTTAAGGGACTGTGATCTGACAGATGAAGGTTGTTCTGATGTGACTTCAGCTCTGAAATCAAACCCGTCACACCTGAGAGAGCTGAACCTGAACGGGAATAAACTAGGAAACTCTGGAGTGAAAAACCTCAGTTATCTACTGATGAACCCACAATTCAAGCTGGAGAAACTACAGTTAGTATCATTATACTGTACAGCAATTACAGTGTGACTGAAGTTGATTATTTGAATTGTTTCATTGTTTATAGCAGTGCACTTTCTGGGTTTTCCCTATTGCTCACATTTTTATGTGTTTTTATCTTGAAAGTAATTGTTTAATTTCCAGCATTTGATACAATGCACTGATTGTGTACATGCAGAAGTCTGCCTTTTCAACAGAGAATAAAGAAGAGAGACGTTGTAACCGCACTGGCATTAGTAGTACATTTAACATTAGCTCAAATGATCTATAGGGAATTTTAATAATTAATCATGAATATGATTAATATTTTGCATATTACAGTTACATTAATTTATCGAAACTGAAACTAGATCGATCTGTATATATGAATAACCAATCACAACGAATTATAATTCCTCATTCATATATCAATAATCTTATTTCAAATCGAAGTTATGGGATAACTTTCAATGGAATTAATTTAGTTATCAAACAATCTGTTTGTCCAGCAAACATTAACGTAAGATTAACTTATCAAATCTTCAAGTAAAATTATCCTTCTTACAAACGCAAGAAAGAGTATTTTTTTCTGGCCTTAAAAAACCCCAACTCTCTGTGTTTATAAAATTAGGTTACTGAAATCGTAACAAGATAAAGCATGTAGCTTAAGATCAACAAATAATTGACTTCGTAAAATGAGCATTTAAGACAAGATGCAATCAAGGATATACTGTATGGAATTTTAATAATTGGACTAATACATTGAACTAAGGAATACAAAATACTACAATTTACACGAGTAAATATGTATGTACAGGACACGTAAACAAATACAAGACTAAACGAATAACGAAAATGAGAGAGAGAGAGATCGGACAATGAGAGAGATGAGAGAAAGTGAAACTAACATGTGCGATCAAAGAAAGATCACAGTTAGGCAAGATCACAGACCAGGTAACCTTTGAGAGACAACAAGAAATCAGATTACATTAAAAGTTCAATAAACTTATCTTGCAAAATGGTTCTCTTTGTTGCTGAAGAACGCAGAGTCGTGCGTGCCTCGATAAGAGCAGCGTGCGTGTGTTTCTGCAGGGCTTGCGCTCTCGTCTCTTCCGGTGAGCGCGGTAGCGGGATTTTTAAAAGAGTCTTTTTCTTTGAGTTGAAGTTGCTTGCTGCATTTGCTTCGCTGAGTCCGAAGACGAAAATAAAGAAAAGACTTAAAGGAAATAAAAGAGAAAACGGAGAATGCTCCCTAAAAGGGAGCCATGGACCTTGAAAACCTCTCACAGAAAAAGTGCTCCTTTAAGATTTCATGAGTCGGTCTTTTATGGAGAAGATGGGTTCACACCTACTCTGCGTACGCGGACCAATCATCTTAGAGCATCTCGGGCGGGAAGATTTTTCTTTGTCTTGTCAGACACGCCCACTTGAATGAGTCATGAGGAGGTGAGAGTAAGCCGTTCAGCTCCAGAAATATGAAAAGTGTAAAACAATGTACATTATTGCATTCTGCTATCGAAATTCGACTCTGTTAGATTGCGAGGTTTACAGAGATATGAAACTTGTCATATGAAGATTATAGGAACACCGAGTTACAATCACATGCACGAATAGAAGCATTTACCAGTTCGATCCTTCAAATAAACGTCATACACGAAGTGAATATAACCTAGGAAAACACTCAGGAGTATATGAAAAATTACATGCTTATATTCTAAGTTTACTGTCCAAAGTTCATGTATGTGTGTGCGTTAATGTGTGTGTTGGAATGTCTGTCACATTGCGCTTCCCGTTATCTCTTGCAGAGAAGCTTTGGCTGCAGCTTCGTGCAGGGTCGTAAAGTGTTATCCTCTAGAAAGAGGAGTCGGGTTACGGAATGCGATTCCACTGGAAAGACATTCTTCAACAATACATTTCAGAGCTAGACACTAGAAAATCATATTATATGATCAAACAAACTAGTAAAACATGCATACAGGAAGGCCAAATACAAATCTGCGTTACATACATTAAAATTATATTTCTATCCTGAGTAACACACAAAGGATGTTTGTGTGTGTGTGTGTGTGTGTGTGTGTGTGTGTGTGTGTGTTTGTAAAGTGTTATCCTATAGCAGGAGGGGTCAGGTTACCTAGACCATGTTTCTATTTGAGAACATTACTTAGGAGAAACACTTCCAAGTTACAAATGCAGAAAATCGTGACTATGGCATGAAAGGGTTAACCAGTTATGCAACGCACAAACCTATCAAATACATCTTAGTGATGACTTACATGATGAGTGTAAAGAAACGTTTGTGTGTGTGGAGATCTCCTGGCCACCTGGATCTCTTTTTGTGCAGAGAGAAGGGGGGTTTGGAATTCTTCTGAAGCTTTGCAAAGCTTCAGGAAGATGTATATGATTGTCTCTCGGGCCATCTGGTCTACTCCCAGGTGCCATAAAGTGTCCGAAAACATTCTAAACCCAGCCATGTCGGAGCCATGATGGTAATTTAGATTGTCGAGAGTCTTGATTTACATATCTCAGTTCAGAGTGTAAAAAGTTTGGGTTTCAGAATAAATGTGCTTAGAAAGCACAGAGAGTCTGAATTTGTTAATTCAGACCAAACGAACGAATGATTCAAATAGCCCAGTCGCTACAACGTCAAATAAATAGTTAAAATGAAAGAGAAGAAACAGTGTCTTCCAGCACACAGAACTAGTGTGACTGGGTTTCAGAACAGACTATTGGAAACTAAATGCTGCTGTAGCTCTTCAATAAGATGATCATCATAGATGTGAACTATTGTTATTTCTCTGTCTTCAGTCTGAGTGAATGCAGTATTACAGAGAAACAGAGTCTCATCCTGACTTCAGCTCTGAAATCAAACCCATCACACCTGAGAGAGCTGAACCTGAGCGGGAATAAACTAGGAAACACAGGAGTGAAGCACTTATGTGCCGTACTGAAGGATTCACACTGTAAACTGGAGAGATTGAGGTCAGTCACATTCACAGACAAGAATCAAAATGCTTAAAATCACTTCAACAGTTTAAACTAAAACACTTTATACTCAATATCTCACAGTGAGTCTGAGTTCACATTATGTTTCTGCAAACATGTTCACTTTAGTATTTTGTGATCTGGTGAAATAAAGATAAAGATCTCTCTTCCTCTGTTTTATTTGCTGATGAAGATGATGTGACTTTACAGAATAAAGAGTTTTCTTCTGTATTATTTTCTTCTCTCTCTCTGCTAATGTAGTTTAAGCTGGTGTGATATGACAGATGAAGGTTGTTCTGATGTGACTTCAGCCCTGAAATCAAACCCTTCACACCTGAGAGAGCTGAACCTGAGCGGGAATAAACTAGGAGACTCTGGAGTGAAAAACCTCAGTGATCTACTGATGAACCCACAATTCAAGCTGGAGAAACTACAGTTAGTATCATTATACTGTACAGCAATTACAGTGTGACTGAAGTTTATTTATTTGAAGACAGCAGGGCTTATGTTTCATTGTTTATAGCAGTGCACTTTCTGGGTTTCCCTATTGCTCACATTTTTATGTGTTTTTTATCTAGATAGTATTTGTTTAATTTCCAGCATTTGATACAATGCACTGATTGTGTACATGCAGAAATCTGCCTTTTCAACAGAGAATAAAGAAGAGAGACGTCAAATAAATGGTTAAAAATGAAAGAGAAGAAACAGTGTCTTCCAGCACACAGAACTAGTGTGACTGGGTTTCAGAACAGACTATTGGAAACTAAATGCTGCTGTGGCTCTTCAATAAGATGATCATCATAGATGTGAACTATTGTTATTTCTCTGTCTTCAGTCTGTGGAAATGCAGTATTACAGAGAAACAGAGTCTCATTCTGACTTCAGCTCTGAAATCAAACCCATCACACCTGAGAGAGCTGAACCTGAGCTGGAATGAACTAGGAAACACAGGAGTGAATCTCTTATGTGACGTACTGAAGGATTCACACTGTAAACTGGAGAGATTGAGGTCAGTCACATTCACAGACAAGAATCAAAATGCTTAAAATCACTTCAACAGTTTAAACTAAAACACTTTATACTCAATATCTCACAATGAGTCTGAGTTCACATTATATTTGTGTAAAATTCTTCACATTCATGATTTGTTTGTAAGATAATCTCTCTTCCTCTGTTTGTGTCTTTCTAGTCTATTTAACTGTGGCATTACAGATGTTTCTTCTTTAACTCAGTCTTTGACTAACTCAAAAGCACTGCAGTTTTTAAAAGAGCTTGATCTGAGTGTCAATATGATAGGAGACTCAAAACAGCGGCTCAGAGACGTGATACGAGACTCAAACTGTGTCCTGAGGTGAGGAAACATCACTGAGATATTAAAGAGATCTTCATTTACCTCTGATATGTGAACAAACCTTTCAAACATTCGTGAAAGGAAATTATCATTAAGCTTTATTGCAACAAAGGGTTTGTGTGAGAACAAAATGTGAAGTTATTGAAATGTTCAACACAAAGGAGGAAAGAGAACAAAAGCTCACTGTCACAGCTTTATACATCAACACCTGCTTTATTAACTGTGTCAGTAGAAGTGAATCATTTCAGTGTGAAAACAGACTTGGTCAGATTGTAGGAAAACGCTGCACTCCTGCTAAAATCAGTGCAGCTCCAGCTTCAGCTCACAGTGTCCAGCTCACAGGAGAAATGTCTCTGTCTCTAGTGTGTTTTTACTGTGACAAGCAACACGTCACACTACTTTACACTTACTTTACTCTCAGTTATTTGCTAAAAGCCTACAAACATGTTTAAACTAGAGGACAAACGGCTTTAACTAAAGGTTTGTGTTTGAACTCAAAATAACATTTGTATTTGCTCCCTGTGGTTTATTCCATACGCCGTACACTCATTAGTTTCTCCTTTACAGAGACTCAATAGGAGTCGCACCGACACACACACACAAACATATGAACATGATTCAGATTTTACATCTATTATATTATAAAACACAAATATCTATGCAAGATCATGTAAAGTTGGTAATTAATCTGATTACAGGAATTCAGTTTAACTTATTTTTACAAAAAAAACTAATTGAAATATAATAATTTGCACTTTGTTCCTCTGAACACTGATTGTTTTCTCTTCTGTTCCACTTTACAGAGATGAAGATGGATCACCAAATATCCCTGATAAAGATCGATCATCAAACTCTGATGGATGCGTTATATCATAGATTGAAATGATCATGAGAGGAGCAGAAACCATCAGGCGATCCACAGAAGAGTCTCACTACTGTCTATGAGGAGAAATAAATGTGTAAATGTGTTTCATACAAGTGGAAGAGACTCAGACTTCACAGTTAAATAAAGCAGTGTGTGTGTTAGCATGCGTATTAGAAACATGTGATATTGAATGATTCATGTTGGTTTATTATTCAGCCAAATGATGGTTCAGTTGTAATTAAAGGTGGAACAGAGGAAGAAGCTCAGATGAGTGTCAGCAGAAATCTTCAGTATCAGGCCTGCAAATATAGTAATGTTTAGATTGAACTCATCCATAGTTATTAAAATATTTCTAATCATGAACGTGATTGTCAAGTATAGCACATAAATGTTTCAAAAGATATAAAGTTTACTTGTAACTTTTAAACATTTACATTGTCTCTCTAACATTGTATTTACAGAATATCTTTATTGTTATTGTTTTATTGTATAAGAAGTTAGTTATGTGTGTGTGTGTGTGTGTGTGTGTGTGTGTGTGTGTGTGTGTGTTGCTGATGCACAGATCTACAGTATATTGTCTTTGTTCTGTGGATGAAGTCTCTTCTCCTCTACAGACCGACTAAACATGTTTACCAGTGAACAGCATTTGTGTGTGTTTCAGTCGCTCCTCAGATAGCAGACGGATGTGGGCCACTTTAGGCTCTGATGCGGCACTGCAGGCCTTCTTATGGCCCGAATGACTAATCTGGGTGTAAACCCTCATCGTAAGGCCCTCATTCTGACCCATACAATGTATTGTTGGCTATTGACTTGTGACTGGTTTTGTGATCCAGGGTCACATGTTGCAGCAAATTTGGCCCAGTTATCTTACAGTTTTTCTCACACAAATACTGGTACTTGAGACACAATGACCACAACATGTAACTCATTCACCAACCCCCTGAACCAATTCTGCTAAACTACAAGCACAATTCCTGCTTTACACTCAAATTGCAGATCTAAAACACACCTTTTTCAAAACACTACACACAATTCTCTGCTTTTGGCACAATTTTCATGCAGAAAATCTCTTGTTTTCACAAGGAACACACTGCCATTCAAATATGCACACTGACTCATCACATGGGCAAACACCCGTCACACAGTTTTACAATTAGCAATCAGAGCTTTAGCATAAAAGAGCAACAGGTGAGCTCTTCAATGGACCAATGGATGCCAACATTGGAATTTTTTTTTTTTTTTTTACTGTAACTGTATACAGTCAATTCTTCTGTTGTTTTGTATGTAGACCACTGTATGTACAACTTTGTGTTGGTTGGGATGTACACTGTGTACATTGTTTTTGTGGGAAAAATAAAATATATGTGTTACCTTGTATTTGTGTGTTCTGAGTATAAAAACAATATTCTCAAATATTTTACAACACACTTATATATGTACTGTCTGTAGTAAGTGTAACACTGAACCAAAAAAAGGCCTAAGTCATTATGATGAATGGAGAAGAAGTGTTTTGCATTCATCATAGTGTTTTACATTGAGCACACCAGTAGCAGGACATATTCTTGGGTCAACATTTTTTTTTCATCTTGGAACACAATTCCTGTCCAGAAACCCAAACCCTACACATAACTTATCCTTAAAGAGGGAAATGACAGGTAAATAACAAGCACCAAACCCTGGTTGTAAGCATAAACTCAACATAAACTGTAAACTTGTCACTCAAATATGATTTGCTGATTGGAATGCAGGATTAATAAAGATGTTTATCCAGAAACATATTTGTTGAAATCACATTCACCTGTAAGGCAGTGTCATCTTATAAACTGCTTGACTCTGATATTCAAAGAAAAAAGAATACATTTTTAATTTGTCTTACATTTTGACATTTTTATAAATAACAATAGCCTATAAAGTTAATAAAATAGTTCATATTATAAAAACACTTGACATTTAAACGTATTAGATGGTTTCTTAATTGCATACATCTTCAATAAACGTTTGCAATTGGTTTGACAAGGGTTTTATGCATGTACACAGTTCTGACCAGCAGGGGTCTCCAGGGTGTGGCGTCGAGCGTCTCCTCGAGCGTCGCCAAGTAAATGTAGGATTCTCTCATTTGCCCGCTACTCCCTCGCCTTAGTTTCAGCCAATCAGGTGTTCAACCCACACGCAACCTAATTAATATTCATAAGCCAATCCTTCAACAGAGTAGGCGGTTTAATCAATCAATAAGACCAAAGCTCTGATGCCTAAACGTGTTTTGCGGTTATTTTGAAGATATCATGTAATGCTTATAGTTTAATACGCTCTTGCCCAAGAAGGAGACTGAACGACAATGGAACAGGTAAAAACATTGTTTGGGATAGATAACAAACAAAGTAAAAACGCCAAACAGATCCTATTTTGTCAAATGGATAGATGGGTTTATATGGGTCAAAAAATACACTTCGTTTAATCACAAATACCTGTATTTTTGTTTATATGGAGTTGATGTTTTATAGCCTACTGAAATACTCTGTTTCAATCAATCCCTTATGAAATTAAACGTGGGTTGAATTAGTAAAAGTGTAGTAATGGTTAAACTATGGTTAGAGTAGCGAAACCATGATTAATTTGTGGTTACCATGATTTAATTATACTAACCATGTTTTTTTTTTGTTGGAAATCATGATTAGTTTTTGGTTTTATTTGTAGTAAAACCATGGTTAATTTGTGGTTACTGTGGTTTAACTTTACTAACCATGTTTTTTTATTATTATTTGTAGTAAAACCATGATTAATTTGTGGTTACCATGGTTTAACTCCGTGTCCATGTTGTTTTATTTGTAGTAAAACGTACTCGGTTACTAACGTAACCTCGGTTCTCTCTAGAAGAGGGAACGAGTACTGCGTTTGAAAAACGCTGCGGGAAAAGGTCTCTTTTCACAAAATACTGAAGCAAAATTATCCTTAATTTTCATAAATGTAAAACGCATTGCAGCAGTGCACAGCTATGGCGAGACGGCTCGCTCGCTCATAGGCTGTTCTGCGGCAACTGCATTAGCCTATCGAGCGAGGGCTGATGCAACATCAGGCCAATGAGAGCGCTTCGCGCGCTCCTCGCCACATCCCGCCGAAACGGGTGTGGCAGTCCCCTATAAAAGGAGCTCGAGTAGGCTGATTCAACTGGTTTTCATCGCCGAAGCGAACCAGAGCGAACCGTACGCACGGCAGGGAACGCAGTACTCGTTCCCTCTTCTAGAGAGAACCGAGGTTACGTTAGTAACCGAGTACGTTCTCTTACGAGAGTTCTCTCGTACTGCGTTTGAAAAACGCTGCGGGAACCACTTGTAAGACGCCGTGCGTGCTGGGATAAGACACCGATCACTGGAAGCCAGTCCAGATATACAGTGCATAATCACCAGGTAGACTCAGAGAGTCTGGAGATAAAAAGGGGGGGGGACATCCGCCCTTAAAGGTTGCGTCCTCAGACGCGATATAACGTCACATAGGCAGGGGAAGGCCTGGCTAATGTGGGAAATGTGGGTCTTACACAATTCTGCCCAGAAATTTTTCGGGGCGCTGTGCGCCTGCGAAATCAGTGTCCGGGCTAGACAGCTGACTCGACTATACCGAAAGCAGCTTTGCCTGCAAGGCGGGAACCTCTAGGTTGTAAAACCTTATGAATGTAGACGGTGAGGCCCAGCCTGCCGCCATACATATTTCCTGTAAGGAAATCCCGCTAGACCAGGCCCACGATGAGGCGACGCCCCTCGTGGAGTGCACTCTCACGCCCAAGGGGCACTGAAGGCCCTTGGTGGTGTAAGCCAGCGCTATGGCGTCAACTACCCATCTGGATAGACTCTGTTTCGAAACAGCTGCTCCCTTGGAACGACCGCTGAACGAGACAAAGAGCTGCTCAGTCTGTCTGAAGACAGCAGAGCGGGACACATAAGCTCTTAAAGCCCTAACGGGGCAAAGACAGCTCGAGTCCCCTTCCTCACTCGGTAGGGCGGACAGGGAGATAACCTGAGCCCTAAACGGTGTGTTGAGGGATTTTGGCACGTAACCGTGTCTAGGTTTGAGTATGACCTTGGAGTCATTAGGCCCAAACTCTAAGCACGCTGGGCTCACAGAGAGCGCGTGCAGATCGCCTATGCGCTTCACTGAAGCTAGGGCCAGCAAAAACACTGTTTTGAACGACAGATGTTTGAGGCTGACAGTTTGAATAGGCTCAAAAGGGGCACCTTTCATGGCCGCCAAGACCGTAGAAAGGTCCCACATCGGGACTGAAGGAGGTCTGGGGGGATTCAGCCTCCTAGCTCCTCTGAGGAAGCGGATGACTAAATCGTTCCTTCCTAGTGACTGGCTTAGCGTTGCTGTCGAGAACGCTGCAATAGCCGCCACATAGACTTTGAGCGTGGAGGGGGACCTGCCCTTATCCAACAGCTCTTGTAGGAAGGAGAGAACCTCCGTCACCTCACAATCGAGGGGTGACAGGCCCCGAGCAGCACACCAGCTGGAGAAAACCGACCACTTCGAGGCATAAAGCCGCCTGGTCGACGGTGCTCTAGCCTGAGTGATGGTATTCAGCACTCCCTCCGTGAGGTCAACGGATACCCGTTGAGCGCCCACGCATGAAGGGACCACAACTCCGGATGTGGGTGCCAAATCGAGCCCTTGGCCTGCGAGAGGAGATCTCTCCTCAAAGGTATCGGCCATGGGGCGGAGTCTGCTAACTGCATCAGGGCTGGAAACCAGGCATGGCTGGCCCAGAACGGTGCTACAAGCAGTACTGGGCATTTCACTTCCCTGACTCGCTCTAATACCTGAGGCAGGAGGGAGACTGGGGGAAACGCGTATAGCGGGCAGTGCGGCCACATGTGAGACAGCGCGCTGTCGTTCTTTGAAAAGAACACGGGGCAATGAGCGTTTTCTGGGGACGCGAATAGGTCCACCTCCGCCCTGCCGAATCTCTGCCACAGCAGCTGGACTGCTTGTGGGTGTAGAGACCATTCGCCCGTGGGAACGTTGTTCCTGGACAGTCTGTCTGGACCCAGGTCGTGGACCCCAGGCACATGCACTGCTCTCAGCGAGCGCAAGTTGCGCTGAGCCCATGTCAGGAGGCGCTTGGCCAGCCTGTACAGAATATTGGATCTGAGACCGCCCTGGCGATTTATGTAGGACACCACGGCCGTGTTGTCCGAGCGGACTACGACGTGCTGGTCCTTGATTTGGGGACAAAAGCGCGTCAGCGCGTTGTGAACTGCTAGCATTTCTAAGCAGTTGATGTGATGGAGCTTCTCTCGTTCTGACCACTGGCCAAAGAACGGTCTGCCCTCGAGCAGCGCTCCCCATCCCGAGGTGGATGCGTCCGTAGACACCACTTTCACCCTCGAGGGAGTCCCCAGGCTTACGCCCGAACGGTACCAATCGCTCGCCGCCCAAGGTCTCAGGGCTGCCACGCAGTCCTGATCGACTCTGAGGCGTAATCGGCCAAGTGCCCACGCTCTGCGAGGCACTCGCGCTTTTAGCCAGAACTGCAGAGGGCGCATGCGAAGCAGGCCCAACTGGAGAACCGATGCTGCTGAGGCCATAAGACCCAGCAACCTCTGAAACTTTTTGAGCGTGGTAGTCGCACCGCAGCGAAAGGCTCTCGCTGTGTGCTGAATGTGCAGCGCGCGCTGTGTTGACAGCCGCGCCGTCATGGACTGCGAGTCCAGAACGACACCCAGAAACGAGATAGTTTGACTGGGGTTCAGGGAGCTCCTTGTCCAATTGATCATAATACCAAGATTCTCGAGGTGATCGAGTAACATGGTTCTGTGCTCCACGAGCTGTGATCGCGATTGAGCTATGATCAGCCAGTCGTCCAAATAGGTCAGCACTCGCATGCCTCTGAGTCTGAGGGGGGCGAGCGCTGCGTCCATGCATTTCGTAAACGTACGAGGTGCCAGGGACAAGCCGAAAGGCAGGACTGTGTACTGGTATGCCCGACCCTCGAAGGCGAATCTCAAGAATCGCCTGTGACGTGACGCTATCTGTATCTGGAAATACGCGTCCTTCAGATCTATCGACATAAACCAGTCTTCTCGGCGAATATGCGCGAGGATTTTTCTGGTCGTGAGCATTTTGAAACTGCGTTTCACTAAAGCTCTGTTAGTCGTCTTAGATCCAGAATGGGTCTGATACCTCCGTCCTTTTTCGGGACTAGAAAGTATCTGCTGTATAGCCCCTTTTCGCTTTGAGCTGGGGGTACAAGCTGTATCGCCCCTTTGCTCAACAGTTTTGATATTTCGGCACGAAGCAGGTGTGCTGCTTCTGAATTCACCGTGGTTTCGACGCGCGCTGTGAAGCGGGGAGGGCGTCGGAAAAACTGTAGCGAGAAGCCTCTCTTTATAATGTCTAGCACCCAGTCTGAAACCCCTGGAAGCGCGGCCCACGCATCTGCATGGCCGGCTAGGGGCTGAATGCGAAGCTCGCTCTGTCCGCAGTGCGGCAGTGGTGCTTCGGGGTGCGATAACATAGGCGTTACGCCTGTGACATATGAGGCGGGGAGCGCGCTTAATACAGCGGGCATAGCGCTCATCCTCGACCGCGTTACAGTGCTTAACTGAGCGAGGGAGGTCTGAGAAGGTCGCATGGGACTCATGTAGCCTGCAGGTGGACGTGGGCGGGGACCGGGCACGTTCACTGCTTTGGTCGCGCTGTCTGTGTGAGCAGCGCGGGCGCGCACAGATCCCGCTTTTACGGGGAGACTGTGATCTGCCAGACATAGTGTTTGTGGGCACTGGGAAGTGGGCACTTTGACTATGTCTGGAGCGTGACCGATCTGAGTCGATCTTATGAGCGCGGGCCCTGTGTGCAGGGCTGTGCTTTTGTGTAGGGATGGGCACAAAGGAGTGGGCATCAACACTACATTTATAGCACCATCGGCCGTGGCCGGGACTTTTGAATTTTTTTTTTTTTTTTTTTGGAAGCGCGCTGATCACAGCGGACAGAACGCCTGCGCTCGACCCCGCTGCGGTGTTTAACCGAGCAGAGGAGGGCTGGGCGAGTCTCGTAGGACATAAAATGGCCAGACATAGTGTTCGTGGGCACTGGGAAGTGGGCACTTTTACTATGTTTGGAGCGCGATCGACCTGAGTCGATTTTATGTGCGCGGGCCCTGTGTGCAGGGCTGTGCTTGTATGTAGGGATGGGCACAGAGGAGTGGGCATCGACACTACATTTATAGCATCATCGGCCGTGGCCGGGACTTTGAAGCGCGTTCTGTCGCGGGGGAAGCGCGCTGATCACAGCGGACAGAACGCCTGCGCTCGACCCCGCTGCGGTGTTTAACCGAGCAGAGGAGGGCTGGGCGAGTCCCGTAGGACATAAAATGGCCGCGAGTAAGTGTGGGCGCGGGAGAGCGGGCACAGTTACTGCAGCGAGTGCACTGTCTGCCTGAGCAGAATTGATGCACACAGGTTTCGTCTTACAGAAACCACAAGGCGTGCAGAACATAGTGTCTGTGGGCACTAGGCAGTGGGCACGTTCACTATGTTGCGCGCGTGATCAACCCGGGTCGAATATTTGAGCACGGGCCCCGTGCGGGACTTCGGTAGAAGTCCGGCCACGTAACACGTGCTCATGGGCTGCAAAAAAAACACGTCTGCAGTTGCCTCTCGGGGAACAGACAGAGTGATTTGCATTCGGCGGCATAAATGTTTCTGCCGGCAGACCTGGGATTCGAACTCGGGTCCCCCGCGTCTAAGTCTAAGAATCTACCACTGGACCACAGTGGGGATACATAGACAAAGACAGCGCGAGTATAATCCACACTGGCGTTTGCTTGCAGGCATGCGAGTAAGCACAACAAGCAATACTAACATTTTCAGACACCTGAAATATGCTAGAATGAGAGAAGAGTGGACATCGCCCAGTTTCAGCGGGGCTGAAAGCACTCCATTCTCATTTCGCCAGTGACGCACGGGAACCGTAGAAACGGTGTTTGGTTGCAGGCAAGCGGGTACTACGCGCTTGCTGACTGCAAAATGCATCTCTGCAGTCGCCTTCAGGGGACCTGACAGAGGGAAGCATTGGCGGCATAAATATAAATGCCGCGAGACCGGGATTCGAACCGCGGTCGTCCGTGCGGAAAACCTATAATTTCACCACTGAGCCACAGTGGGATATAGGCTTTTTAGGCGGCGTCAACATGTATTCTTCGGCGTTTGCTGGCAGGCAAGTGTGTAACACAGACTCACTCTGCTGCAATAATATTTCCAGCCACCCACAGGGAGCTGAGAAATGTGAGAGAAAAGAGGTTAGACCGGCCAACGGCGGGACTAAAAACACTCTTTTCTCCTTCGCCGGTAAGTGACGCGTGCAGAGGCAGGGTAGCTTTTCTTGTAACGTAAAGAAAAACTAATCCCGCCATCCGCTTCCAGGAAGGGCAGCCTCGGGAGGATGCCAGGCGAGTCATCAGAGTCACCGTAGGCAATCGGCTCGGAGTGAGGGCGATTCGCCGTCAGCGAGCGCGAGCGCTGCATGAGAAGGCGTCTTGAAAAAGACGCAGCTCTTTTAGGGGGTGAGTGTTGCAGAGCGAACACACACACACACACATACAAAAGAACAATAGTAATGAAAGGATATGGCGTCGGAAAGCGCAGCAGGTACGGCGGTAGAAGGCGGCGCAGGCCTGCGGCTTCAAGGGCTCGTCCCGCTGAAAAGCTTGTTCTCAGACGACGCGTGCTTCCTCGTGATCCAGCGATGCGTGCGCTTCGCTGAAGAGATGAAAATCAGTTGAATCAGCCTACTCGAGCTCCTTTTATAGGGGACTGCCACACCCGTTTCGGCGGGATGTGGCGAGGAGCGCGCGAAGCGCTCTCATTGGCCTGATGTTGCATCAGCCCTCGCTCGATAGGCTAATGCAGTTGCCGCAGAACAGCCTATGAGCGAGCGAGCCGTCTCGCCATAGCTGTGCACTGCTGCAATGCGTTTTACATTTATGAAAATTAAGGATAATTTTGCTTCAGTATTTCGTGAAAAGAGACCTTTTCCCGCAGCGTTTTTCAAACGCAGTACGAGAGAACTCTCGTAAGAGAACCATGGTTTATTTTCATAAGGGATGTGTTTGCCTACTTATTTTACACTGTCTTTTGAAATGTTTTGATATGTGGGTGCTTAAATGTATACGTAGGCCTATGACAATTAACGATTAAATCTGTTACCGTTTGCGTTTCATGTGGACTATAGGAAGCCTGCAGCAGTTTCAGATCCATAAAGGCCAAGTTTCAGCAAGAGCTCCAGGTGAGCAACAGACCTGTGCTTCCCGAGAGACCCAAACGCCCCCCAACAGCTGGCGTGGGCCGCTCTGGCCCGATAACCATGAGCATGAGTTCAGCTGTGGAAACCAAGACCCCTAGTCTACCCCGGAACATTTTCAGAGAAGACCTGAAAACATTCTCAGGAAGACGGCCTGTATCTTTCCCAAGCTTTCCCAACACACCATCTGAAGTCAGCAGCTCTGGTGAGGATGGGCACAACAGGCAGTCGCTCAAACTTCGGCATTTGCCCCTCGTGTTGCCGCTTTCAAACGAGCCAAAGCATTCTTCAGCTCCTTGTTCAAAGGGAATCACATCACCTCTCAAATGCACCAGGAAGCAATTCCCTACAACTTTCAGCTTGACCAAAGTTTCAGCGTGTGGCAAAGAAACTGGTAAAAATGGTCTTAAAAGTACTGTTAGTGTTGAGACCGGAGAGTCAAACCTGCGTGCGAGTCTCGAGCGTTCTGCTACTCCTTCCCCGAGCGAGTCCCTGACGGATTCGTCCTCTGGCACGGGGAGTGTTAGCCACTTCTTTGACCAGCATGTGTTGAGCACGCTGGAGAAAGCCAAGAGGAAGCTCTCCCACAAGAGCCTGCTGGTGTGCGGCCGACCCAAGGGCTTCTACATCAGTAAACCCACAGAGAGTCCTCCATCTCCTGCTGATCGTCCAGTGACTTCATCTCCACTGGAGATCAGCCGAGCGCCACACAGTGAGTCGCAGAACTCTCCATTATTTTACATGGATGCATACGGTACCGGTCAAAACAATACTGTTTCCAAATGGCTTATGCTCAAGCCTGTGTTTATTTGATCAAAAATATAGAAAAAACTGTAATATTGTGAAATATTATTACAATTTAAAATAATGGTTTTACTATTTTAATAAACAAAAGTCCCCCTGTGGTGAAAATCCAGCTTTTAATGTTGTTTATGTGTCTATGTGGTGTTTTTAATATGCTTTAAGACAAACCATGTGTAAATTCATAAGTCGACAGTATTGCTGAGTATTTTCTCCTTAAAACTGCAGTGAACCAAAGACAGTCTCAAAAACACGCTTTGAAATCGCTGGTGTTTCTGACGTCACAAACTACCTTGTAACCAATCAGATCAATGTGTGATCGTCAACCAGTGGATCTCTGAGCTGAGTGAGTGGAGGCGGGGCTCATTTGCATATTCATAGAACCGCACATACTAAATGAGGCAAGGGTGTCGAGTTACAGTCAAGATATTTTAATGCATGAAGACTTTCTTTTTTTAAAGATAACAAGTTTAAATATGTAATTCTGGTGATCAAAGGTGAGTTTTAAGGGATAAAATTAACTTTAAAATATAATTTATTCCTGTGATCAAAGCTAAATGTTTAGCATCATTACGCTTTCATTTTTTTTTTCTTTTTTTGATAGAAATTAATACTTTTATTCAGCAAGGATGTTAAATTGATAAAAAGTAAAGATTTATATCGTTAGAAAACATTTCTATTTTGAATAAATGCTGTTCTTTTTAACTTTTTATTAATCAATGAATCCTGAAAAAAGTATCACAGTTATAAAAGAAATATTAAGCAGCACAACTGTTTCCAACATTGATGATAAATCATCATATTATAATGATTTCTGAAGGATCATGTGACACTGAAGACTGGAGTAATGATGCTGAAAATTCATCTTTGATCACAGGAATAAATTATATTTAAAGTATATAAAAATATAAAAACATTATTTGAAATTGTAATATTTCACAATATTACGTTTTTTTTCCCTGTATTTTTATCAAATAAATGCAGGCTTAATGAGCAAGCATTAATAATAGTAAAGTTTCCAAACCTTTGACCTGTACTGTGTGTGAATTCAGCAGTTCCAGCTTGCATGATCAGAGCTGTAGAGTTAGGACTACACTGGTGCTGTGGAGCCTAGTTCTTCAGTGCATCTGTGCATCTGTGATTGTGAAATGCCTGTCCTGTGCTGTAGCCGCTGTCATGGAGCTCAGTGCAGTCCTGCAGACCGAAAAACTACGCAAACCTCTTCCTGATCCCGCGTCCCTCGGGCCGGCGCCCCTAAAGCCCCCGAGACCCCCACGTGTGGACCTCCACAGATACAGGACTGGACGGCACGGCAGAGACGCTGGTGAAACACTCACTGCTGGTTTGTAGAAGTTCATTCACACACTTCAAGGGATAGTTCGCCCAAAAATGAAAATTCTGTCATCATTTACTCACCCGCAAGTTGTTTCAAACCTGTATGAATTTCTTTTTTCTGCTGAACACAAAAGAAGATATTTTGAAAAATGTCGGTAACCAAACAGTTGCTGGACCCCATTGACTTCCATAGTAGGAAAAAAAAATACTATGGAAGTCAATGGGGTCCATCAACTGTCTGGTTACCGACATTTTTCAAAATATCTTCTTTTGTGTTCAACAGAAAAAAGAAATTCATACAGGTTTGAAACAACTTGCGGGTGAGTAAATGATGACAGAATTTTCATTTTTAGGCGAACTATCCCTTTCACTACTTTTGCTTTTTTGAGTGGATTTTTGTGCATATAGCAATTTACCTCAGTGCAACAATTAAATGGTTAAATGGTTAAAGCGTAGGGGTAAGTGTACCCATTAAGCCCATGTACCCTTTAAGCCCACTTTCAACTCTGAAGTCAAATTAAAAAAAGAGAAAATAATATTTTATGCTGCTTATTATTTTAACCAATCCAGTGATTTGTTACTTCCCTGGCATTTTTTATTGCATACCAATCACATTTGGCAATGTTGAGTTAGCCCCAGCCATGTGCATGCTGTCTCAGGGGACCTCACACAAAGTCACCCCAAAACTTTGGTGTTTCGGGACCCTTCAGAAATAAACACATTTTGGAAATTTTCAGCCATTTCTTTGGTAATTACATTGATATTATGTCAAATAAGAGATAAATGTATTGTTTTTTGTGTATGAACAAATAGTACTTTATCATTTTATATGATTTTCCTTTAAATGGAAAGATGAGTTTTATTAGCTTGCGTTCAAAGCTAATCTCTAGGTCAAGCCATTAGCCTTAAAGAAAGATGGACTGCCAAAGAATTAAGCATGTGAACTACAAACAATAAATGTTTTGTGATTCATTTTACATTAATTTACTAGTAAATACATCATAAATTGTTTTGTAGAGAAGATTTTTTTTATAAATGAACTTTTTTGTAAGATGGGCTTAAATGGTACAGCGCCACAAAACGCATGCAAACTATAGCCAACACAAGCTAACCTTGAATGAAAAAAACTTAACATTTCTCAATGTGGGCACAATGAAAATTACTATTATACTAGTCCACAGTATATTTAAGCTCCCTGCATGTATTTGTAAACATATCTTAAATTTTTAAAGGAAAACATTGTCTTTTTTCACCATTACTCTCTGTGGAACCATTTAAGCCCACCTTATGTATTTCAATGAGGAATCCCTCTAATTGCAAACTTGGATACATTTTCTGAAAGTGTTTAATGATAACATGTCTTTGTGTGCTTTTACCTTACTAACCTTTTACCCTTACCTTACTTACACACAAATTACACATTCATTCAAATGAGATAGAGCCCGTTTTGTCTTAAAGTCCTTTATGTATAACTGGGCATAATTCTGGAGCCAAGCTGAGTTAAGGCTTGATCTTCCGGGCATGGAGAGCTCCCAGAGGGACCCTACATTCCCCACAGTCCTGAGCCCCTGGTACTGTCCGGCTCCGAGATACCGCCACTTCCTGTCTAAATTTGTCCGGGCAAAACACGGGACCCAAGCCGATTCGGGGCTCTGGACTCAAACCTCTGGACTCCAGTGGGCCCCCTATGCTGGGTTTTTGAGTCCTAACTTGGCTTTCTTCCTGAGATATGATCATTTCCTGTGGAACTTTGATATGGCATAACTCCAGAGTCAAGCCGACATAAGGCTGCCTATTCCCGGTGTGGGGGGCCCACTAGGAGACCCTCCAAAACTCCAGAGTCAGGAGCCCCAACTCGGCTTACTTCCCGAGATACACCCGTTTTAACTTCCACCTTTGACCAGGCATAACTCGGGAGCCAAGCCGGCTTAAGGCTCCAGACTCCCGGTGTGGGGGGCCCACTAGGAGGCCCCCCTAAGCCCAGAGTATGGAGCCCTAACTCAGCTTGGCTTCGGAGATACACACGGTCAAACTTCCAGCTTGACTCCAGCTACAACTCGTGTCAAGCCAACTTAAGGCTCCAGACCACCAGCCACTAACACAAACCCATCCCACCCAGGGCTTTAATCAAACATTACCAAAAGGATTTTTTTTAATACTTCCCTGTCACTAAATAAATATATTGATGTTTTACTTCTTTAAAATCATTTAATTTTTTTTATATTTTGTGAATCAAAGATGATGTGGGCTTATTTGGAACACATGCGGGCTTAAATGTTACCAAAGTACCAATTAAGCCCATGCCAGACTTTTGACTTTATTCCTAAATTATCTTAATTTTATATTCTAAAATGTACATCAACTAATTAATACAATTTCAAATGAGAGATTAATCTAGCATTTTAACAAATTATTTTTCTTATAAACTATGTGAATATCTATGAAAAAAACCTAGACTTAGATTTTGGTGGGCTTAATGGATACACTTACCCCTAAGCTATGAGAAGTAAAATTAGGGGATATTCATGAAGCGCTCTGGCTAAGAGGAATTATTCAGATTTAAAATAAAAAATAAATATATACTCACACTACCGGTCAAAAGTTTTAGATCAGTAAGATTTTTAATGTTTTTAAAAGAAGTCTCTTTTGCTCACCAAAACTGCATTTATTTGATTAAAAATACAAACAAAAACAGTAATATTGTGAAATATTATTACAATTTAAATCAGCTGTTTTCTATGTGAATATATAGTAAAGTGTAATTTATTCCTGTGATCAAAGCTGAATTTTCAGCATCATTACTCCAGTCTTCAGTGTCACATGATCCTTCAGAAATCACTCTAATATGATGATTTGATGCTCAAGAAACATTTATGATTATTATCAATGTTGAAAACAGTGTTTTACATTTTTATTTCATGATGCTATGATGAATAGAAAGTTCAAAAGAACAGCATTTATCTGAAATATAAAGGTTTTGTAACATTAAACACGACCGTTCAAAAGTTTGGGGTCAGTAATAATCTTTGGGGGAAATAAATAAAATAAATCAATACTTTTATTCATCAAGGATGAGTTAAACTGATCAAAAGTTACAGTAAAGACATTTATAATGTTAGAAAATATTCTATTTTAAATAAATGCTGTTCTTTTGAACTTTCTATTCATCAAAGAATTAAAAAAAAAATGTACACAACTGTTTTCAACTTTGATAATAATAATAAAATCATCATATTAGAGTGATTTCTGAAGTATCATGTGATACTGAAGACTGGAGTAATGATGCTGAAAATTCAGCTTGATCACAGGAATAAATTACATTTTAAAATATATTTATATTTATATATAAAGTTCCCTTGGCCTTTGGAATTAAAATAGCCCCACATCATCACATAGCCTTCACCATACCTAGAGATTGGCATGGTTTTATTTCAGTTAGCCTAATAGCTAGTTTGATTGCATTGAGAGATGATCTTATGGAAAGTACCCCATGCCAATCTCTAGGTATGGTGAAGGCTATGTGATGATGTGGGGCTATTTTAATTCCAAAGGCCAAGGGAACTTTATCAGGATGCATAGTATCCTAAAAAAAAATAAAGAAAAATAGTTAAAAATAAAAATCTGCCTGCCTCTATGGGAATTTAACATAGGGGTGTACTCACTTATGCACCATGTATTTTAAGGAAGAACATTTATTTATTTACGATACATTATTCATTCACAAAGAAAATTGGTGTCCTTAAAGGTTGGATTTTTCCTAATTTTTTTAATTAAGGCATTACGTTCAATTTCCAAAATATGATTTTTTATTCCTCTTTTTAGTCAACTTTAGCATGGGTGTATTCACTCATGCATTGCACTGTATATATGTATGTATATATATGTATATGTATGTATGTATGTAGAGCGGTGAGATCTCATTGCCTGATTAACCCATATTTAGTCTTTTGCTGTCAGGTCAGGTTCACTACACTGGCTAGTTTGTTATACCAGTTAAATCTAAGGTATGTTCCTTAACACCATAAACAACAATAACAATCATTGACTCAAAAGATCTTTCATGCTTACCCTCTGGTGAAAGCTTCCTGGATCTCTTTTGTCCTGGTCAGGTGAAGATGTACAAATGCCTATTTTATTGCTATTGAACTTTCTTTGTACAGCTGAAGTAAGACGAGAAAATACTTGTCTTTATAAAATAAAAGTTTATTTAAACAAAAGAGAAATATACTTACACAATAATCAAAAAATGTTAAGCAAATTATCAAAAGGTTACAGATTATGATTCTTCAGCTAATCCATTCCCGGGGCAGTCCCGGAAAATGGATGAACAAAGAGTAACTTACTTCTAAGCAGTTCAAGCAAGCAATCTGATAAAGATAACCTGTTCTCGTCTTGAGCTTCTCAGGTTATAAAATAACAGCAGGCAAAAAGAAGGATCTGGACAGAATTCACTCTCTAGAGATGAACATCAAAAAATTAACACACTTGAACATTGTTTTTCTGAGGTGTTTATATACCCTAAACCACATACATTGTTCATGTTTGAGGCCTCTTTGGGTTTTTCCAGAGGAATTGAGGAAAATGCAGTCTTGTAGCTTTTATGCTTAGCTTACACCATGCCATCCTGCATAGTTGCAGATAAGTCCTCTTGTGTCACTCTTATCTTTTTATGGTGTTTCCTTCCATTGTGCTTCTGTGTGTGTATGTCTGAGTGTATTTGGAGGTACATTTAACTCTTTATTAAAATATTCCACTACACCCCCTCTCGGACGTCTAAATACACGATTTTCCATCAGCACTCTAGGCACAATTATGTCAAATTCATCAAGTTTAACATTATAAACATATACGGCAACCATGACCCAACCCAAGCAACATTCATAAAACCTGTCCTCAAGGAAGAACCCAATTTTGCCAGACGGATAACTCATTGTTGTCTTGTACCACATCCTGTTCACTGGCTGCCAATGGAGCAATCCCGCCTCCGCGGAGCCTGGTCCAACTGCACCAGATTCTGGTCATTCAGAGCCACCTCGGTCCCACTGGCCAAGTGCTCTAGGGTCAACACCCGTGGCTCCCACTGGGCCGGTGAAGACCTCTCCAGACAAATCTGCAGGATCGATAACAACAACATTTGTCCATTCACTCCAGCTTGTCTAGTTCCTCCATCTATACTTGTGAATGTCGACACTACAAGTGGCTGCACAGTCTCTCTGTGGCCTATCAATAGTTCTGTTTCTTCTTGCAACTCAACTACCCACCACTTTTTTTCATCAATTAACTGCAGTGCCTCACAGGTCATGTGATGACTGTTGCCTGGGCTGAGCCAACTGCCCCCGCCTTTACAATAGGTTATATTTTTAATTTCCGCCATAGAGTAGCCGTTCTTAATAATACATTCTGAGCAGAAGTGTTCATATTTATTAAGATCCCGTCCCCATGCCCTAATCATTAATGGAAAACATTTATATTTAAAACATGATTTGCAGATTTTGTGAACTTCATTGTAATGCGGTGGTTTCCTTTCTTCTATTACCTGCTGTGACAACACAGAATCAACAGTGAAATAAAAAAAACCTAGATGTACCGCATGGCGGTACAAAATATGACCGCCGCTCAGGCCTGCACTGGCTTTCCACAAAAATAAATGACGTGGAGCAATTTGGCTGTATTGCGTGTTTATGTATATACCTAAAAAAAGTAGTAGTATGTGCATGTCTGTCTGTGTGTTTGTGTATGTGTGTGTGTGTGTCTGTGCGTGTATGTATGCGTGCGTACATGTGTGTGCGCGTGTGTGTTTGTGTGTGTGTGTCTGTGCATGTGGATTTGTATGTGTGTGTATGGGTGTGTGTCTGTGCGTGTGGATGTCAGTGTATGTGCATGCTTGCGTTTGTTTGTATTCCTGCATGTGTGTGTGTGACAGTTAGGGTTGCCAACTTCAGAAAAGGAAAATGCGGGACAATCGTGGTTATTTATAGGAAAATGAGGGACACTCAAAATATTTGTACTGTATCACACAGTGTACGTCATTTCAGTGTCTGCAGTTAAGTTTGTGTTTAAAAGGTTATCAGACATAAACACATTTGTATTGCTTAACCTATTTATGTATTTAATTCTAAAAATAATTTTAATGTCATACATGAAAAAAGTCACATTACAAACAAACCATAGTTCAAAATAACAGCATTTATCTAAAATAGAAAGCTTTTTTAACATTATACACTAGGCTTACAGTGTAAAGTTAAAGCGTATAGTTAAAGTTTGGGGTTAGTAAGATTATTTTTTGGGAAAAAAAATAAAGTAATTGCCTACTTTTATTCAGCAAGGATGCATTACATTAATCAAAAGTGACAGTTAAGACAATGTTACAAAAGCTTCTATGTACTTTCTAAAAGCTTTAAAACATGAATAATAATCAGAAATGTTTTTTGAGCATATTATTCCCTCAGGTAGATTACATGTTTTCTTGCATGGCTGGATGTTAGACTCATGAACAATAATCACGTTGTTTGCATTCGCCAAAATTGATTAGCCGAAATCAAAACGTGGACAGTGAAAGGAAATTACCGTTAGCGCGAGACGAGTCCGGCTTGAAGCGGAAGCGACCAGACGGCAGAGGATGTTCGCAAATCAAACAATGATTTGTCTCAAAACAGTGATTAAAAAAAGCTGTGATTGGATGATGACAGGTGTCGATGATCATTCTCAAGTGTCGTGGTCAGCACTGCTGCTGTTGCTGTTGTATCAGTCAGTGGTTTATCAGCTTGTCAAAAAACGGGACACGGGAGGTCACGCACGGGACAAATAAATTAGGCCCAAAATACGGGATGTCCCGCCTAATTCGGGAGAGTTGGCAACCTTAGTGACAGTATCGTCCTAAACCAGCAACCCTTCGCTCAACACCACCATCTACAGGCCGATGAGTGTACAGTCACTAAATGTGCACATAAATGAATTTATTTTATACCCCCCCATGGATGAAATTCTACGAAACTTAGCATACCCCCAGAGGATGTCAAGTTAATCATACACATGAAATATGGTGCAGTTCTGAACATCTCAACTGAAGATAGGGGCGATTAAAGCAGAATAATATTGCATTTTAATTTTTTATGGGAGGGGCGCAAATCACAAATGAGTGATTATGGGCTAGGTTGATGTGGGCCCTTAAGAGCAACATACCATAAAAATTTCTTCATCCTCGGTGCCACGGTTCAGGTAGTTATTTAGGAAAAACTGCATTTTTTGGGTTTGGGGGGGCCCAGCGCGGGGGGGGAGTGGCCCCCGGGGACCAAACGAAATTTTTCCGTAAAAGTCTAGTGGGGCTACATGCCCACCAAATTTCATGTTCCCCGGTGTTTCGGTGTCCCTGGTATCGTTGACGAAAAATTCAGTAGATGACGAAAAAAAAAACAATTTTTTTGACAATCCTTATATGACCGCTTTCGCTAGCTATGCTAGCGGCGGCCATAATAAAACATCACAGAAAAACAGAAAATTCAATCATAGTAAAACTACAGAAAAAAAAATAATGTCCATAGAAAAGATAATTTTTTTTACTCTTTTTTTAAAGAGTAAAATCTCAGAGAAAAAAAATAAAACAGTAAAATTTCAATCCACATTAACAGTTTTCAACCAATCTCCATGAATTTGGAATGGTCGTTAATACCTATTAATGATTGTCTTATTAATAATTAATAATGTAAAACCGTCAAAAAGATGTAGGTAATTATTATGGGGTATATATATAGGGATTGTCAAAGGTTTTTTTTTTTTTTTTTTTCTGTCAATTTTTCGTCAACGATACCAGGGACACCGAAACACCGGGGAACATGAAATTTGGTGGGCATGTAGCCCCACTAGACTTTTACGGAAAAATTTCGTTTGGTCCCCGGGGGCCACTCCCCCCCCGCGCTGGGCCCCCCCAAACCCAAAAAATGCAGTTTTTCCTAAATAACTACCTGAACCGTGGCACAGAGGATGAAGAAATTTTTATGGTATGTTGCTCTTAAGGGCCCACATCAACCTAGCCCATAATCACTCATTTGTGATTTGCGCCCCTTCCCATAAAAAATGAAAATGCAATATTATTCTGCTTTAATCGCCCCTATCTTCAGTTGAGATGTTCAGAACTGCACCATATTTCATGTGTATGATTAACTTGACATCCTCTGGGGGTATGCTAAGTTTCGTAGAATTTCATCCATGGGGGGGTATAAAATAAATTAATTTATGTGCACATTTAGTGACTGTACACTCATCGGCCTGTAGATGGTGGTGTTGAGCGAAGGGTTGCTGGTTTAGGATGATACTGTCACACACACACACGCAGGAATACAAACAAACGCAAGCATGCACACCAAGCGGGAAGGAAGTCGACCGGAAGTTGAAGTCGGCCGGGTGCCGCCATCTTGAGCGGAACTTCACTTGCGTTAGCAATCCCATTGACTTCCATTCATTTTGGCGTCACTTTGACAGCGAATAACTTTACATCTGAGGCGTTTGAAGACTCCATTTGTCCATTTTTTATTTCTAAAGAAACACGACAATGTATAAAATGCTCCATTACCTTGTAGCTTATGTAATGGCCCCGTAGAAGCAGTTTTTGTAAAAGTATGCTAACGATTGCGTCATAATCACGCGACTCTCTGTCGCACACTAGAGAGATTACCGTATGGACGGGAGGAGAAGCTCGCGGGCAATCGGGGAGACGTGGAGGCAAAATGACAATATAATTAATCAGAATACCTAGCAAAAGTTGCTCCTGCTCCAGCTCATGGACAGCTCCTAATCACACTCTCCGTCTCTGCAAGATTCGGAAGGGAATGATTCAGATTTCTCTTGGCACAGCTACTAGAAGACAGACGGGTTGCTCACGTGGTCCGTGTAACGCTTTGCTCGGTTTGAGTCTGCGCGTCAGGAAAGGAAGTGCTAAAAAATCGCTGAAAACGGGCTTCACTTGTCTCAATTGAGTTCCAATGGGGTCGCTGTGTCCATTTCTTTTACTGTCTATGATGCACACACACTGACATCCACACGCACAGACACACACCCATACACACACATACAAATCCACATGCACAGACACACACACAAACACACACGCGCGCACACATGTACGCATGCATACATACACGCACAGACACACACACACACACAGACACACACATACACAAACACACACAGATACACACACACACAGACAGACATGCACACTTGAAAAATCCTCACATTTCATATAATATTTTACATCCTATGAATACATTTTATCAGCGTTATGGACATAACATGAAATACACACACTTTACAAGTGTCCTACAAACTCTGTGAATTATTAAACAAACTGCCGATGTAGCATGAAAAAGACTTGCTTGAACACAATAAGTGTGTTTTTGAAACTAATTTTTGTAATACATTATGTAGGGAAACCACTGTTATGGATGTGACGTTTTCACATTATGGATGTTAAGTGTCTAAACTAATTACTTTTGATATAAAACTTAAATAGTAATGGCAAATAATTACAAAACTCTAAATTATCCATGATCCACAGGAATACTCCAGACAGTCTTTTCAAATATACAACTTATATACATAAACACGCAATACAGCCAAATTGCTCCACGTCATTTATTTTTGTGGAAAGCCAGTGCAGGCCTGAGCGGCGGTCATATTTTGTACCCAATTCCCAATCCAATTTCAAAATATCCCAGCCAAGTGAATTTGAAATAGCAATATACGACGTATGCACACTGATAACTTTTAACATCAATGCTAAAATCCCCTTTACCCCAAATAAATGTATATATCTCATGCTTCGAAGCAGCTGTGAGATAAATATAGTTGTCAATAAAACTTTCCTAAAATATTATACAGACGAAGGCTCAAAAGCGATAACACCATTTGCTCAGGTTTTCGATAAGTAATGATTCCACTTATCCAATAAATAATTAAACTTAAATTGATAGATATCATACTTACAATTTCGTTTGGACCTTTGTCAGAGAAACCATGCTGAACAGGTGTTATTGCTTGCCATAGCTTTCAGTTTTTTCTATATTTGGAAACTAGTTTTTGAATTGAGAGTGAGCCAAAGGGTTCGATCGTCAGTCAGGGTCGGTCTGCTGAACTCTCCCCCTCTAAGCCATGCTATTTATCAACCACAAACATGGAAAATGGTGCTGACGATCTAACGTCAAACTTAGTTGGTGACATTATGATTTTATAATCAGCTTGTTGCCCACCTCTCTGTTGTGACGGTTTCATCATTGGTAGATAATATTTTTACTCCAATAACCACGAGTTAAAAACTGTTGGTTTATCTTATTATTACCTCTATTATCCAACTTCCATGTCAGGTTTTCATTGGTTGTTTTGTCCAGCCCCATTGCTACTGGAAACACATCCCATTCCCTATACAGGAAATTAGAAAGTCCAATCCACCTAAGATTATTACAACCATCTGTATGGTTTCCAGATTCCCTGATTTGTGTTTATTATACAAGTCACTGGACTCCAGGCCATCGTATATATAAAACAATTGCCGATTGATATTTGCTGATCAGAGATATTTCTTAGCACATACTCCTGGATTAAAGTCAAAGGATGAAATCTATTTCCCCTTATCCCGTTTTTCCACAAGGTGGCGTTAATGGACCATGTAGACCTTTCTTTCTCTTGTTTGACCATTTCATTGCATTTCAATTTCATTGCCTTTGTCTTGACTACCCATCCATTTGTGCCATAGTTCAATTACTTTATCGCCAAGCTTTCTAAACTCTTTCTTTCCACATTGTGCTGCTATCCAGGTAACACGCCCAAGCGCTGGTTTTCTCATACTCAGCGTCACAATGTAAAGTGATATCATAATATCCACATACGGTTGTTAGGGTTCTTTCCTAAAAATGTGTTTCTATTTAAAAATGGGCAATGGCTTGAATTTTCACATAATGCAATTGGCATAGTCATTTTGGCACATGTTACCCAGTTAAATGCTTCATAAGCAGGTTTGGGTTTATTTTTAAAGATCACTAGAATGAATACATACGGGCTGAGGCCCCTCGGCCAATAACCTTTTTGCACTGGATCCAAGTCATCTTCAATGACCCATTTATGTGTAATTACTTTATATGCTTCGCTCAGTGGAGCTGATCTCCCAGTCGGCTGACTGGATTTTTTAATATCCAATCTTATTGGTTCGACCTTATCAAACTCTTTTGGGCTTATCCAATGATTCTGGACTACAGAAACATCCTTTTTTATCAAACACTTTCATTCATCTATCTTGGTTATTTTCATAAAAGGGATGTTCCACAGTTTATACACATGAATGGTGTCCGATAAATTTGTTAGATTACTAAGATTAAAGATTAAGCCTCGTAACTTTATATGTGCCTGGTTATGGCTTTTAAGTACAGTCCATCTTATCCTGGTTTTATTCCCTTGCACAGTTGGTCTGTGTAATAACGGGCCGTACAGGGCACTCTTATTAAAGTACCTTTGCAGTTCAAAATGATTTATCTATATCTTTTATAAATCCTTTAAACATATATCTAATCCTTTCTGGGCCATATTTTGCTTTGCTATTTAGAGATACAGTTTGGTTATAACAAATTTTTTCTACGATTACTTCTTTAGACGAGCAGGAGGCTACTTCTTTCTCATTGACATTACTACTTGCAGCAAGGCCCAAGAATAATACTAATATGCTGGCCACCCATACAGTCATACAAGCCTGCAGGACTTTTCCTTGGTTGCGTCGGTCCTGGCGCCATCTCCTGTACTTCCTCCTTAGACGAGTTCCTGGTACACCCATGTTTCTGCAATCACAAGATAAGAGAGAGAACAGGTTGCATCCTGCGCTTTCCCTAACTTCTTTTCACACCATTTGGCCAGTTTTTCAGCTGAGCTTGGTTCAGGCAGCCGGAGAGTCGATGGCTTTACCTTGACCCATGTAATCACTTGTGGTCGTTATCTGTGCCTGTACCTCCCACAGCTCACTGTTGCTTTCTGGCCCAAATTTGACTTTTACACTACCTGTCCCTGCAAAAGTCTGTTGTGATCTTGCTCTGACAGTCAGTGATGTTTCTGTGACATAATGGCTATATTCTCTTGGCATAAAAATAGGTATTCCTCCTGGAAATACATATTTATAATGATTTCTACCATTTCTACTTCAATCACTGTTTTCTCACATTTTCCTTGAACCTTGGTGTCCCCATTTCTGGTCAATGCCCTTACCCCCTCTTTCCAAAGGTCCAAGTTTGTGTCCCTGGATCGCATTCTATCCAGTACACTTCCTTTCACTAGTGGTTCAGAGTCTTCTGGTATAAGCCCTCCACTGTTTAATAGCCTGTCCCATAAGAAAACCTTTCTTGTGTTGACTTGGCTATGCTGTTGTATGTATCTGGCTATTGGCTATGTATCTGTTCCTGAGACTTCAAATCCTAGAAAATCCACCCTTTCTTTTTCCTAATTCTATTTTTTTTTTATGTTTAAAAGAAAACCAGCGTCCGCCAGTCTTTTGATGGTTTCTGTTAATATTTTCATGTGTTCTTCCACAGTCTCAGTGGCTATCGGCACATCATCAATGTACGCTGGGATTGGCAATCCTTCTAATATTTCTAATATTATTGCCTGGCATACATTTGGGGAATTACAGTAATTAATCTGTCTGGAAACGTATCGTTTTCCCTCAAATGTAAAAGCCGTACACGGTCTACTTTCCTTGGCTAAAGGTATGGACCAAAATCTGTTAGCCAAGTAAATTTTAGATAATATTTTACCTTCGTTTAATCCATTTGTAGCATCTTTTGCATTAATTAGCTATCTATTATCCGGTTCTGTTACTTTAGAGAATTGGAGAATTTGTTGGACAATTTTTCCCTATACTTATTACCCCTTTTCGGGATAGTTCACTTATAGTCTCTTTTATTTCTTTATAAGCGGTTTTATTTAATGGATATTGTCATTGTGGCGCTGGGATTCCTCCCGATATTGTATACTCATATTTATCTAATATTTTTCCACAATCATTTTTACTATTGGCCGAATTGTCTTTATATATTTTTCTAGTAATCTTCTTAACTCGTATCTTTGACTACTCTGTCTATCGGTTCTGCTTTTGTTTCGTTTATTAATGTGGGCTTGTTTCTGCTCTTTGGTCAGTTTTGCCCATTTGTCAGGTTCTATATATGTAGTTCCTCTTTCACCCTCATTTCTATTATATGATTTATCTTTAGGTTTCTGATAGGCAGTTTTTTGTTTGACTCTATCCCACTCTACTGGTTTATCTTTGTTTTGACCTGAGCTTTCTCTGGTCCTATTTCTTATCACAGTTCCCCTGTCATATCGGACTGCGAATTTAGACATTTTGGACCAGTCTGTTTCTTCTCCCCAGCTGGCTATCTCATGACATCCAGGTATTTCTATTCTATTTCTTTTTTAGTTTGGCTAACATTTTTCCCGCTGTCCACCCTTGTCTGGCTTTCTTTGAAAGGTATAGCCAAAGGCCTGCGGTTTTTACAAATTCTATGTCTTTCCTGAACTCAGCTTCCTCATCTTCACCTATCACCAGGGAGTGGTATGCATTAAGGGTTTCCAGGCGTATGGATAATCCTGTATGATATGTTATCATTAGCTCTACCAGGCTAGTTGAGGTACCTAGGGTTTTCCCCAGGTCAGCTACCATTTTTGCCTTAAGAATTTTGTCATCTTTTGCCCTTGGGAATTTCATATACTGCAGGAGCTGGATGGCAGTGATACTGTCTCCTTTAGCCTGTCTAGCTGGATCTCGCCTAGGTTTAAAGACTATATCTTCTGAGTCAGATTCTGGTTGCGTCCTTCTCCTATTCTGCCTGGATACCGCAGCTAGGATGGACAAATCTGTTTGTGGTTTAACTGACAAGGGCTTTTTAGGGTGCCTGCTCTCTTCCTCTTTATCAGAGTCTGAGCTGGAGGGAGAATCAGAAGGTTCACCTCCACTTTCTACTTCTTGTCTATACTTTTCCCTTGCTAGATCTACCTCACTGAAAGGGGAAGTTGACGCTTCCTTTTTTCTTTCAGGTGAAGCAGCTTTCTGCGGTTTTCTTGAAACTTTACTCTTAGGGCGGGGAGCCTTGCTACGAGTGGCCTCCCATAGTTTCCACACTTCCGCCATCGTCGGTTCATATTTATCATATTTAGTATTGTCATCTAATAAAATATAACACAGGGCTTTCTGCATACAATCTAGCTGTTCTGCTAACATGTAATTTTTCTTTTTTGCTGGTTCCCGGCATATCCATGATCTCATCAGCAGCAAGTCCACAAGCGAGCTGCATTATTTTCTGCTCTGGTCCCCTTAGTGCTGCTACTTGTGAGTTTAGCGGGTTAAACACATGACCAGGATGGGTTAGAAATGTTCCCCCTCCCAGTGTGTTGTTTTCCCTCTTATGCGAGCTGCTTCGACGTTCTTTGGACTGACTTCTGGATTTTTTATTATTAACCCTACTTCTGCGAGGTGTTTCCTCATCTTCAGGATCACCTGAACTACGATTATGGTCTGTATCTACCTGGACTTTGGGTTTATTACCATTTAACTTTCTCCCTGTTGAAGTTTGGTACGGTTTAAACTAGGGATGTCCCGATCAGGTTTTTTTGCCCTCGAGTCCGAGTCATTTGATTTTAAGTATCTGCCGATACCGAGTCCCGATCCGATATTTCTATAATGCAAAAAAAAAGAATAAAGAAGAGCGAAAAAAAAACAGATCCAGGATGTTCCTTATTTTTTATTTAATTCACCTTATTTTTAACATTAAACAACTCTGTTAACAAACAGAGCACTTCTGTGAGGTAGCTTGAACAATCAAGTAATAAATAAATTCTTCACTTTTGGACTTTAGTGCAACAGTAAATATTAAAAAAGTCTAATATATAAACAAATAGCACCTCAACTTAAAATATCCGGTAGGCATGTAAACAAATAAAAAATAAAAGTGCCACAGTGTTTGCAAAGCCAGTAATGTGCTTTTAGGAACTGCACTCCTAACTCTTTTACGCCGGTTTCACACGCGTATTTTTTTCGCCGCCCATGTTAACAGATTAAACCAGGCTTTGGAGCATTCACACCGCACGCAGAGGTGGCGCGGCAGTGCGTAGCAGAGCAGAGCAGGAGTGCCGTGATCGTTTCGGCGCCGAGTCTATTTTTGCTGCGCCGCTTTTGCTGAATTAAAGTGACAATACATTGATCATGGCCAAAATACACTGCAGTTTTATCCAAAAAGTGCATTGATGATATCTATTGTGTTTTAAACAGTCAATCAAATGACCAACAGCAATTTAAAAAGAAAACAAATGTCCAAAAACAAACTTGTTGCCATAACAATAAAAACAAAGATGAACCAAAAGTTATATAAATGAAATTATTAATAAAATAAGCTTCTTGACAAGTCTTTTCTCTTAAATGTATTTGAAAACGAAAAAAAGCAATGCCAACTTATCCATTATAGACTCTGTCTGTACACAACCCGCGGTTCAGCCGCGCGTGACAAACGCTGCCAGTATGAAAGCAAAACGCGCGTGTCCTGCTCACCATATGCACTGCTCCTGCGCTGCTTACACTCTAATAACGCGTGCAGTGTGAAACCGCCGTAACTCTGTGTCACCGCATAATAGAGGTGTTAAAAAATAATGAGAATATAAATGCATATATATCCGAGTCCTGATCGGGAGGTAACGTCCGATTCCGATCGAGTCTGAAAACACGCGATCGGGCCCGATTTCCGATCACGTGATCGGATCGGGACATCCCTAGTTTAAACCCTGTCTCTCTCATTTCCCATGATTCTCCCTCTCGACTGAACCCAGCTATGAGATTTCTTTGTTTGGGAATAGCTACTCCATATCCCTCGCCAGGGTCTCCACAGTCACGCCCGGTTGCTTCCCGGTCAGTCTGATCTGATGGTGCGGGTGATCCAGTCGTGACTAGAGCGTCTGGGCATGGAATACCATTTCTAGTTACCACTATATTAGCTCCTCTAACGAGTGGTACGGTGACATCAGTGTCAGCGATTTCTACTGTAACCTTATCCCCAGATCTTTTTGCGGCAACTTCCCTGACCAGACGTCCTAGTCCATCCGAGTTGGATGTATGTATAGTACGATCAACGGTTAGGAATTCTCTCCCTTCTGCTCTCCCTGCTTCGTTTTGTAGCCCATTTAGTTGATCTTGTGGGAGTAGAGTGATATTAGTTATTTTATCCATGACTGTGCATCTGCTCCTATGAGAATACTTAAAATAGTCTTAAAATAGTTGCTTGAGGGTTTGTTTCGGTACTCTGGTCCTACAGCGCTGTCCTCGAAACTGTTTACCTCTGGCGTGCTTAACCATAAATCAACCCCTATTTAGGTAGTCTTTTGCTGTCAGGTTTACTGTGATGGATTCACGATTAATACCGTTCCCAATTATCTTAAAACCATGCTCAAAGTTTATCGAGATAATCACGCGGTAACTAAAGAGCCTATCCTTTAGTCCTGTCCTCAAGAAGTTAGATGATCAGTTTATACAAGTTAATATTCTATTATAAAAATAATAGATTGATTTACCTGTATTATTAGTCTATCTTTTGTGGTACTACTTAAACCTTTTTTGCACTATAACACTATAACTATAACCTTGCTACATGCTGCCTCTTTGGCTAGGCTATATGATCAAACTATATGATCAAATCAAAACACATGGTAATTATTCTTGTATCAAAAATGAATGCTCACCCCTCGTGCGTCTCCTCCAGGAAGGATTTCCTGATCCGGGCAGAAGAAAACTGTCCTCAAATGATCCAAGGTCCAGTCAGATGATTATAGTAAATGTTTAACAAACTTTACTAAAATAATCAAATGAAAAGAATACTTGTTACAGATTATAAATGAGTACTAACTGACAGATGTAAAAATAGCTAAAGCTAGTCGGCTTCTTGCGTCTAGTAAAGCTGACGTACTAGATCGTTGGTAGCTTGGAAGAGCAATAAATCTTCCTTTGTTTGCTTCTTATATAGTCTTGAATTGGGCTGAATTCAGGTCCTGCCTTAAAATTGTTTTCCACTCACACTTTTACAGCATAAAAGTATCAGTATTACTACTATCAGTGATCCTGGCCTTCATTCTTAAAAATACATCATTAAACAAGTATTTAATATATACTGTCTTTGTTATTTCTACATTTATTTAGAGATTATTGCATAATAAAATATATTAAAGTATACAACCTTAAATGTTCTTAATTGCAATCAATCAGAAAAAATGTGATTAATCTAGTTATTTTTTTTAAATGTTAAAATTCAGCTTTGATCACAGGAATAAATTAAATTTTAAATAGTCAAATAGAAAAGTTATTTAAATTGTAGTGTAATTTCTCAATATTACTGTTTTTACTGTATTTTTGATCAAATAAATGCAGGCTTGGTGAGCTGAAGAAACTTCTTTCAAAAACAGAAAAAACCCTTCATATTAGCCTAACTATAGGAGGTTTGTGCAAAGGCACAATATGTAACTTTTTTGCTTTAAAAATAGCAAAAATCACAATATCTATGTTATATATATTTTTTTAATTGTGTACTTAGATTATCCCGACTGTTTCCAACAACTTTCAAACCAGGAGAAATTTTAATTTAATTCGAAGACATGTCCCGTTTCTTTATTTACGTTTTATCGCCATCAATGGCGTCATATCCGCGTTCTCCCTGGTTTCCTCTCGTACTGCCATAGCAACCAGAGCCCTCTGATAGTAACCAAGGTGACAGACGTGGACAATGTAGTTCGCAATGTCTATTTTCACGCTGTTGTTATTTCATTCAAACATTATGGACCATGGCAAGCAGACTTTGGATAAAAAATAACTAAAACGAGAGTCAATATCAGCGCGGTGTTTTCGAGATGCCTAGAGCTCCCATAGACAGTATATAAACGAGAGCTCCACGTCCGAGACTTCGACCGCTCCTACATGTACTTTATTAAACAGGTGAGCACATTTACATAAAACTAATCAATGTTTTATAGTTCAACAATGATAAAATATCAGAATATGATCTATGTTATTCTAATGTTGATCTAGCTTACTGCTAGTCTCATACAGACAAACTAACACATACATTTCAACACATTATAATGCAGTTTAGTGTGCTAGTGTAATGTTAGACCAAGTGAAACAGCGCTGCGTTACCTCACAAGTTTAATTTGTCTAATAAACTGACCTGTGAGTAGTAATTCTGCACTCATGTAGTTCGGTAGAATGAAATGTCCATATTCCTTTTATATCCGCGGGACTCGCGTCGCGTGTGGAGCTGATAGCTGTCTCTTAGCAGTCCCGAACTGCTTCATATCACAGTCATGATAAAAGCATCGATGTATTCAGTCATCCATAAACATTATTAGATCGGTCGGCTTGACGTTGACGACAAGATCCATAATTCTTAGCAAATGTTGCATCATCAAACTACGCCTTTGTTATTGTAAGAGGTTAGTTACCCCTAGCGGCGAAAAAAATGACATACTGTACGTTTAATGTATCTTATTATGATGTATCTTGAGATCTTGAAATGCAGCTCATCCATTCAGAATTATGACCATTCAGGAGCTGATTTCTTGTTCTCTGTTTTTTCAGATCCGGAGCCTGAGATTTCTGCCACCGCTGATGCGTCACTTGAGGACACAAGTTTAACTCCTCCCGAATTCCCAGATTTCGACGTGTTTGCAGCAGAAGGTGATGCTATCGATCTGGCAGCCCTGGAGTTAGAGGCTACAGAGTTCCCCGACTCCTCGCCTCCTCCGGCAGAGGAACACACCGGCCCGGATACACAGGCTCTCCCGGTCACATGTTCTCCAGGGGATGCTGGCCCACAGGACACGCCGTCAGGAGACGCTCTCGCTCAGTCCTCAGAGCAAGCCACAAGCGCAGGCATCTTGGCGACCTCTGACCTCAAAATGAACGGATCACACACTGAACACCAGCTTCCATCACAACCAGTGTAAAGGTTTCATTTGTCTCATTATGTGGGATCTTCCTGAAATACGAATTAAAAATGTTAAGTTGCATCATTCCCTCGCGGGTCAAAATGACCCAAAGCCCTTTGGTCCAGAAAGCTTATTTTATTTTATCTTTATATTTTTTTTTAATGCATTTTAGATTTATTTTTTATTTTATTTACCTTTAAATTACTAGATTTGATCAATAAATAATAAATAAATAGTAATTTTAGCACATTTTCAACCTAAATTCAAAATGACTCACAATTTCATGCATAAGCCTTTTGCTTTTTTTTTATAGCATTTTGAGGTTTTTCTATGTGTACTGAAACATTCCTTGCATTCATTTCATTCCTAAGGGGGTCAAGGTGACCCGAGAGGGAAGGATTTGTTACTTACAGAACTCCTCGAATCCATAATTATTATGTTTTTTTTTTGTGTATTCGTGGTTCAAGTGTGACAAAAGTCCTGGGGTCTTGGACTCCTCTGATGAACACTGTTAAAAAATTAAAAAGACTCCGGGTCAGAATGGGAAGGATGAGAGCTGAGGTTTAAACTTGTTTCTTTAATATTGCCGAACAGACTTCATCTCATCAATATGTTCTTTTCCCCTCAGTTTTCCTAAGGAAAGGCATTTGCATGGGACATTTGACAATGTTTATGAGGATGTGGAGACTGTTCACAAATTTTCTTTTGCTCAAAACTCGTTCAAGAGTAAAGGAGCTCCTAAAAGTGAGTATTATGTTAGCAGTGCAGCTCTAGTCAATGAGTGGTGGATAATGACTGATGCGCTTCTCCTTCAGATCCATACGCTGATAACGGCCATGTGGTGAGGGATTCACTCTAATAATTGCCATTTATTAAAGAATTGTTCATTTACATGAAATATTATGTTTGATTATATCATGATAGCACGTGTCTTTGCCTTCTTTGTCAGAAAGAAGAGATTTGGAAGAATATATGGCATGTCTCTCAGTGGTTTGTCAGCACTTATTTCACTCTGCTGCTGTCAGGAAACTGATGATAAATGTGGTTTTCAAATGCTGCAGTTTAAGAAAAGAGCACACTGCAAAAAATGCTTTTCTTACGTAGTATTTTTGTCTTGTTTCCAGTCCAATTATACAAAAAAATATACCAGTCCAAATGTACCACTCATCGAGTAACTGCACCCCATCTAGGTACTTTTACTAGATGAGTGAAATGCCATAAGACATTATTTTCTGGAGAAATAAATCAAAATTAAGTGAGTTGTTGCTTAAAAAAAAAAGCAAAATGATCTGCCAATGGGGTCAGAAAAATAATCTTAATTCAAACAGAAACAAGATAATGTTTCTTGTTTTAAGCAAAAACTCACTTGATTTTGGTTTATTTTCCCAGAAAATAAGGTATAATATCTTATGGCGTTTTACTACTTTAGTAAATGCCTCTTGATTTAAGAAAGTTTTGTAATATTTGGACTGGAAATGAGACAAAAGCATTTTTTGCAGTGCAAACTTTTTGTCTTTTGTTGTTTTTCCCCTCGCGATGTGAAGGTCTAATACAGCTGAAGACCACAATGGCCACAGTCATCACGAAAGGTATTATGAGATTTGTTTTGTTTTGTGACTGAAGATACATGTACTCTACTGTAATCTGTGAAAACTAAATCTCATTACTATAATGTGGGTAAAAAAATGTAATTTAAAGAATCTAATGATAAACTCAAACACATCCCATGTCCTCACCAGATTATTTGAGGGAGGACAAGATTTTGAAGAATTGGAGGTTTAAATTTGAGAACAACGCATTGATGTAAATTATGAGAGAAAACGTTCTTAATGGGTTCAAGTAAAAACTAGTATTCATTTTCTCCACACAGAAATAGATTTTCACAGAAACCTTATAAACCTTTATATTCAGCCCTGCTGTGAGCTACGAGATGTTAATCGATGGTATTTGCTTCTGTTGAGGCCGTCAGCTCACATTATTTCATCTTATTTTTAAGATTAACAGCAGAATTCCTGGTGAAAACATTACCCATGATGCTGTGCAGAAAATTACACCAATCAGAGTCTCGAAACAAGCAAAACGCACCAAAAGATCCGGCCAATCCCATGAAGCATTTTGAGTCCGTCTCCCTACGCTATTAAGATATATGTATATACTATATGTGCATTTTGCAATAAACGTAAACTATATGGTGTGTGAATATTTCTTTCACAATATGTGAAATTAGTTTTAGATTAATTTATTATTAATTCAGTTATGCTGTCTGCAGTGCTTCATGGGATTGTAGTTCTTTCTCTCTAAAGCCATTAAGTTCTCAGTCTCTTACTTTTGTCTTTTTGTCCAATTTTCAAAGGTTTTTTATGTTGTGATTCTCGAAGCTGGTTGGTTTGGTTCGTGGCTTATAATGCTTTAGCGAAGACTTTCTAAAAAACCCCTATGGGAGAAAATACATGGAGAAAATACTTCCATAACCAACGCCGCTAATAAAGCGGGTGCTAATGCACACACTAGCTATGTTTCCATCCACACGTTTTTATCCAAATTAAGTGATATCGAATGAAAAATGCCTTATGGAAACAGTGATTTCTTAATTTTGGGAGTTTTTTCACTTGGACATGAGATTACGCTTATATACGTAACTTGTAACACATGTAAATGTTTCATTGCTAAAAACACAGCCAATCTGGTGATTTACCAACTGAGACTCTGAGCGAAGCTTGTTCCTCATAGACGCTGACCTGCTAAAACATGTGTGACTCTTCCAGAAAGAAGCAGCTGAGCCCTGAACACCAGGAGGATAAAGAGCTGAAGAAGAAAGAGAAGCAGCGTCTGGAGAAGGAGAAGAAAGAGCAGAAAGAGAAGGACAAGAAGAGGAACATGTTGCACAAGAAGTTTAAAGTGAATTCAGACACATAAATTAAAGCCACACTTAATGTAGCGCAGATATAGATTCAAACGCACTGGTGTTCACTGTAAAGATGGATAGCTCAAGCACACTTTTCTAGATGCCGTTTGCTCTGATCTTTAATGGTGACTGACATTAGTGTAACTCCTCCAGGCGTCCTGCAGGTCCTGATATATTTCCCATGTTTCCCCATAGATCACCGGACTGGAAGAGCCCATGTATCGGGCCCGAGTGCTGGCGGCCAGCAAACTCCGCAAATACGACCTGTCCGTCAAAAGTGGGGATCTCATCAGCATCATCCGAACGGTCAACTGCCCCAAGGGCAAATGGCTGGCCAGAGACGCCAACCACAAATGTGAGACGTTCTTACAGATCTTCTAGTCATGGCTTATACTGTAGCAGAAACTACTCCTTACAGGGGTCCTATAATGCCCTTTTCACAAGATGTAAAATAAGTCTGATGGCCCCTGAGTGTGTACGTGAAGTTTTAGCTCAAAATATATATTTTTTTATAGCATGTTAAAATGGTCACTTTTTGAGGGTGAGCGAAAACGTGCCATTTTTTTGTCTGTCCTTTTAAATGCAAATGAGCTGCTGCTCCCGGCACAGAAGGCGGAGCTTCAAGAGCTTGTGTGTGTGCGTGTGTGTGTTAGCAGCTCCGATTACCTCACACAGACACACACTGAAAATTTCAAAAACTTTTAGCCTTTTATGTTTAAACCGCAGTCGGACAAAGATTGAGAGGCTCAAGAAGGACATTTCTGAATGGTTAGTTGCTGATTTGGAGTTAACCATCTTCTAGACATTAATTAGCATATTCTGTCATGATAATCTATAATTTGTGTTCCCGGGGGTGGGGATTGTGTAAACAATAAGGTACGAGAGGCTAGTGCTGTATGGTGAATGAGTCACTGAAGGGTGTTGTTTGGCACAATGAAGTCAGCCGTGACTATTATTGACGATACAGCACTTGCCTCGAGTGCCTTATTGCTTTTATAAAACGGTTGCCACACAATACAAATATTAAAGCCGAAAAATATGCATCTATGTAACTTTCATGAAGTAAAATCATTAAAAGCCTTCCTTCCGCTGGAAAAAAATAGTCCCTGACCGTGAACAGCAACAGAAGTTAAATACATTATTTCGCCATTAGATGGAGACAAAGACTGTGTTTATGAGTGAATCAGTCAGTAGAGAAGACTTTTACATTGAACGGACTCGAACTCGTGAACACGGAGAAGAAAGACACAACTGACAAATGACTATACGTGTCATAGCACGGCAAAACCCCTTAACTGTTAAAAGGACAAGATATCGCAGCGGACATTCAAACAGATTTTTTATTATGAATATAGGACTGAGCTGTAAATGCAGGTACACTCGCTTAACTCAATCTCTCACAATACTCTATAAGCTTCAATGAACAATATTACTGAGAATGTTGACGTTGCTAAGAGTGGTTGCTAGGGGTGTTGTGTAGTGATGCATAGAACCGTTGGGTGAAGCGGTTATAGTCGTGTTTTATCATGAATGAAACACAGCTATTGACCAATCAGAATCAAGGACTGGAACTAACCGTTTTATAGACAAGTTTCCTGAGTGAAATAGGCGGGCCGCCATTAGCCTTTCACTCTGCCAACGACTTCCGGTTGTGTCTGCCAAGCACTTCCGGTTAGCGAGTTGGCGTCTTTTACTGTCTTTGGTTAGCGTGCAGAAAAAGTAAACTATGGATGGTGTTACACGCCGACACGGCTCCGGGACATATTGTGCTGTTCGCGGTTGCAACAACTCGTGGCGATTGCTGAATGTTTGGTCAGAAGGAGAATGTTTCGACCATCAACCATCTACAAGGCGCCAATATGGATGTGCTCCCCCGTATGCGTTGTATGAGAAACCAAAAACAGATGTTGAATCTCGGAAGTGGCTAGCGGCTTTGAAGTTGAAGAATCCGCCCAAAAGACTGTTTGTTTGTTCTTATCACTTCATTGATAAAAAGCCCACAGAGGAAAACCCTTTCCCGGAACTTTGGTTGGGATACGAGCGACCTCCCCAGCAAAAGAGACGTAAACTCGACAGAAACACAAGTGACACGCAATCAGATGGTAAGTGTATCTTGATATTTTTCTGGTTAGCTAAAGTTTGCAGCATAAGTTCGACTGTTGATATATGTGTCTCTGTCCTGTGTTAGTAGGGTATATACATTTATAGTTGATGCTGTTTGTCTTTTAGAAGTGTGCATCGAGCCGAAGTTTAAAGATGCTGCAACACAATGGGAGGACCTAACAAAAACTGACCACAGCTACGCGGCAAAGTTGGACCACGTGAACAAATCGACGCAGACTGGGGGTCAGACTGTGGCTGATGATATGCTCCTGGATGATGATACCTCGCTGCTGTACACAGGACTGCGTCTGGTATATTTTTTTACTTTGGTGAAAACGATGTTGCCATTTAGTAAACCATCATGTAGTATTCCTGTTGTTGACCAAATACTGATGACCCTCATGAAACTGAAACTGAACCTTGTGTTAGGGGATGTGGCAAAGCGCCTTTAAAGTGTCTAAAGGTGAAGTAAGTAAGGTGATTGCTCACTGGATTGATACATTGGGTGAGCAGCTTGAACCCATGGTTGCCTGGCTGCCAAGAAGTGTTATTCGTGCTAACATGCCACCATCCTTTAAAAAGAACCACCCCCAGACCACTTGCATCATCGATTGTGCTGAAACGGCTATTCAGAGAGCTACAAACCTTAACTGTAGGAGTGCCACTTTCAGTCATTACAAGGGAACCAGTACTGCCAAATATCTTGTTACTGTGTCACCTCATGGGCTGATAATGTTTATATCAGAGGCCTATGCTGGTAAAAGCAGTGATAAGTTCATCACTATAAACAGTGGGTTTCTGGAGGCCCTAAGGCCTGGTGATGAGGTAATGGCTGACAGGGTTTCACGATTCGAGATGTACTACATGAAAGGAAGGTGAAATTGAATATTCCTGCCTTTACCCACAAGCGTGGTCAATTGACCAATGAGGAGGTAACTCGCACTAGACGAGTGGCCAATGTCCGTATACATGTGGAGAGGGCAATCCGAAGACTTAAAGTCTTCAAAATTCTGTCCCAAACTGTCCCCATCTCCATGACCCCGAGGTTGGACAAGATTCTTATCATATGCACTGCTTTAGCAAACATGAGGTCCAGACTCATCCGACTGCCACATGAGGTGTAAGTCCCTATGAAAAGTAAAACCTGGGTTACCTGCAGTTGTTTTTGTTTTTTTAAAATTGTACATATTCCTTTTTTTTTCTTTTTTTTATATATATATATATATATATAAATAAAAATTTCAGCTAGAAAAACCTGTGTACATTTATTGTTATTGTTCCCTTTCTGGTGTTGTGATTATTGTTAAGACAAACAGAGTTAAAACTCTAAGAAAAACTTGTGTGAGTGCTATTCTTTTTCTTGTATTGTAAATATTGACACATGACAATAAACAATTTGATTTTTGAGAAGAAATGAATTAATTTTTATTGATCCAATTCCATAACAAATGGACAATTTCATTAACTCCTTAATGGCTGATTTTTTTTATAATGAAATAAAAACAAAGTGAATACAGGAAAAAATCTCAAAATATTACAAAAAGAAAAAGACTGGAATAAAATAAAATATTAAATAAATAAAATTAATAAATAAAGATAAATGATAAGTGACTGACATAAAAATAAATAAGAGTAAGTAAAATAAAATAAATCAGTTTGATAAAAATAAATAAAAGCTAGAAAGGATCTGTCACAAATTTGTGACAACAGGGGACAAGGGGTTAAAAAAGGAATGACTAATCACCCCAGTACACATAAGCAGGTCATGCTGATTTTACAACATTCATGTATCTGGAGCACAACTCCAGCCTTCCATCATCGAAGTCATCGACAACTTTTGGCAACATGTGAGTGAAATAGGAGTGTAGCCTTGAGATATGTCCCTCAACAAAGGTTTGGTCGTAGGACACGTTGAGCTGCAGACATTCAGTGTTACTCCAAATCACCAACAAGGCTTGCCGTAGCCCTGTGCAGTGCATGCCCAGTTGCACCTGCATGTAATATCCCTTTGGCCCATTGAAGGACAGATGGAAGTCCCCTGTGGGCATGCGTTTGATCTCACTGCTTTTAGCAGCAAGTGCTTCAGTAAGGGACTGTTTTTTGACTAAGACAGGGCACTTGATCTCCAGTAGTGTGTCTCTGTTCATGACACCATCCGGACTCGCAGCAAGCCATGCCAAGTTGTGTGTTGTGATCACCATGATGTAGGGGCAGTGGAGCTTCTGATGTCTCGGCAGACTGAGCAGGGAGGCTGGTGTTAAAAGCGAGCTGCATTAGTCCACTGCCAGGTGCAGTAAAAAGTGCTGCTGTTGGTGTGGAGAGACAGTAATTTTGCCATTCTTCCAGTGTCTCATGGACTTTTACCTTGCGACTAGGTGTAGAGACTATGCTGGAGGAGGATGCCTGTGATGCTGGTTGGTATAGATTATTTCTGCTGTGTCTTTGGAAAGACACATCTCTGATTTTTTGCTGCCCAGTATTGCTTTTTGTCCTGGCATTCCTGCAATTCTGCACATCAGTGCAGGCAAGCCCTGTCTTCCCTTGCCTCACAGCATTTTCTACCTGCAGACAGATAGAAACAAAATCAATTCTACCTGCAGACAGATAGAAACAAACTAAATCAAAATAACAAGGGTATGATGAAGGTAGAGCGTTTTTGTTACTTTTCAAAACAATTAATGAGCTGGGCCTGCAGCCATCAACATCAATGTTTAACCCCTTAATGCCTGAATTTATTTAGACTTATATAAAAAAATCTGGAAAAATATGAAAAGAATAATAAAAGAATAAAAGAAAATATAATTAAATATTAAATAAATAAATAACATTTAATAAAGTGATAAATTATACGATATGGTTACACGTTTGCACAATAAACTGCATCCAAGTTTGTATTTTGTCGCTAAATGAACCAGGGTTTTCATCATCCTGCGACTGATCACTTGTACAGCAATCTGGTTTATCAGCCATCCTCCTTGATACCATTAACATTGCTATCAATACTCTTTTGTCACACCAAATTAATTAACCCTTGTGTGGTGTTCATATTTTTGTTACTCAGCCAGTGTTCGTGGGTCTGGTGGACCCGCTGCATTTCTGGGTTTTTAATTCAACATAATCAAACAATTTATGTTAAAATACTCAACAGATGTTTACTTCATCCCAAGTACAAGCAATATAAACAGTTTTTATGGTTAATATTTTCCCTTTACCTTTGTTAGATCACATTTAAGAATTGCAACCTTGTGCGGGAACGGCAGGGGTAGTTCACACTCTCACACTCTCTCACACTTAGACACAATCTCTCTCTCACATGCACACACACACACACACACACACACACACACACACACACACACACACACACACACACACACACACACACTCACTCACACTCATGCACACACACACACACACACACACTTGGATATGTGGTTTGCGGGGACTCTCCATAGGCGTAATGGTTTTTCTAATGTACAAACTGTATAATCTACCCCCCCACACTAACCCTACCCCTAAACCTACCAATCACAGAAAACTTTTGGCCTTTTTTGAATTTCAAAAAACACCATTTAGTATGTTTTTTAGCCGTTTGGTTTATGAGAACACAGATGTCCTCATAAACCATGTTTACGTTGTAATACCCATGTCATAATACACATTTGTGTCCTCATAAACCACACACACACATACCAGGGTTAAAGCACTGTCAAACACCCCCGCATTCTGCGCTCACTGTAAACACCTTGCTGTTGTCTTAAAAGTAACTCTAAAAGTAAAAGTAACTCGCAATGTATGCAAAGTGTCTCTCTTCCTATCGTGTCTCTCTACGCCGATCAACGAGCATTTAAAATGCTAGGCAGGCTAGAGGGGATTACTTTTTATTTTTATTACTCTTCGTGTTCTGTTATAGATTAACACACGGATACATACAAACATCTTAATACAAGCATAAGATGGGCTAACGTACCTTCCAAAGCACGGCGGCTGCATGGCTACAGGAACGTCCGGGTCCGGCGATACAGGTACAGCCTGCAGTCTCCACATCTCCCGTCTTGGTAACCAAAACCCAGGCGTTATGCACTGAATTGTTAACGGATTGGCTTGGTTGAACATCGGCCTTTAGGTAAATTAAACTGCCCATATCGTGTAAAAGTACACAGCCCACTTTGTCGGAATGGAGGTACTGAAACGCCTCTGAGCTTTTCAGGTTATTAATTGCATTCCCATCCACCGCCATGGAATCAATAAAATAAGAAAAGATCTTGGATGTTGTGATGCTGGGCCATATCGACATGTTGTCCGCCCATGATGTTACCTTACTTGGATGCGGAATGGTCAAAACACCATTTTTAACTAGATTTTCGGTCGAATGTTGCCATTCCAAAGCCATTTTTACACCACTACTCAGCTTGCGCCGGAAGTTCTTGGCAGAAACAGGAAATAAACCGGAAGTGCAAGAAAATCCTATTTTTTACTCACATCTTATATGACACATCGGAGTGTGTCACACATGCAAACGCACAAGATCCGATTTTTCCGCATTCATTCTGAGCCACTTCTAAATTTGGTTTTAAATGTGGTTTCCCACAAAGATCGTATCTTTTTAATGTCGTATCATGAAACAGACTCACTTATTTTTTTACTAAGGTGGAAACTTTATAGTAAAGAAATGCAACTTTATAGTTAAGAAGAACAGAAACATTGAGCATAGAAATTGGTGTTTAACCCGTGAATGTTTAAAAATAAAGCTGCTTTGCTACTGAAAGCTTCATTATGGGCTGTTTCTCAGCACTGAGGTGATAACCGCTGTGTTTGTAAATAAATGAGCAACTTCACTATTACACACAGCTGTAATTCACACTTGTTATCTCAGGCCTTGTCCACACTAATACGCCTTCTCCATTTTGGCCTTCCGTCCGCACTGAGACGCCGTTTTTAGCAACAAAAACTAACCTTTCTGAAAACACTCTCCAAAGTGGATTGTATACAGTTTTCAGACCCAGGACCAGATATGATGAAAGAAGACCAGGAGTCGTGAAGTTCAATCAAATAAGTAAAAATTTACTGAAGAATAGTTTGCAGTTAAATTGGTAGAGTCAGCGTCAAAGTCTCACGAGGAGTTCGCCAGCTAACTCTACCTTACACAAAATCTTACACCAATTATACCTTTTCCAAGGACATTCATTACATATTTGCTACTTCTGATTGGCTAAGAGAACATAAAGTCTAAACAATTCTACACTTATAGATAGACAGTAGGGTACGTTGACATTAGTCAAGATAATTGTCTCCCGAGTCCCTGAAGGTTCGACGTTGACCTTGGAGGTCGTTGAGAAGGGTCACGAGACCTGCACAGAACATGCAACGCACACACAAAAGCAGAAGAGAATCACAGCTCTACCATTTTTAGAGCACTTCATGCTTCCTTCATTTTCCAGCAGGATTTGCACTGGCCCACACTGCCAAAATAACCAAAACCTGGTTCAGTGACCATGGGATTACTGTGTAATTACTGTGTGATTTCATGTAATATTCTAATTTTCTGAGATTTTGATTTTGTGGTTTTCACAAGCTGTAAGCCATAATCATCAAAATTATAACAAATAAAGGCTTGAAATATCTCACTTTGCATGTAATGCGTCTATATAATATACAAGTTTCACTTTTTTAATGGAATTACTGAAATAAATCAACTTTTTGATGATATTCTAATTTTATGACCAGCACCTGTATATATATATATATATATATATATATATATATATATATATATATATATATATATATATATATATATATATATATATATGTATATATGTATGTATGCATGTTTTAATTCTTGGCAATAATGTATAATCATTATAGCTACTAAAAAAGTCAACATTCAAAAGTGATTGTGTGTCCATAGATGTTGCGGTCTGAGCGTTCAGCTTCACGTTCATCACTGAACTGAAGGACTATTCTACATCTCATGATAGAAGTATAAAGCTCCAGTGCTGTCCTCTTCATCTGCTGTTCACTCCCATCAGACTCTGCACTGCATTACACATTATAAACACTCTATCTACAGCATATCATAGTCAGACTGTTAACCGCCACAGTGCCATGAGTGCGCCTCATCTGAAACTGTTTGATGTTTGCAGGTCCTCTCATCAGAATCCTGTGTTCACCAGTAGCTGTAAGTGTTCTGCTTTTCTTTTCTTTATTCTTTATATGCAACTGTTTTATGGTCTTTTGGGAAGTGTTGTATTTCTATTCCACTGTAATACCTAGATCCTTCTAAAACATGTTCATAATCCACTGTAATCAAATATCGCCCTTACCTTTAGATTAAAGATGCAAGACATCAATCCAGGGTCGTCAGCGGAGCATCTAACCACTTCAGTTCTAGGTTCGGTTGCTAGGGGCGTTTGCTAATATTACTATTTTATTAATAAAATTCATTTAGTATTAATAGGGAAAAATTACTCATAGTCTTGTTTAAAAAGGTTTATGAATCATCACAACATGATTTTGTTTTCTTTAAAAATATTTAGAATAATACAAAGACAAAAATTTCCAAAGGCAAAAATAACAAACAAGTAAAAGTCTTTATCTGAATTGCGGCTCTTTTTGTCCCTCTGGAGGTGTTCAACTATAAGATCGTCCATAACAATATCAACTTTGTCTGTGACAACAAATTTCTTGTACTATTTTCATCTGAGATGAAGCCAAAATTACAGGGGTGAAAATGACTTTAGTGAAAGTGAAGGCCAAGTACTCAGAATTTGGCCTCTGCACTTAACCCGTAAGTTAGTTTACACATTAGGAGTAGTGAACACACACAGCAAACCTTGGACAGTGGCAGCGCCAGGGCAGAGATCAGGGGTGAAGAGCAATGTGTAGATCTATTAGTAAAATCTTTTGACTTTAGCCATTTTTGTTGCATTGTATTCCAAGAAATATTAAAGACATCTTAATATCCTTTTTAAATTCTGGTTCTTTAACTAAATGTTATTTTGGTATCATCATTTTGAAGGCCCTATACTGTTTAATTCTAAGAATGAATTGTTCAATTTTAATGAATGGTCTGAAAAATACATATCATATATGCTAAATTGGGTTTTTTCATTACACACAGGCAGGCTTGGTTTGGAAACTGCTCTACCATGTCCAATGGGAGGCTCAAGAAGGGAGACATTTGGATGTCCTCAGTCTCCTGACGTCTGGTCACTTCAGCACAATGTGTCATTGGTGCGTACAGTTAGGGCTGGACCCGAATATCCGAATATTCATTCGGTATATTGGTATTCGATGTGAAAATTTGACATTTGAATATTTGACACAAATTATTGTTTTAAAAAGGAGTTTATTGATTTATAAACGATTGTATTGCTTCTGCTAAAACGGGCTGCCCTGCCCCTGCGTTCTCAGATCGGCTTGGACTGGCTCTTCTTGCGGACACTCGTTTAAGCGCTGTTTAGGGAACTATAGGGAACTTCAGCACATTGAAATTAGTGTAACGAGTCCCAGGTTGACGGGAATCCACTCTGCGTTGTGTTGATGGACTGAATAAAGAAACTTCAACCCTCTTGCTGTTCAGCTGTTTTTATTTTCTGCATAAATATGAAATATAAGTTGTAAACATGTATTTTGTGACTCTCTGCATAGAGCACCATTCAAAGGCTTGTTGAGCCACGAGACGACCTCCTCTTTGCTCGGTATGAGGTGAACTGAGGGAGCTATTTTATATATGAATGCATATCGAGTTAACCTGCTCTCTATAAATCTAACACAACACAGAATGGAACAAACATAACATGAAGGACTGTACACAAAATGACAACATCTGCATCAATGAAATATGAATTGTGGCTTTCTCTGCATATACAGTGTGCACAGCACAGCCAAGTGTACATGCCATCAGAATGACGACTTACTGTGGTTGCAATTAGCTAATATTCTGATCTGTTGATTGTTATTTTAAGATAATAATATGAAAAATATATAATAACTGAATGATATATAACCAACACTACGAGTCAGAGGTTTGGACACACTTCATTATCTTTCCTACATTCATGAAGCATTAAACACAGACATGTTTTAGTAAAATTTAACTGATGTCATTTGTGTTCTTTGTATGTTTGAATTTGATCATTATCGAAACTCTGAAATGCAAGATAAAAAAAAAGTAAATTTTAGTGCCTTTTAATGAGAACTGGGGCTGTTAAGTCCCAAAAAGGACATAAAAAACACCATAAATGTACCACAAGTAGTCCATATCATTTCTGTGCTCTTCTCCTAGCTTAGAGTAACATACAGTATAGCTTCAGGAAGTTCAGCTGATATTTTTGGAGAAAACATAATATATCTTGATTTCAAATCTCATAAACACTTCTCACTAACCTTATTACAACTGATCACATAACATTTATTTCATTGGTGATTTGTTTCACCAACAAATTAAACAATTAAAAAACAAATGTGTTCTGCCTTATGTTGATAGGACAGTACAGATAGTGATAAACAATAGAAGAGGAGTAAGAGGAACATGATGAGCCACAAGCCGGCACTCAAAATCATTCATCTGACAAAAAAAAACAAAAAAAAAACATTTTAACTAAATTACAACATTAGCTAGTCAATAGTCATTTAAATTGGTGCTTGTCTTGCAACCAACATGAGCATCAATGGCAGACTCAATATTTTAGCAGACAGAAGTGGTGTTGTTTGTAAAACTGTCAACATGAGAATATGAGATTTTTAACAACTTCTCTTCTGATTACTGCTTCCTTGACAAGGCAGACCTCCGTCTTTTGGCGGGGGATTGTTGCATTCCCGTGTTCGTGTCTTTGCTCCAGACACACATGGGGACCAGGAGCTCCAGCAGCTCCAGCAGCTCCAGACTCCGTGTGTAGGACCTGTCAGAGGGAATATGAGCTCTGTGAACGCCTCGCTTAACATTCATCACCTCGTCTGATCAGGCGGGACAGAGCATATACACCAATAAAACACTTCATAGTAAAATGTGAAAAGCATATAGACATTTGAAGTGTGTAGTGCAGTGGGCCTGTCCCAATACCAACACTTGTGTCGAGAGTGTGTGCAAATGACAGAAAGTGCACAAGACTTTCCCAGGTCGGATAAATTCCCAGAAATCCCATTATGTTGAGGAAAACCTTACAGTGCAAGTCAAATTAATTAGATTACATATAATTGGTTTGTAAAACATAAAGTGTTACAGATTTTATTGGTGCAGAGATGAGTATGTGTATTTTCTAAAACGTTTTCAACTGCTTTTTACCACTTAATTAGGGCACCACAATTAAATTGTGTTGTGTTGCAAAGGAACTACTGAACACACAATCTGTTTTTTTTTTAAGTGCAAAGTCATGAATGTCAAGCTAGTAGACATGTAAGTAGACAAGCAGTCAAGGGCAAAGACCACAAGCGTGGCTATTGGGACAGGCCTCATTTATAAAATGTGGCAAAAGAAACTTGATGGATGCTGGCATATGACGTAGGACGTAGCGTAGGAAGCGTCGTGACGTAGAACAAACGTAGAGTTTTGTTTTGCTCTGCTCTCTGGCTGCGCTGTCACGTTCGTTCTACGTCACGACGCTTCCTACGCTACGTCCTACGTCAGACAAAAGTGACAGCATCACAGAGAATGTAGGTAGCAGATGCGATCGTGGTCCGCTGGCTCCCATTGTTTTCCGCTGGGTTCTAGATGCCTAATTGCAGAAATCCAAAGCTTTCTTCTTGATTCAGGCTGTTCAGGTACGCGGTAGAAGCTCTTGGGGTTACTCTTATCGAACCTGTTAACACAGCTGATCACACAGCACGATACAACCATTTTTCTTCTGTGTTTGCGCTGCGCAGCGAGCGGCCATTACTTTTCTTCTGCCAACCAGAGCGCACGTAACCGCGTCGTGACGTCACGGGCGAAGATCGCTATATCAATGAGATCGCACATGTGTTTATGTTGCTAAGAGTGGTTGCTAGGGGTGTTGTAGTGATACATAGAACCATTGGGTGAAGCGGTTATAGCCGTGTTTTATCGTGAATAAAGCACAGCTATTGACCAATCAGAATCAAGGATGGGAACTAACCGTTTTATAAAAATGCACATGTCACTTTGCACACATAACAAATCTGTAGAAAAACAAATAATGGCAGAAAATTACCATTTTATTTAACCCTAAGGATTACGGACGCTTCATATTAAATCATGCATGATTTAACCAGCGCATATTTGTTGAATGAATTCATTTATTTATTTATTTCAAGCAATATAATGACACATAACAAAAGGCAATCAAGAAGCATTCTGACTAAATCAATACGAAAAGATAAATTCATCAACTTTACAACATAAATCGATCTATTGCTTGAAACGGTGAAGTCAAACTTATTTAAACCCACCCCGGGCTTTCAACATGTTGTTACTGTTAAAAAAAAACCCACACATATATTAAATTGATCTCTATTACTGTACATCAGAACATTTTAGAAATCAACTAGTGCCATAATGTTAGCATTATTACAGTCTCTGAGAGAGAGAGGGAGAGAGAGAGAGAGAGAGAGAGAGAGAGAGAGAGAGAGAGAGAGAGAGAGAGAGAGAGAGAGAGAGAGAGATATGAGACGCGCCTTTCGTGATGACGACCAGAGCCCGTCTATGGAGAGCCTTGGCACTTCCTATTAGCCCCATTGTATCGATCTTGGTTGCAGTTCCATTAGAGTTCCACTGGAGGTGATCGCGGGCGAGTGCAGACTGAATGGGAGTCTATGGGGCTTGACGGCTAAATTTGTCTCTTTCACCCGATTGCCATTGAGAAATCTCAGATTTTATTGTAGGTTTTGCAAGTTCAACATGGGTTATAGGTCGAAAGTTGAATGAACGAGTACTTAAGTCCTTTTGATTTCTTACAGGTTGAGTTGTTGTTGCCCATAAAACGCTAGCATTCTGCTAATGAACGCCGATTGGTCAGTGAAGGACTGCTTACGACCAGAGATACCGCTTGATGGCATCGTGGCATTAGGGTGACCACCTGCTAATAAGCCCAAGGGGGGACAATGGGTATGTTTCTGAGGGACAATGTGGGACACTGCCTGGCGTGGCGGTGCCCCACTGGCAGACTCACTGATAGTGGTTTACCCATTTCTAGCACATACCACCTTGCATAGTATTAATAATGCCCTATTCTCCTAAACGTGTAATTTTTGATGTATGCTCATGAATAGGCCAACCAATGTGTGTTTTTTTTCTAAATAAAGACTCATAATATTTTGAACATTCAATGAATTGACAGATGTACTTCCACTTAAGATTTACTATTTAATTTTATTTATTTTTCATTACAATTTATTTACTTTAAATAAATTAATAAATTATAATATAAATGTATAGGATTAACAGGAATTGTAGTTACTCAACACCACAGGAACAATTAAAAAAAAGTATTTTTTTAAAAAATACGATTGACCTCGTATTCCCCTCCCTCCATGTCCGATTGAGAAGGACGTTTTGCAAAGGTCACAAAAAGCCCTCTCGGTATCCCCCTCAACACCTTTCAGCCACAAATATTAATTTCCCCATTCTTGTTTCTTGTACTCACACCTTCTCTTTTTAATTGATGATGGCGTTGCCTCTCAGACAGTCTCTTTCTCGAATTTTTCGAATTGGAAAGCGCGCATCTAAAAGTTCCTTCCTTCCCAGTGTGTCTGGCATGCGCGTGCGTGCGCTGTCATGACAACAACGAAAAAGTTGACAACAACCTAGTCAGCAGTTCAACTGAGGGGTTTGTGTGGCAACAATAGCGTGCTGAAATGTCAAGTAATGTTCGTTTGTCAGCTTGGGGCTCGAGTATATAGAGCGACCAACTTTTTTTTGAGCAAGCATAGATTATGCGTGACACGGTCTCAATTTGCGTGACGCGTGAATTGGGCTTCAAACGCTGTGCGCGCACGCGCAACGCGGGACGGGTGGTCACCCTACGTGGCATCCGAAGCGGGACCAGAAACAAACAAAACAAAAACTCTTCTAGCACGTGTGTTTACCTGTGTCAGCTGTGTTGTGTATTTCCCTGTGTCAGCTGTGTTGTGTATTTCCCTGTGTCAGCTGTGTTGTGTGTTTACCTGTGTCAGCTGTGTTGTGTATTTCCCTGTGTCAGCTGTGTTGTGTATTTCCCTGTGTCAGCTGTGTTGTGTGTTTCCCTGTGTCAGCTGTGTTGTGTGTTTACCTGTGTCAGCTGTGTTGTGTGTTTACCTGTGTCAGCTGTGTTGTGTGTTTACCTGTGTCAGCTGTGTTGTCGATGCCTCGAGAGAAAAGAAAGTGCAGAGTGCGAAACAGTGGGTAAGGGTTTCATATTACTTTGAAGGTACCCCCGGGAGCCGCCATTGGCTAACAAGCCTTCACCTGCTGTTAGCATCCCATTGACTCCCATTCATTTTGGCGTCACTTTGACAGCGAATAACTTTACATCTGAGGCGTTTAAAGACTCCATTTGTCCATGGTTTATTTCTAAAGAAACACGACAATGTATAAAAGGCTCCATTACCTTGTATCTTACGTTATGCCCCCGTAGAAGCAGTTTTTGTAAAAGTAGGCTAACGATTGCGTCATAACCACGCGACTCTCTGGAAATTACCGTAGAGACAGGAAGAGAAGCTCGCATGCAATCGGGGGGACGTGGAGGCATAAAGTCCGATAAAGTAAAGGGAGAAGCCCATAGAGAGTCATGACGTTGCTCCTGCTCCTAGCTCATGGACAGATCCTACTCACGCTTTCCATCTCTGCAAGATTCGGAAGGGAATGGTTCAGATTTCGTTTGGCACAGCTACTAGAAAACTTACAACTGTCAGGCAGGCTGCTCACGTCACAACCACGTCGTCAAGCTCAGTTTGAGTCTGCGCAGTACGCTTGGCAATCAGGAAATGAGGGCTTCTAATGTGCTTCACTTTCTCTCCGTTGAAACCTATGGGGTCGCTGTGTCCAGTTTATATACTGTCTATGGCGCGAAAGCACCAAAGCGACTGAAGGATTGCCGTAAAGCAGTATCTCTGGTCGTACGATGTGTATGACGTCATTGACATTTTAAAAGACTTTTTAAAGCAAATAAGTGACTCTACCAGTCAATCTACGTTCCTACTCTCACCTATGGTCATGAGCTGTGGTTCATGACTGAAAGGACCCCGGATACAGGCGGCCGAAATGAGCTTTCTCCGCAGGGTGGCTGGGCGATCCCTTAGAGATAGGGTGAGAAGCTCGGTCACTCGTGAGGAGCTCAGAGTAGAGCCGCTGCTCCTCCACATCGAGAGGGGTCAGCTGAGGTGGCTCGGGCATCTGTTTCGGATGCCTCCTGGGCGCCTTCCCGGGAGAGACTATGTCTCCCAGCTGGCCTGGGAACGCCTCGGTGTCTCCCCGGAAGAGCTGGAGGAAGTGTCTAGGGAGAGGGAAGTCTGGGCATCTCTGCTTAGACTGCTGCCCCCGCGACCCGGCCCCGGATGAGCGGAGGAAGATGAATGGATGGATGGATGGATTTGAAAGTGCCCAAGGCAATGGACCAAGTCAGTGATCTCAAACTCAATTCCTGGAGGGCCACAGCTCTGCACAGTTTTGCTCCAACCCTAATCAAACACACCTGATCCAGCTAATCAAGGTATTCAGGATTACTAGAAACTTCCTTGCAGGTGTGAGTTGGAGTTGGTTGGAGCTAAACTGTGCAGAGCTGTGGCCCTCCAGGAATTGAGTTTGAGATCACTGGACCAAGTGGATGAGCCAGGACATCTTTAATGTGAAGTTCTCTACTTTGCGAAGCAATGATCATATGCCCAAAGAGATTTCTGTCAGCTTTCAAGACCACCTCTTTCTTCTGTGCTTGTTTTATTCTTTGTCATGGAACCTGGTTGCAGGTGACTCTTTCTCTAAACGTTCTCTTCTGAACGTCTGATATGCCTGCTCTCCAGTCTGGTGAGCTTGCAGCAGATCACTGGGTATGTCTGGTGACACAGCCATTCCTGTAGATAGACTAATGATATCAGACTGATCTGGACCTAGAGGGTTTACCCAGCTTCTCTCCATAAGTTCTACAAAGACATTTACATCTGCCATATCCTTCTCTATCTTGGGTTTCTGTAAATCTAGATGACTGAAACATTCTGTAGACTCATTAGATTCATCTGTAGACTGTAGACCCTGTCATGTTCCTGAGTTGTCTCAGATACTGACTTCTGTTTTCTGAAATGAGATAGAATCTGGTGACTGCTCCAGTTTTTAGGCTAAAACCCTTGGTTCCAACGGCAGTCTGGGTGTCCTTGTTTACAGTCTCCTCAATTGTCTGGTCTACCGGAATCTTTCCAAAGCGATTGTTCCTGCCCAGCTGGACAGAAAAACCACCCTCTATAAAGTGTGCATGAACACCAGGATGATCCACCTCCAGGCGAGACATTTGAGCATAGTAGTATGTCAGATATCTGGCATAGCTTAGCTTATCATAAGCAAAACACCATGGAATGGTTGCTCTAATTGCTGCAAGATGCATCATCCAATTTCCCTCTCTTGATGCTCGAATAAGACTAAGCAAAATCTCAACCATGTCCACATAAGACATCCAGAAGGCAGACAGGGGACCATTGTTATCCCTAAGGTAGCTGAGGAACTCATTGAATCGTGTCAGAATGCGTTGACATGAATCCTGCTCGAGGGTTCCCTCAAATCTTATTTGAGATATTTCTTGACACAGGTTATTGACTGCTTGCAGAGTTGCTTCCAAAGATCTTCCTGATGATTCTGTTCTAACCATGGATGAAAACCTTTCCATGCTAATCTCAGGAAAGCCTCATAGAGCAGCTTGTGGAGCCTTACTCCTCGATTATACCTGTGACCCTCAATAACCCCTGAGATTGAGCCATCAGCTATCACTACTGCCTCTACACAAAGGTCTCTTAGACCAGCATCTGCAAAACATTTTCCTATTGTTGCCATGAACGTACAGGTGGTATGGAAGACCCCCATTCTAAGGATGATGTTCGTGAATACCTCCTGGTGTTTCCAGGTAATTTTTGCAGCTTTGGCATATAATGCTTGGTCAAAAACAACAACAATGTTGTTGAGCTGCAGAGACTTCATGATGCTTATCGACTGGTTAAGTACCTTTTCAGATGAACATAGTGGCTTATCTGTACAACGAGGTATGGAGGAGTAGTCTGAAACTTTTGAAACTAGCACCAGTCGTTGATGTTGCATAATATTATTTCATATACAGTTCATACATTTTTTTTTTTTTCAAATTGCTAGGTCATGGATTGTCCCACCATCATGGTTCTGATATCACCAGATTACAGACAGCCATGTCTATCCATATCTGAAAAGATACCCCCCTTAACATCAATATCTTTTGAGATAGATTTACAAATATAACAATTTAGTAGATGCAAGTAGATACTGTAGGACGATAATGGCAATAATAATGATTGTCCCAAAATATTAGTAAAGCTACTCATTTGAAAAGGTTATCATGTTTCAAAGTACTTATATGGACTCTACAAACAAACTGGTACCAAAGAGATTTTGCCACCTTAGGTGGTACCAAATTCTGGCTTGGCCCATGGACTATTTGTTTCTCTTGCTACTCAGTATTTTGACTTGATCTTGTGTATTTGAACTTGGACTCTGAACTCGTTTGTGAACCTTTGCTGCCATTGACCATTCTGACCATTGCTTGTTTGACTACGATTCTGGATTGCCCCTGTCATCTTTTGAGTTTGTCATCATCTTTAATAAATATCTGCACATGGATCCGACCGTCTCTGCCTCTCCGTCACAGAAGACTTCACCTCATCAGGATCCAGCAGATTTCAGTCGACTGGCCTCCGAGGTATCTAATCAAGCTAATGTACTCACTGCCCATCAGCAACAGCTGGTAAAATTAACCACTCTCACAGAGAAGCTCGCAAGAACTGTTCAATCCCTATCGCTGCCTAACGTGACTGAGAATCAAACTTCAAATCCAGCTCCACCCGCTTCTGCACCACCTGTCGTGAGTAACAATTCCATTCAACCCAAATTATCTCTTCCTGAAAAATTTGATGGCTCACCGTCTGCTTGTAAGGGATTTCTGTTGCAGTGCAGTCTGTATTTTGACCAGCAGACACAGTCCTACTCCACTGATGAGAGCCACGTGTCCTTCATTTGTTCCCTACTCACTGGTCGAGCTCTGGAATGGGCCACTGCACTCTGGTATGGAGGTCAGCTCTCTTTCCCTTCTTATAACGAATTTCTGACTCAATTTAGAGAGGTGTTCGAACACTCAGCGGGAGGAAAGGATCCAGGTGAACTACTGCTCATGTTACGCCAGGGAAATTCGACCGCAGCGGACTACACGCTCTCTTTCCATACCCTTGCTGCTCAAACTGGATGGAAGGAGGAACCTCTTAAGCTCATTTATCGCAAGGGACTTAACCCGAACCTCCAAGGAGAGCTGGCGTGTCGCGACAACGGTAAAACTTTAATTCAAATTATGGAGCTTGCTATCCGCCTTGACAATTTGTTACGCTCCCGACGCACACCTTTTTAGATCTAGTCCTCTTGAGTATACTCTCCCCAGCGTGGAGTCGGAACCCATGCAGATTGGCTACACACGCCTTTCCACAGCGGAGCGGGAGAGGAGACGCCGTAATCATCTCTGTATGTACTGTGGAGAAGCAGGACATCTGAAGGCCACCTGTCCGGTTAATCCAGCTCTCAAGAATTCTGCTACGGTGAGTTCTAATCGCTCTACTAGACTATTTTCTGTGGAAAGTTCTCTGAAATTTAATGGACTGGATTTAGACATAAAAGCATTGATTGATTCAGGAGCTGCTGGAAACTTTATCGACCTCACTTTTGCCAAAACTCATCGTGTTTCTCTCCTCCCATGTGAGTCCGGTGTTACCGTGGAAGGCCTGGATGGGCGCCCCCTAGGGTCTGGAAAGGTTCAATACATCACTCAATGTTCAACGCTCAGCTTCGGGAAACAGCACTCTGAAACCATCCAGTTCTTCACAATCCACTCACCTGGGCATCCAGTAATTTTAGGACTTCCATGGCTGGAGAGACATAACCCCCAAATTTCCTGGTCTGAGGGGAGAATTTCCCGGTGGTCTGAATTTTGCCAGTTCAATTGCAAGGCAGCTGTCCAAGGTACTGAGCTCCACAACACTTCCCTTGAGGGAGTGGATTTTCAGAAAATTCCCTCTGAGTATCATGATCTCGCTTTGGCTTTCAGCGAAACTGAGGCTTCTCACCTTCCTGCACATCGTGCTGGCGACTGTGCTATAGAGCTTTTACCTGGGGCTGTAATTCCACGCGGAAGAATTTATCCGCTGTCTCAACCTGAAAGCGTACATTGACGAACAGCTGGCAAAAGGTTTTATTACCACTTCTACATCTCCGGCCTCCGCCGGATTCTTTTTCGTCAAGAAGAAGGACGGGGGTCTCCGGCCGTGCATAGATTATCGTGGTCTTAATGAGGTAACAGTCAAGTATCGCTATCCTCTTCCACTAGTCCCAGCAGCCTTGGAGATGCTCCGCACTGCCCGCTACTTTACCAAGCTGGATCTAAGGAACGCATACAACTTGATTCGCATACGGAGTGGAGATGAATGGAAAACTGCATTTTCGACTACATCGGGGCACTATGAATACAGGGTTATGCCTTTTGGCCTGTCCAATAGTCCTTCCGTTTTCCAGGCTTTTGTTAATGAGATTTTTCGGGACATGTTGCATTTGAAAGTTATTGTTTATATTGATGACATTCTGATTTTTTCTGATTCCCTTGAAGAACATGTCCAAGATGTCCGTGCAGTTCTCAAACGCCTGATTGAAAACCAACTCTATGCCAAGCTTTCCAAGTGCGAATTTCATCAGACATGCATCTCCTTCCTGGGCTATGTCATCAGTGCGGACGGAGTCCTTATGGATGACGGTAAGGTCAAAGCTGTGGTTAACTGGCCCCAACCATCTTCTGTTAAAGAGCTGCAGCACTTTCTGGGCTTTGCTAATTTTTACCGCAGATTTATCCGCAACTTCAGTGTGATTGCAGCTCCTCTCACATCTCTGCTTCGAGGAGGAGGTAAATGTTTCAGGTGGACAGCGGATTGTACTGCGGCCTTTGCTCAACTCAAGGAGAAGTTTACCTCTGCTCCTATTCTCCATCTACTCCAAGGAATTCATCGTGGAAGTGGATGCATCTAACACAGGTGTGGGGGCAGTATTATCACAGCGTCATGGTAATCCAGCTAAGATGTTTCCTTGTGCCTTCTATTCTCGCAAACTCAATTCTGCTGAAAGAAATTATGACGTGGGTGATCGCGAGCTTCTGGCCATGAAGACCGCCTTTGAGGAGTGGAGGCACTGGCTGGAGGGAGCCCGTCAACCGTTTACAGTGCTCACTGATCATAGGAATTTGGAGTATATCAGGTCTGCTAAACGTTTGAATTCTCGCCAGGCTCGCTGGTCTCTGTTTTTCTCAAGATTTGATTTCAAGATTACTTACAGACCGGGTTCCCAGAACGGCAAAGCTGACGCCCTTTCCCGCCAGTTCGATGATCCAGCCGAGGGAATCCAAGCCTGAACCCATTATCCCCACTGCTCTCATCGTGGCTCCCGTTCAATGGGACATCATCTCTGAAATCACCACTTCACTGAGTAAACATCCCGCTCCGCCAGAATGCCCCGCTGACCGCCTCTTCGTTCCACCAGATCTCCGCCACCGTGTGCTTCAATAGGTTCACTGCACTCCCAGCGCAGGTCATCCAGGTATTGCAGCCACCATTCAGTTAGTCTCAAACCGCTTTTGGTGGGCTTCTCTTCAGTCTGACGTTATCAAGTTTGTCCATCTATGCTCTGTCTGTAATACTGTGAAATCCTCCCATCTCAAGCCCGCAGGACTGCTGCAACCTCTGCCAGTACCACGTCGTCCGTGGTGGATCGTTTCTCTAAGTCCTGCCGTTTCATTCCTCTGACCGGTCTGCCCACAGCCTTACAAACTGCAGAGGCTTTATTCAACCAGGTTTTCCGTCTGTTTGGCTTGCCCGAGGACATTGTGACTGACCGCGGTCCCCAATTTACCTCCCGTGTCTGGAGAGAATTGTGGGCAAAATTAAACATCAATGTCAGTTTAACTTCTGGTTACCATCCCCAGGCCAACGGACAGGTTGAACGCCTTAACCAGGACTTGATTCGTTTTCTGAGAACTTACTGCCACCAGAATCAACAGGACTGGAGTCGTTTTCTGGCCTGGGCGGAGTATGCCCAAAATTCCCTGCGGAAGCCTGCCACTGGTCTAACGCCCTTTCAATGTGTTCTAGGTTTCCAGCCTCCCCTTTTCCCGTGGTCCGGGGAGCCTTCCGACCTCCCAGCAGTAGATGCCTGGCTCCGACGCAGCGAGGCCACGTGGGACGCTGCTCACGTCCATTTGCAGCGAGCCGTTCGCTGTTATCAGCAGCAGGCGGATCGAAGGAGGCGTGAGGGTCCCAGATACCGACCCGGCCAGTGGGTGTGGCTTTCCACTCGAGATCTTCGTCTCAAGCTCCCATGCAAGAAGCTCTCTCCTCGTTTCATTGGACCATTCAAGATTCTTCGTCAGATAACACCCGTTTCTTTTCGTTTGGCACTCCCTGCTCATTACAAAATCTCACCCACTTTTCATGTGTCCCTTTTCAGACCCGCTGTTGCTCCCAGGAGAGAGAGGAGCCGGGAGGAGGTCGCTGCTGTTCAGACTCCCCCCATTGAAGTGGACGGCGCGGAGGCTTTCCGGGTGCGAGAGATCCTGAACTCCAGACGCCGCGGTGGGGTTTTGCAATATCTCATTGACTGGGAAGGTTACGGTCCCGAAGAACGCTCCTGGGTCAGGTCTCAAGATATCCTGGATCCCACATTAACTGCTGCATTTCACCGGGACCACCCAGACCAACCTGCTCCAAGACCCCGTCGAAGACCCTGTCGTCGGCCAGGTCCTCGCTTCCGGAGCCGCTCGCAGGGGGGGGGGGGGGGGGGCTCTGTCACGGAACGCACGACAGCGCCTCCTCCTGGTTTCACTAGGTCCCTCTCTCCTGCTTACTAGGACTGCAATTCACCTCATTATGATTTCATCCGTTTCACCTGTGCACCCTCAGCTCCCCTTTATCTGGACTGTTCAGTTCTGTTCTCATTTGTGAAGTCTTGTTTTACCAAACCTCTGTCTCAGTTTGTTTCTCTTGCTACTCAGTATTTTGACTTGATCTTGTGTATTTGAACTTGGACTCTGAACTCGTTTGTGAACCTTTGCTGCCTGCCTCTGACCATTGCTTGTTTGACTACGATTCTGGATTGCCCCTGTCATCTTTTGAGTTTGTCATCATCTTTAATAAATATCTGCACATGGATCCGACCGTCTCTGCCTCTCCGTCACATTCACTTTATGCTCACCTTTTTTGGACGTCTCTTTCAGGTCGTCTTAAGCCTCTTGACATCCAAACCATAGTGCAAACACATACATCGGGCCTGCTGAAATGAAGTAATCATTGTGATTTTGACTTAAGACAATAACATTTAAATTATTCTTACAATGCATTGGCTAATATTGCAATAATGTGGCTATTTTGAAGCACGATTGCGCATTCAACAACGCAAAATCGGTATAAACATTGCGATCATTTTGACACAAAACATAATATTGCGATCATTGTGACACGATTGCGTTTTGCATACCGCTCTCCAGACTGTGTGTTCTATATAGACACAGGCCTACACACTTTTACAATCGGACAGCGTTTCAATTCACCTGTCCTTGGACTGAGGAGAAACCGGCGATCTCGACTCCGGAGAATATCGATATGATAAAAAAACAAAATAGCTGCTGATGTATCTTAGCAATTCCGTATCTTTCGGGGTCTATAGTAAACACCACATTATCAAGCAATATCACGCCCGAATTGAGTTTACGGCCCGAACGGAGGCTAATCTATAACACTGTGATTTCAGTTTAAATTTGATTAATTGTGCTGCCTTACCTTACTGATGTCTCATATATCATCATCTCAGATGTTTGTTGTTTCAAATACCTAATAGAGACACGCAAATAGGTCTCTGTTCAAGTTTTTAAACCATTTTCTCTGATTTTCCAGCGTCAGCCAAGTGTTGATTTCAGAACTGTCACGACCATAACGGAAATCCGTCACGTCCGTAACAACGTTTTTTCCTCATAAACGAAAAAATGAAAAACAAAATAAAATAAATAATCTATTTTCTATATAGAGCCAACACTTATCCCTTCGGTTGGTATTATTTCTTTTGGCTTGTGCATTTTAATTCTCAGAATTTCTACAAAGTATGTTCTCCCACAAACTGTCACGTTTCTGTGTTTTGGTTTAGTCCTGTTACTTAGTTTCTCCTATGTTCTAATTAGTCATGTATTTTACCCATGTCCTGTCAATCACCTTGTTAATTATCCTGTTAGCCCCAGTTTATTTAAGCCCTGTGTTTTCCCTCAGTGTTTGTCGGTTCTCGTCTTTGTATGGTTGTGTTTTCCTGAGTTCCTGTATTTTCCTGTAACCTGAGTTTGTGAATAAACCAGCTGCATTGAAATTCTGTTCCCTCGTCTTCAGCAACCTGCACAAACCTGACAGAAGAACCGACCTTAAAAAAAAAAAAAAAACTCCAGTGAAAGCCCCGAAGATGGAGGTCTGTAAGCAGGCCTTTGTGGGAACCCGCCAAGCTGTGTTCCGTGGGATCCGTGGAGGTCATGGGAGGATATGGGCGATTTGGGTCCAGACAGCTTTTCCAGCACCAACATCTCTGCTAGCTAGTGATGGGCACATCGAGACTTCGTGAAGCAATGAAACAGTTGAACCAAATAGGCCATATTGTTTCGAGGCTTCGAATCAATCTGACACCCGTCTCAACGGTGACACCTAGTGGTCACTTGCAGGTGTTAATCTGAAACAACCTTGCAAAATGGCAGGATGAGTGCTCCTCAAATGGCGCATCATGGATGATGTATTGTTGCAGTAGGCTAGCTGCCGATCACAATACACACATCTCACTTTATTTGGGGTTTCTAAATGGAAATGCTCCCACACCACAGATGTACGGCATCTTTTCTGGGGAGCTTCCATTTTATCTATCTATCCAAATCTATCTATGTATCTATATATGTATCTATATATAATCTATCTATGTATTTATATATATAATCTATCTATATATCTATCTATTAATCTAGCTGTCTATATATATTTATATATATGTATCTATTAATGTGTCACTCTATGTATGCTCTGTCTGTCTCTAGCCTATCAGTCAATGTGTTGTGTAAATTTAAATGTAAGCCTAAATAGCCTATAACTAATCAAATCGCATGTCACTATATCAACAAAAATCCGCTATCTCAAAATCAAACTCCTCTCACAAAAACCCACGAGGTCAATATGCGTTGATTTCACTTTTATACAGATGTGCGATTGTGTGGTCTGTTCCCGACCGTGTCAATCAGACGCTGATTCGGCGGACCACACCTGATGAAACACTTAGTGAAACACTTCGAGGCTTCGTTTGGCCATAGTCACGTGACATGGGTGTTTTGAATCACGCTTCGGATCAGTGTTTCGCTGCAGCACCACCTCGCTCTCGTAAACGGAGGAGGAAGAAGACTTCCTGCATTCCCCAAATTCTGGAGGCCACCCCAGAGCAGTCTGCTCTTCATGTCTGTTCTGTAGAGGTTGAAGAGACTACCCTTTCCCTTTATGTTGCTGCTATTATATGTGTCTGGGCCTCACTGTCGGCTACCTCAGCTCCATCCTCTCCTGAGCCCCATGTTTCCACCCTCAGTCCAGCCGAGCCTGAGACTGAGAGCGTCTTGCCCGCCGAGCCTGAGAGCCTCATGTCCCCAGAGCCTGTCATCGGCCCAGATGAGCCAGAACCGGTTCCGAGTAAAGAAGTCGCCTGTCTTGTCGAGCAAGAGCCAGAGCCAGTCTCCTGTCCAGCCCAGAGTTTCCTTCGCCGCTGGTCCCTCTTAGCTCAAAGCCCTCTTCACCGCTGGCCCTGCCCAGTCCAAGACCCTCTTTGCTGCCGGACCCCCCCTTTCCTGTCAATTTCCCCATTAAAATTTTGTTTTTTGGGGGGGGGGGGCAGTATACCTGCTAGCGGAGGTCTCTCTGTCGCGGTTCCCAGTGCCGCCATGGCCACCCGAAGAAACATCTCCGCCATGGCCACCCGAAGGGTCCTCACCGCCCTGGATGCCCGAGGGTCCGACAGCTCCGCCCTGGATGCCCGAGGGTCCGACAGCTCCGCCCTGGATGCCCGAGGGTCCGACAGCTCCGCCCTGGACGCCAGAGGGTCCGACAGCTCCGCCCTGGACGCCAGAGGGTCCGACAGCTCCACCGTGGCCACACCCGCAGCCTGTTCCGCCCTGGTTCCACCAGAAACTCTGCAGAACTTTGGTCTGGACACCAGTGTTGTAAGTTCAGAACATAATGCAGGAGATCTCAACATTGTCTCTCAAGGTCCACTTACATGCAGAGGTTTACTCCAACCTAGTCCAGCACACCTGAACAAGCTAATCAAGGTGCTAAACTCAGGGTGCATATCACTCAGGTCTCTAGCTCAGTAGTCAGTGGTTAAGGGCCGTCTTTATCACAAAATCCTTACAGTGCACTGAAACATTCGCTCCCTAAAAACTCACTGTTATCGGAAGTTCTGAAGCTCAAAACGTTTATCACACGAGACAGTTCGCTACAAAATGACATGTGATAGCTGATTTTAAAACACAAAACAATATTATATTTCAGCATAAACATACGTCGCTAGACAGGTAATGTCTAATCAAGCAATCATTTACAATTTATGATTGAAATCTTGCACAAATATGTAGAGGGAAAACTCAAGTGTATACTTCACATTTTGGACAACCATTGTTTTTTTACATTTACATTTTGGTTATTGTTTTCTTTATCACTTTAGATGCTGGAGAAAACACAGCCAGGCTAAAGCATTCAAAGTGGAAACTTCGGTCATGGCTCAATAATCCAGGATTGGGACGGTGGAAGGAGCAGAAGATCAGAGATCAGGCAGAGATCTACTGGTGCCCAGTTTCATCCAGGTTTCGTTCATCTTTGAAACACAAATGTAGATCTTTTTAATGAAATCTGAGAGCTTTCTGTCCCTCCATTTCACAGTTTATGCAACTACAACTTTCAAGGTAGTAAAGACATTATAACAATAATCAATATGACTCCAGTGGTTTAAACTCATCTTTATGAAGTGAAGTGAATGCTTTGTGTGTGCAAAAAAACACATTGCATCTTTATTCACAAAATATACATCTCTGACACATGTTCACGGAGCACCACGATTCATCAGGGTTGTGTTGGCGAGAGCCGGCCATCTCATGCGTCAGAGATAAATCATTTGTGAATAAAGACGTAATTTTTTGCGCACACAAGGCATCTGTTAAAAATATCTTCATTTGTGTTCTCCACAAAAGTCTTACGGGTTTGGAGCGACATGAGGGTCAGTAATTAATGACAGAATTTACATTTTTGTGTGAACTATCCCTTTACTGTTTTCTAATGTGGTTATAATTGGTCATTGTTCTGTTTTATAAACATTTTCAATATTATTAAGATTTATTGTTTTGAAAAAATGTTTATACAGAAAAGAAAAATTTTATAAGTCACAGTAAAAACTTTAAAATTGTTTAAAAAAAAATTATGTTTCAAATAAATGCTGCTCTTTTGAAAGTTCTATTCAAAGAATACTGAAAACTGTATCGTAGTTTCCACAAAAATATGAAGCCGTACAACTGATAATAATCAATTTTTTGGAGAATCAAATCATAATGATTTCTGAAGGATCATGTGACACTGAAGACTGAAGTAATGATGCTGAAAATTCAGCTCCTTTGCATCACATGAATAAATTACACAGTACTGTATATTTACAAGTATATTTATGAAAAGTTATTTTTATTGTAGTAATATTTCACAAATAACTGTTTTTAGGGTATGCTTGATCAAATGCAGGCTTAAGATGTGATCAGGAAAGTGTTTTTTTGGGGGGGGGGGGGGGGTAATATGTGAGATATGTGGTATAATATCCCGCTCCAGTGCAGTAGGTGTCGGTGTGCAACTGTTCAGCTGCTTCAAACCCTCCTGTAAAACACACGAAGAAGAGGAAAACGAAAGTAACAACACCTGTTGACACCTAAACCTCTTGACACTCATAACACTCGCGGCCATTTATGAGTTTAATTCACAATCCATCGAGACCAGGAAGAGATTCTGAGAACGACGCGCGCGGACTGACAACAAGCGCTACTGAGTTTAAAATACTGATAAATTCACTTCTTAGTGGACAAGACTGCAAGTAAGTTTAATACATTATCCATTACAGTCATTTGCAATTATTACAAGCTTCATATTTTATATTAAGCGTGATTTGAATGTGAAGTTACAGAAGGCTGTTCTTCTGCTACTCCGAACAGACGAAGAATCTGCCAGAAATTACAATCTTTTGAAGTAAAAACACAAAAGGTTTTATTGATTAAGGGTTATTGAAAACAAATGTGTTTTTGAAAGTTTTCTCCTATTTCCTCTTATGTTTTAGGCTGTTGTTTTTGTGATGTGAAATCGAAAGTATTTTTGAAGCAGACATTTACAGTAGACAGAGATGAAGCCTAACGTCAATGAACAACAATCTGATATTATTAAACTGAATATTTCAGTTCATATCAATTATGAATAGTAGTTATACAGTATGTCTATTATAATTCTGCTTTCTTTTACGTAATTAGTTATTTTGGGATCATTTGAAAGTAATGAAATCAACCACCATTGTGAACTTGAAGTAATGATTAAATGACAAACAATTCAACAATTAATAGAGATTGGGTAAATATGATTGTAAAATGATATTATACTGTAATAGAGAATACAACAAATTGGGTTCAGTTTTCCCAGCACTGTACATTTCTGTTCCCCAATGAATTCATATTTAGAGTCAGTTAAACTCATTAAACAATCAGAAATGATTAAGACCATTCGGTTATTTTACATGGCAATATATTTGTCTGTAACTCACTTTATTTTATACATTGTTTTTGCTGTTGCTGTTGTTGATAATAACTCAGCATTCTTCATTATTGTCTTAAATAAGATGTTCTTCATCTGTGTAAAATGGTGTCATTTCCAGGTGATGCTGAAGGATTGAGTGTTTTCAGAAAGCAGTGCTGATCAGTTTTCAGTGTCAGTTTAGCTGCAGTATGTCAGAGGAAAGAGGAAAGGACTCTCTCTCTCAGACGAGTCTCTCAGAGAAACACAGGTAAGACTGCGTCTGTTTTCATCACTTTAAACTCGACTGGACTTTGTGTTTCCCTGTCAATAACAAAACTTTAAGCATTGTTCTATGTTTGCAAATGCTTTGAACAACTTCAAATTTTTGACTTCTTAAATGAACTCTATAAAGCCCTGTTTGCTCTATAGAAAATATCACAGTTAATAATTTGTTAATAACCTTCTAGACGCTGAATTAATCCAAATAAATGACTTTAGTTTTTAGATCATAAAATTATTGATAGACATTAGAAAACAACTATACACTTAATTTAATTCAAGTATGCTAACAAAACTTTGTCGCACAGACATTTCTGCTCTCTATTCTGTCAATAAACAAAAACTTGACATGTTGTCTAAATTTATAATTCTCAACATATATTAAAGAAATTGGTAAACTAATGTGAGCCAGTAAACAAAATGATTGTTAACTATAAAACTGTAAATTGTGTGAGTGTGTATTTCTGTAGAGGATTAGATAGAGACAAAGATGTGTTTCACACACAGTTGATCCTCCTTTACTGAAGTGTTTTCTCTCTCTCTCTGTTCTTTGTGTCATCAGTGTAAGATCAGGCTCACATGTGTCCAGCTCTGTGTCTCTGAAGAGTGATCGGTCTAAAGATGGAGGAGAGAAAACACCATCATCTAATAAAAGGTATTTTGTGTGTTTACATTACATTATAGTGTTGTATTATTTGTCCACAGTGGTGTATGTGATTGAACTTGACTGTGTAAGAGGATTTATGAAACTCATTCCAGTAACACAGTTACACAGGCAGCCACAAGGAGGCATAAATTCACTATGGAAAATAGATCATGCAACTAAACATATCCATCCATCCAACCATGGTCATAAATTAACAAATACACAGTTATACTGCATTTAATTACTATTTGCAACATTAAACCTTTTCAAATGAGACTAAGTTTCTCCTGTAGTAAAGTGTTTTCTCTCTCTCTCTGTTCTTTGTGTCATCAGTGTAAGATCAGGCTCACATGTGTCCAGCTCTGTGTCTCTGAAGAGTGATCAGTCTAAAGGTAGACCACCAGCCTTCAGTGAGAAAACACCATCATCTAATAAAAGGTATTTTGTGTGTTTACATTACATTATAGTGTTGTATTATTTGTCCACAGTGGTGTATGTGATTGAACTTGACTGTGTAAGAGGATTTATGAAACTCATTCCAGTAACACAGTTACACAGGCAGCCACAAGGAGGCATAAATTCACTATGGAAAATAGATCATGCAACTAAACATATCCATCCATCCAACCATGGTCATAAATGAACAAATACACAGTTATACTGCATTTAATTACTATTTGCAACATTAAACCTTTTCAAATGAGACTAAGTTTCTCCTGTAGTAAAGTGTTTTCTCTCTCTCTCTGTTCTTTGTGTCATCAGTGTAAGATCAGGCTCACGTGTGTCCAGCTATGTGTCTCTGAAGAGTGATCAGTCTAAAGGTAGACCACCAGCCTTCAGTGAGAAAACACCATCATCTAATAAAAGGTATTTTGTGTGTTTACATTACATTATAGTGTTGTATTATTTGTCCACAGTGGTGTATGTGATTGAACTTGACTGTGTAAGAGGATTTATGAAACTCATTCCAGTAACACAGTTACACAGGCAGCCACAAGGAGGCATAAATTCACTATGGAAAATAGATCATGCAACTAAACATATCCATCCATCCAACCATGGTCATAAATGAACAAATACACAGTTATACTGCATTTAATTACTATTTGCAACATTAAACCTTTTCAAATGAGACTAAGTTTCTCCTGTAGTAAAGTGTTTTCTCTCTCTCTCTGTTCTTTGTGTCATCAGTGTAAGATCAGGCTCACGTGTGTCCAGCTATGTGTCTCTGAAGAGTGATCAGTCTAAAGGTAGACCACCAGCCTTCAGTGAGAAAACACCATCATCTAATAAAAGGTATTTTGTGTGTTTACATTACATTATAGTGTTGTATTATTTGTCCACAGTGGTGTATGTGATTGAACTTGACTGTGTAAGAGGATTTATGAAACTCATTCCAGTAACACAGTTACACAGGCAGCCACAAGGAGGCATAAATTCACTATGGAAAATAGATCATGCAACTAAACATATCCATCCATCCAACCATGGTCATAAATGAACAAATACACAGTTATACTGCATTTAATTACTATTTGCAACATTAAACCTTTTCAAATGAGACTAAGTTTCTCCTGTAGTAAAGTGTTTTCTCTCTCTCTCTGTTCTTTGTGTCATCAGTGTAAGATCAGGCTCACATGTGTCCAGCTCTGTGTCTCTGAAGAGTGATCAGTCTAAAGGTAGACCACCAGCCTTCAGTGAGAAAACACCATCATCTAATAAAAGGTATTTTGTGTCACATTTGTTTCACATTGACTGTGTTTAAAAGTTGTATCAGTGAATACCAATCATGAGACTTGTTTCGATTAAATATTTGTCAGAGTATTCACAGCTAATGCTTATTTCTCTTTCTGTAAAATATCAGTTAGTATTTTATTTGACTAATTTGATTACAGGCTTCAATATGAGACATTAGACTCATTAGACAATCTTCTAGGGATCTTCCAGGTAGGAAAACACATTTTTATATATTTTTTATATTTGTAACAAACAAATATGTTATTGAACAAAAAAATGTAATTCAATTTTTCTTGATTACTTATTTTTCTTTTTAAAGACATTTTAGCTCAACATTGGTTATTAGAATGTTAGTCTTTTAACTGGATTTTTAATGTAAATGTGTTATAATTACTGAATAAATAGTGTTGACCAAATGTAGATGTACAATTTGGCTTAAATTGTGTTACTCTGTCTTTTCTCTTACTTTTGTTTGTAGGATCTTGAGAGAAAAATAATCACATTTCTGAAGAATGAGCTGGAGAAGTTAAAGAAAATATTACAAAAAGAGAACACACAACACTTTGTGAAGGACTTTAATGAGAACAGATCCAGTATCAAATCAGCAGCTCTTGATATCACACTACATTACCTGAGAGAGATGAAGCAAGATGAAGCCGCTGATGCTCTAGAAGGTAAGAGACTCATGATCATCTGTCTGATTGTCTTATAAATGTAGGAGAGAAAATGAAGACTAAAACTATCTATTGTCTGTTCCTGTGTTTAGATGAGCTGTTCTTCATTCCTCAGCTGAAATGTGGCCTAAAGAAGAAGTATCATTGTGTGTTTGAAGGAATTGCCAAGCAAGGTGACTCCACACTTCTGAATAACATCTACACAGATATCTATATCACTCAGGGCGGCAGTGAACAGGTCAATACTGAACATGAGGTGAGACAGATTGAAGTTGCTTCCAGGCGTCATGAAGCACAAGAGATACAGGTTGATTGCAAAAAATTGTTTGAAGCACCTAAACAAGACGAGGAGATCCGAACTGTTCTGACAAAAGGAGTTGCTGGCATCGGGAAATCAGTCTATGTGCAAAAGTTTGTTCTGGACTGGGCTGAAGGAAAAGAAAATCAAGATATCAGCTTCATATTTCCTCTTCCATTCAGAGAGATGAACTTAAAGGAGAAAGAAAAACTAAGTTTGATGGACCTTATAACTCAATTTTTCCCAGAGACAAAAGGACTGAATCTTACAAGAAGGAATCAGTTCAAAGTTCTGTTCATCCTTGATGGACTGGACGAATGTCGCCTTCCTCTGAAGTTTGACTGTAATGAGACGTGGCGTGATGTATCGTCACCAGCCTCTCTGGATGTTCTCCTAACGAACCTCATGAAGGGAAATCTGCTTCCTTCTGCTCTCATCTGGATCACCACCAGACCAGCAGCTGCCAGTAAGTTTCCTCCTGACTGTATCGACCGGCTGACAGAGATACGAGGATTCAGCGACGAACAGAAGGAAGAGTACTTCAAAAAAAGATTCAAGGATGAGAATCAGGCCAACACAATCATAGATCATGTTAAACAATCAAAGAGTCTCTTTATCATGTGCCACATCCCAGTCTTCTGCTGGATTTCAGCCACTGTTCTCCAGAACATTCTGGAGGAGAAAAGAAATAATGATGTGAAAAGCACTCAGGCTGATGAGATCTCTAAAACACTGCAGGAATCAAACACTGAAGACACTCCCAAGACTCTGACACAAATGTACACACACTTTCTCCGCTTTCAGATCCAGCAGAGCCGCCGAAAATATGATGGAGAATACACACCAGATGTTTCCTGGGATAAAGACGCCATCCTTTCACTGGGGAAACTGGCATTTCATCAGCTGGAAAGAAACAACCTGATCTTCTATGACACAGACCTGGAAGCCTGTGGTATTGACGTCTATAAGGCATCAGTGTACTCAGGCATGTGTACTCAGATCTTTAAGGAGGAAACAGGGATCGTTCTTGGTACCATGTACTGCTTTGTTCACTTGAGCATTCAAGAGTTTATTGCAGCCCTTTATGCACATCTGTTTCTAGACATCAACAAGACAAGTGTGTTTGAGCATGAGTCTACAGAACAGGAAAACAGAAATGAAACCATTATTGATTTACTCAAGACTACAGTGGACAAGGCGCTCGAGAGTGACAATGGACACCTGGACCTTTTCCTTCGCTTCCTCCTCGGTCTGTCACTCCAGTCCAATCGACGACTCTTACGAGGTCTGTTGACACAGCAAGATGGCAATGACCAGAGCAACAAGGTAATAATTCAGTACATCAAGCAGAAATTAGAAGATGATCTTCCTGCAGAGAGATCCATCAATCTGTTCTACTGTCTGAATGAACTGAACGACCAAACTCTGGTGAAAGAGATTCAGACCCACCTTAGCAAAGGAAGTCTCTCATCTGGTGACCTTTCACCTGCCCAGTGGTCTGCTTTAGCCTTTGTGTTGTTGACATCAGAGGAAGAGCTGGAGGAGTTTGAGCTTCAGAAATTCAAGAAATCAGACGAGTGTCTCATTAGATTATCGGCAGTCATCAAAACCTCCAGAAGAGCCCTGTAAGTCTTTTAATATATTTTGTCATGTTTAGCTCTCCTCTGAAAAATGCATTTATCTACATTACTCTATAGTGATTCCCCTTCATAAACATGAACCTATACCTGTAAAGCTTTGTGTGTGTGTGTGTGTGTGTGTGTGTGTGTGTGTGTGTGTGTGTGTGTGTGTGTGTGTGTGTGTGTGTGTGTGGAGACAGTTTATCAAACCTTAAGACAAAATATAAAATACCATGTAAAAATGTTTGCATGTTTTTTTTGTATCATATGATACTCCAGACTTGATAACTAATTTGGTACAGATGTTATTTCTATTGCCAAAAAGTAAGATGAAATTCTGAAAGGTTATAGCATAAAACATTGCAATTTTTATAATACAACTTACTTAAAGTACATATACATTACCACATCATATATTAGTTATCCCTCTGTTTCTTCCAGTAATTAGATATTTTAAATGCTTATTTCTATGAGTAATTCTGTAGTTTAATGTATTAATAATGTAATGCAATATGTAGATCGAGAGATTTAGCCTGTTGTATCATATTTGATGTACACATTTTAAGATGGGTTTTCTACAAAAAATTTGTTTACATTTTTTATCGTTCAAAATCTCTTTTTTTAATATAATTTTTTAAAATATATTTTTCTAATTTAGTAATTAAGTAAAATAACTATAAATTTCATTTCAGCAATTGTTATGGATGCTTTTTTATTACTATCTTTAAATTAATGGTATATCACCTGTTGGCCACCCTGCTCTCTAAGATATTGGCATCAGCCATCGGTTGACCTTAATCTTGAAATATTAAAAACAAATAAAATTTCTTAGGTTCTTAGTTTTAAGTAATCTTAGCTTTACTTAAATCATTAAAGATTTTATGTCAAGTAGACATGTACATGAGAATGGAGGCATTTTTAGAATTACAGTGAAAGGCCTTTAACCCTCAGGGGACCACAAACGCGCCCGCGCGTTTTGCTCGTTTTTTTTTTTTTAGCAATGAAAATAAACACCAAATGCTCTGTTAATTTTGATCTTTCATTTTCGTGTAATACATCAATCGATCCTGTTCAGTTTCTATTTTTTTTCTGTATACTCACAATAAAAATAAAGTGTTTTGCTTTTTGACAAATAAAGAAAAATTAACATGATGCGATTTCTGCCTTCCCTCTGTCCGTGAACTCCCATTTGAAACGCGTTCGAAAATGATCAATAACTCCGCGAAAATTTAGTCAAACAGGCAAACAGACCCACGGGCATAAAGCTTGAGATCGCATCTGTTAAAAGAAGTAACTTATATAAAAAACAAATATTCTCAGTTTCTGTAATCTGTATAAAAAGAGAGCGACTCCTGTCGAGCTCATTAGGAGTTCATTCACAGTAATGTGACCACTCCCCGGAGAGCGCGTGCTATTCAAACGCAAATTCTGAGGGGTGTGAAACGCCCATCAGCTGTAAACACAGCGCGTCGCGATCGAGTGAGGCATAATATAGCCTACCTTATGGAGAAACGATTCCTCAGAACAGTGCTGATGAGGAGCAATATCTCCTGATATGAGGAGCAGATCCCGCTGCGCTGAGGAGTGAGGTAGGCTGTTTTCTTTTCTCACGTGTGGAATAACGTTATGGAATAACGTTAGTGTAGGCCTATGCAAACCGCAAAAAGATGAATCGCATTTCTATAATATGACTCGCCTTTCTGTGAGATGAATGAAGGGTACATATTTGTAAAGACTGTTTAGCCTGAATATGAATCGCGTGTCTGTGTGTGAAAGAATAAACTGCTTTGCTATAGCCTACTGAGATGAGTAAAAATCCACTGGAATATGTTGAAAAAAATGTATTTGTATAAGCAACGTATTAAACTGCAAAAAAAAAAAAAAATACTATTTTTGTCAAAAATAAAGTCATAGACTAAGATGTTAGATGTTCCAATGTTGGCTATATTCAAACTAATGAATACATATGATAAAATTTAGGCCTATAATCTTTTTTCTTTTTTTTTTTTTACAAAGAAAGAGTACACTTGAAATATTGTTGAAATTGTAATTATTGTTGTAATTGTAACATTTTTAATAAAATAGCAAAACATATTTACAAGAGAAATGTAAGCGAAATCTTAAATGGTCAATATAAGTCTTCTTCTAAATACATCTTTTGTCGTTGCATTGTGGCTCAGTCAGTGTCACACCTGAATGAATGGCTCATTAGGCAGTCATTATGCAGAATGGGTGGGGAGATTATGCAGAGATTATGCAATCTAAGGTGTAAACTACTCCTCCCCCTTGCATATTGGCTTTCCAAGCAAAACCTGTTTTACACCATTTAAATCAATGTATTTTTTTTTTGTGAACGATAAAGCAAAACTATTTTCACATAATTTTGAAGCTAGAACACAAAGGGACAACATCCATTAGTCAAAAGTCTTGTGGACACATACAGTGAGGAAAATAAGTATTTGAACACCCTGCTATTTTGCAAGTTCTCCCACTTGGAAATCATGGAGGGGTCTGAAATTGTCATCGTAGGTGCATGTCCACTGTGAGAGACATAATCTAAAAAAAAAAATCCAGAAATCACAATATATGATTTTTTAACTATTTATTTGTATGATACAGCTGCAAATAAGTATTTGAACACCTGTCTATCAGCTAGAATTCTGACCCTCAAAGACCTGTTAGTCTGCCTTTAAAATGTCCACCTCCACTCCATTTATTATCCTAAATTAGATGCACCTGTTTGAGGTCGTTAGCTGCATAAAGACACCTGTCCACCCCATACAATCAGTAAGAATCCAACTACTAACATGGCCAAGACCAAAGAGCTGTCCAAAGACACTAGAGACAAAATTGTACACCTCCACAAGGCTGGAAAGGGCTACGGGGAAATTGCCAAGCAGCTTGGTGAAAAAAGGTCCACTGTTGGAGCAATCATTAGAAAATGGAAGAAGCTAAACATGACTGTCAATCTCCCTCGGAGTGGGGCTCCATGCAAGATCTCACCTCGTGGGGTCTCAATGATCCTAAGAAAGGTGAGAAATCAGCCCAGAACTACACGGGAGGAGCTGGTCAATGACCTGAAAAGAGCTGGGACCACCGTTTCCAAGGTTACTGTTGGTAATACACTAAGACGTCATGGTTTGAAATCATGCATGGCACGGAAAGTTCCCCTGCTTAAACCAGCACATGTCAAGGCCCATCTTAAGTTTGCCAATGACCATTTGGATGATCCAGAGGAGTCATGGGAGAAAGTCATGTGGTCAGATGAGACCAAAATAGAACTTTTTGGTCATAATTCCACTAAACGTGTTTGGAGGAAGAAGAATGATGAGTACCATCCCAAGAACACCATCCCTACTGTGAAGCATGGGGGTGGTAGCATCATGCTTTGGGGGTGTTTTTCTGCACATGGGACAGGGCGACTGCACTGTATTAAGGAGAGGATGACCGGGGCCATGTATTGCGAGATTTTAGGGAACAACCTCCTTCCCTCAGTTAGAGCATTGAAGATGGGTCGAGGCTGGGTCTTCCAACATGACAATGACCCGAAGCACACAGCCAGGATAACCAAGGAGTGGCTCCCTCTGTAAGAAGCATATCAAGGTTCTGGCGTGGCCTAGCCAGTCTCCAGACCTAAACCCAATAGAGAATCTTTGGAGGGAGCTCCAACTCTGTGTTTCTCAGCGACAGCCCAGAAACCTGACTGATCTAGAGAAGATCTGTGTGGAGGAGTGGGCCAAAATCCCTCCTGCAGTGTGTGCAAACCTGGTGAAAAACTACAGAAAACGTTTGACCTCTGTAATTGCAAACAAAGGCTACTGTACCAAATATTAACATTGATTTTCTCAGGTGTTCAAATACTTATTTGCAGCTGTATCATACAAATAAATAGTTAAAAAATCATACATTGTGATTTCTGGATTTTTTTTTTAGATTATGTCTCTCACAGTGGACATGCACCTACGATGACAATTTCAGACCCCTCCATGATTTCTAAGTGGGAGAACTTGCAAAATAGCAGGGTGTTCAAATACTTATTTTCCTCACTGTATTTAATATGTGTTTTGTGGTCTTAATTCAGCAACTTTCATTTTAATTTTTTCCAATAACCACGCATAAACATTATTCTCTTAAAAATACAAACATCTACATACACGTTGCTCGCATATTATGGTAGCCCTGTTTGTGCTATATAGAGTGAATTTACACCTTTGCCATTAACATGTTTATAAATAACTGAAAAAAGCACAAATGTCAAGGCATGTCAGAACATCTCAAAGGCCCCCAAAACACTGTGGTCCCCTGAGGGTTAACTTGCCATAAAAGTGTGAACTGTCTCATATAATGGTGTCGGTGCAGTCAAGTCAATAATATTGTTGAATATTAAGTGTCCCCAACTAAGCAAGACAGAGGCAACAGTGGCAAGAACCTAAACTCCATCAGGTGACATAAATAGAGAAAAAATCCTATAGCTATAAAAGCTTTACACAAATATATTTTCAAACACACTTCATTTTATCTACATTTTGATGTTATTTGTCACTGAATAAAAAACACTAATGTACTGGAAATAGTAATTTTTGAAGATGAATGTTAGTTTAACTCAGCCACTTTGCTGTATGTGCTGTTTATGTAAAAAATAAATGAAAAATGTGTTTAATATTTGTATATAGAAAATGTATTGTATGTGTTCCATCTAATTCTGTGTTGTGACTTATTGTAGGTTAAATGATTGTAACTTAACAGACAAAAGCTGTTCAGCTCTGGCTGCAGTTCTTGGATCAGAGACCAATCTGAAAGAGCTGAACATGAACAATAATAATCTGCAGGATCCAGGAGTGAAGCTGCTCTGCACTGGACTAAAGAATATAAAGTGTAAATTGGAGATACTGAGGTAAGTTGAGCCACAGGAGTCACATGACTAGAGTGAGGTGCAATGATTGACAGGACGATGCGAGAGACCTTTTGTGAAAAATTCAAAGATCTTTTATTTATTTGTTACAATGTGGGTATACCATATCAATCCTGTCATTGTGCTGTTTTATTGTTGTTGTGTTTTTTCATCGAGTTTTTCATACTTTGATGGACTTGAAAAATATACAGCCATTCACTGCTATTATAAAGCTTGGAAGAGCCAGTGCCCGGTTGTATAAAGCACCTTAAGTGTAATTTTCCCTTAAGTTCTCCCTTATGTTTCCCTTAAACCTAAGGGTGTTGCAGAAAAAAACCTTAAGTGTTACTTAAGGGTTTCTTTAAGTGAAACGTCATAAACACTTAGAATTTCCCTTAAACGCTGTTTTTTCACTTAAGTAATCCCTTAAAAAGCATTACGTGTTGCATAAAACCCCTTAACGGTCATTTCCCTAAGTATAACTTAAGGTTTGTAAATCGTAACCTTAAGAGTAACGCGGACTAAAATAAGACGACATGGCTGAATTTATGGAACCAGCTGAAGATCATTATGTGCCAAGAATAATTTTTAGGGATAGGGAGAACCCTTTGGACCATCTTATCGATGAAAAATTGTTGCAGGAATACCGATTTGATCGACGTGCAATATTTGACATCGCTAACAAACTAGACGGCGACCTTGCATGTCACACATCGCAACCACTCTTTACCTGCGGTGTTACAACTGCTTATAGCATTGCGTTTTTTTGCAACTGGGAGTTTTCAGACGGTAGTGGGAGATGTTTTCCCCGTGCATAAATTGTCTGTCAGCAGAGTGGTTCATCGGGTTGCGGGGGCTCTTTCTATGGCAACAACAGACTTTTATAACGTGAATCCAGGATCGCTGTCATGAAACACTTAAATGTTTCCCTTACCTAAGAGAACCGTTTAAGAGATTATATGCAACACCTTTAAGTTATTCTCTTAGGTAAGGGGAAATCGCCCCTTAAGTATCATACTTAAGGGAAAAACTTAAGGTGCTTTATGCAACCGGGCACAGGACTTTTTGTTTTATATTATTCAGATTGTATTTGTCTGAAAGTAGAATGTCATATACACCTAGGATGACTTAAGGGTGAGTAAATCATGGGCTAATTTTCAAGGGATTATAATATTTAGTGGATAAAGTATTTTTTTTTATATGTATAGTCTACTTCTTATAAGTTCACACTTAAATTGTGCTGTTTTTGTTTATAGTAATTTATACTTTAGTGATGTAATCATTACTTGCATAGTGTTGAGTCAGAATTCAGATGATTATGTTAGAGCTGGTAAATCTGCCACAGAATGGAGGGCGAGATCTGGTAGAAATCACTTCTCTTAATATTTTATTTGACAGGATTAATGTATTTTAGTACTTTTGAGGGAGATGTGTATCTTTGATTCTGCTTTCAGCTTTGCAGCTAGTCTCGACTAAACACTTTCTATAGTTTATGAGTGTTTTACACCACTGTGAAGGTATTTTGGTTCATTTGTCCCACTCCTCCTTACATAGCTGCTTCAGCTCAGTGACATTTGTAGACTTTCCAGCATGAGCTGTGTTTCACGTACTTCCACAGAATTTCAATGGTGTTGTAGTCTGGACTTTAATTAGGCCATTCCCAAACTTAAATTTTCTCATTTTCCGACCATTTTCAGGTTACTTGTTGTGGATCATTCAGATCAAAGACTTTCAGACCTGGGGCTCGTTCTTTGTACATTGCTTAAAACATCCGAGATCAAATTACACATCCAAGATGATATCATCGTGCGAATCATGATCTGGCTAATTAGGTTCTTCGAACACACCTGCTGGATATGATTAGTATAGCTGGATTGAGCTAGTGAGATAATTGCGCGTTCATGTGCTGGTTTAAAAGGGGATATGTATCGATAGTAGAAACATTGATCAGCAACGCTGCTATTGGCTGTTCAGCGTGGCCAAAGAGCGCGCTCAGTTTTTCTCCTCAGCAGAGCAAGAACTAATAGTCGAAGTTTATTCGGAATTTTAATGTTTAATCAAAACGCCAGGGAACACCTCAAAGTCTGCAAAAGCCAGGAGAGAGGGCTGGCAAAAAGTAGCACACAATTTAAATCCGTTAGAAGTGGCCATGTTAGATGTTTTTATCACTTATTAGCCTATATATTTGTATTTTAATAATTGCATAATTACTTTGTTCATTGTAATGTCAGAGTCGCCACACTAGAACACGGGAACAAATAAAAGTGAAGTACAAAAATATTCTACATAATGGTAATTTTTAGTTATAGTCTCTTTTATAAAAGGCACTGTTAAATAAATGGTTATTGTCTGTTTATAAAAACAACCAAGAAAAAGGCTGAGGAAAAAAAGAAAGAAAAGATCTTAGTAGCCTACACTGTAAAATAATTTTTGCTGCATTAAATTAAGGCCGTATAGTCATTTCAACTGTTGTAAGACTGGATAAACTGGAAGAACTGGAAGAGAGGGCAACTCTCTGAGAAAACAAAGGAAATTAACATTTTAACTCTTGTTATATTACCATCTTCATTCGAGACACGATCACACTTGAGTTGATCACCTCCCAATTTACACATCATTCCCTCAACTTCTGTCCCCAGTAAGTCTGGGACGGTGATTAATGCAAATTCCCACTGTTAACTCATGTTTAAATTTGAAAAGAGGTTTCTGCCTTGGTCTGAGTGTTTAGGGAGATGCTGAAGAAGGCTTGTGGCGATTTGTAGCTCAAATTAGCCTGTGATATAGTGTGTATGCAGGCACTCCACATCATGTATTTTATAATGTCAGGTTTGCATCTTCTCTCTTTATTCCAGAGCATTTGATGTTTTGTATTTTTTATCTTTGAACTGATTATGTAATTGGCATGATACATTTACCTGACATAATAAATTGTTACATTTGATTTTATTCCGACTGACTCTGAAATTGTTTTCCCAAGTAGATTAAACGGATTCGTATGTTACAGCAAGTTTTGCGTCAGATTAGTGACGAAAAATATTTTGGCGCTAATTCAAATGAACGTGTTTTGCAAAGACAAGAAGTGAATTTGCATTTAGGGCAGCAAAAGTGCTGCTTGACCAACCTAAATCTGAGTGTGTCTGACCTCTGTTTTAATTTAATGTCACTTTAGATAAGTGTACGGGGGAAACCATGGCATGGCCAATCCAAAGCTATTATAAGACAAGTAAAGTTGGTTGACTTATATCTGTAGTAGTGGCCATACCTCTACTGAAGTAAATGTTACTTTAATTTCAAGTGTATGCAATCATGGGGGCTATACCAAAGTATCTTTGATTGTGTAAGCGTGAATGCGACCGATCTCAGGTATATAGCAATAACCTCTGTTTAGTGACCGAAGCTGGCGAGATTGTGATCGTGAGACCCACGTTAAACAAGGCGTGAGGACGTCTGAGCGACATAGCTTCCTAATATGAGCGGGTAAAATATAAGTAAAGAGTTAAGTAGAACAATCAAATGTATTGCTAAACTATTATATAATTGACCAAAAACCAATTGGCAATCTGACTTAACTTCGAGGTTGTGATAAAATGTGATAAACACGCAGAGACCTTCACCCGTTCTGGCGGAAACCCTCATTTGGACCGATAAACGGGCTTACACAGTTTTAGATAATTGTAATCTCGAAAGTGATGTTGATGTCTAACATATTAGAGATTTCTGTGCCTTTTGTTTGCCTCCATATTCCGTCATCAGTTTTTGCAACTAACTTTCAATGCATTTGTACAAAGATCAAAATAAAATTCAAGTTTAAGGATTTATATTGTTCGTGGTTAAACTGATTAATCAGCTGAATGCTTTCATTCCTGTTCTAGACTCTCTAACTGCAGTGTGACAGAAGAAGGTTATAAAGCTCTGGCTTCAGCTCTGAGATCAAACCCTTCACACCTGATAGAGCTGGATCTCACAGGAAATGATCCTGGACAATCAGGAGTGAAGAAGCTCAATGATTTACTGCAGGATCCAGACTGTCAACTGAAGACACTGAGGTGAGACGGGATCAAATAATTAACTAAATTAGTTATATGGAGGCTAAATATTCATAACTGATATATTATTTTAGCTGTACAATTAGCTTGACAATTTGTTGCATCAAAATGATCAAGATCAGATCAGATGCTGCAGGTTCTGTCATGATGATGATAAACGTCAACACAGTTTAGTTGTGATATGAGCTAAAGGTCAAATAGACATTATGGGTCAGTATATGGGCTGCTATTCTGGAGTATACCTTAATAATTGAAATGCACAATTTTATTTTTGTGCACACTTCTCATCAAAATTCTAGATAACCTTTTGGTGAAATAGTTTTCTGAACACAATAGTTTTCCATCAAGCCCAGATTCACTGCATCTCTCTACAGCAGGTCTATGAGTCTCCAGATGTTCACAAACATGCAGTTTCACAAGCCAGTTTTCTCTGTGCTGACGTTTCTCACTTCTCCTGCTTAAAAGCCAGAAAGATCTTAATTTCACACTCTGTATTCATACTAAAAACCATGATCTAGTGAGCTTTTGCCCTTCTGCTCTGTGAGACGTTTCTGTTCTTATGAGTTTGCTTTAGGACTGAGTGTCGCTCTAGTTTCTTTTAAACTTATTTGTGTATTTAAATGTTCAAAGAATTTTCTTTATCATACCAATTGTTTTTGTAATGCAACAGACATTTAGTTGAGAACTGAATTGACTCTTCTGCAGGTTTTTGAGTCCTGCTGCAGAGGAAGCCTGTCAGTATGTGAATAGAGTTGTGGGTAAAAACCCGTTACTCCAGAAAGAGCTGAATCTGAGTGAACATGAACTAGGAGACACACGAGTGAATCAGATCGCTGCTCTACTGCAGGATAAACACTGTCAACTCATCACACTGACGTGAGTATTGCTCATTTATTTATAATATTACTTTACTTTGAGTTTTAATGTTAGCTGATGATAATATTTCCTCACTTGTTTGAGTCAGAGCAGTTTTTTCCTCAGAGTCACACAGAGCCACAACAATTTAAAGTAATAAAATTAAACAGCAAATAAAAACACAATTAAAACGTAATTTCAAGCTTTAAATATTTGGTTAAGACAGACCGTTTGATCATGGGTCAATAATTATTTCAGTTTCTGTAGAGGCAGAACAATGTTTTTTGTGACATCGAAGTCAGAAATCTTCATAACTGCTTTCAATTCAATGTTTGTATTTCCCAAAATGTAAAATGTCTCATTTTAGTGCAGCATATACTGTAACTTGTAAAAATTGAACAAGTGCATTTTAAAAGTCTGTGATCAGTATCTGCCTGTAATAAGATCCACTGAACGCTAGTGATGGGCGCTTTCAAAACACGCTTCATGAAGCTACGAAACCTTTACGAATCTTTTGTTTTGAATCAGTGGTTCGGAGTGTGTATCAAACTACCAAAGTCACATGATTTCAGTAAACGAGGCTTAGTTACGCCATAACTTTCGAAACGTTTGGAAATGTCAATGGTTCTGAATGTCAATGGAAATAAAATTTCTTAGGTTCTTAGTTTTAAGTAATCTTAGCTTTACTTAAATCATTAAAGATTTTATGTCAAGTAGACATGTACATGAGAATGGAGGCATTTTTAGAATTACAGTGAAAGGCCTTTAACTTGCCATAAAAGTGTGAACTGTCTCATATAATGGTGTCGGTGCAGTCAAGTCAATAATATTGTTGAATATTAAGTGTCCCCAACTAAGCAAGACAGAGGAAACAGTGGCAAGAACCTAAACTCCATCAGGTGACATAAATAGAGAAAAAATCCTATAGCTATAAAAGCTTTACACAAATATATTTTCAAACACACTTCATTTTATCTACATTTTGATGTTATTTGTCACTGAATAAAAAACACTAATGTACTGGAAATAGTAATTTTTGAAGATGAATGTTAGTTTAACTCAGCCACTTTGCTGTATGTGCTGTTTATGTAAAAAATAAATGAAAAATGTGTTTAATATTTGTATATAGAAAATGTATTGTATGTGTTCCATCTAATTCTGTGTTGTGACTTATTGTAGGTTAAATGATTGTAACTTAACAGACAAAAGCTGTTCAGCTCTGGCTGCAGTTCTTGGATCAGAGACCAATCTGAAAGAGCTGAACATGAACAATAATAATCTGCAGGATCCAGGAGTGAAGCTGCTCTGCACTGGACTAAAGAATATAAAGTGTAAATTGGAGATACTGAGGTAAGTTGAGCCACAGGAGTCACATGACTAGAGTGAGGTGCAATGATTGACAGGACGATGCAAGAGACCTTTTGTGAAAAATTCAAAGATCTTTTATTTATTTGTTACAATGTGGGTATACCATATCAATCCTGTCATTGTGCTGTTTTATTGTTGTTGTGTTTTTTCATCGAGTTTTTCATACTTTGATGGACTTGAAAAATATACAGCCATTCACTGCTATTATAAAGCTTGGAAGAGCCAGTGCCCGGTTGTATAAAGCACCTTAAGTGTAATTTTCCCTTAAGTTCTCCCTTATGTTTCCCTTAAACCTAAGGGTGTTGCAGAAAAAAACCTTAAGTGTTACTTAAGGGTTTCTTTAAGTGAAACGTCATAAACACTTAGAATTTCCCTTAAACGCTGTTTTTTCACTTAAGTAATCCCTTAAAAAGCATTACGTGTTGCATAAAACCCCTTAACGGTCATTTCCCTAAGTATAACTTAAGGTTTGTAAATCGTAACCTTAAGAGTAACGCGGACTAAAATAAGACGACATGGCTGAATTTATGGAACCAGCTGAAGATCATTATGTGCCAAGAATAATTTTTAGGGATAGGGAGAACCCTTTGGACCATCTTATCGATGAAAAATTGTTGCAGGAATACCGATTTGATCGACGTGCAATATTTGACATCGCTAACAAACTAGACGGCGACCTTGCATGTCACACATCGCAACCACTCTTTACCTGCGGTGTTACAACTGCTTATAGCATTGCGTTTTTTTGCAACTGGGAGTTTTCAGACGGTAGTGGGAGATGTTTTCCCCGTGCATAAATTGTCTGTCAGCAGAGTGGTTCATCGGGTTGCGGGGGCTCTTTCTATGGCAACAACAGACTTTTATAACGTGAATCCAGGATCGCTGTCATGAAACACTTAAATGTTTCCCTTACCTAAGAGAACCGTTTAAGAGATTATATGCAACACCTTTAAGTTATTCTCTTAGGTAAGGGGAAATCGCCCCTTAAGTATCATACTTAAGGGAAAAACTTAAGGTGCTTTATGCAACCGGGCACAGGACTTTTTGTTTTATATTATTCAGATTGTATTTGTCTGAAAGTAGAATGTCATATACACCTAGGATGACTTAAGGGTGAGTAAATCATGGGCTAATTTTCAAGGGATTATAATATTTAGTGGATAAAGTATTTTTTTTTTATATGTATAGTCTACTTCTTATAAGTTCACACTTAAATTTTGCTGTTTTTGTTTATAGTAATTTATACTTTAGTGATGTAATCATTACTTGCATACCTAGTGTTGAGTCAGAATTCAGATGATTATGTTAGAGCTGGTAAATCTGCCACAGAATGGAGGGCGAGATCTGGTAGAAATCACTTCTCTTAATATTTTATTTGACAGGATTAATGTATTTTAGTACTTTTGAGGGAGATGTGTATCTTTGATTCTGCTTTCAGCTTTGCAGCTAGTCTCGACTAAACACTTCCTATAGTTTATGAGTGTTTTACACCACTGTGAAGGTATTTTGGTTCATTTGTCCCACTCCTCCTTACAAAGCTGCTTCAGCTCAGTGACATTTGTAGACTTTCCAGCATGAGCTGTGTTTCACGTACTTCCACAGAATTTCAATGGTGTTGTAGTCTGGACTTTAATTAGGCCATTCCCAAACTTAAATTTTCTCATTTTCCGACCATTTTCAGGTTACTTGTTGTGGATCATTCAGATCAAAGACTTTCAGACCTGGGGCTCGTTCTTTGTACATTGCTTAAAACATCCGAGATCAAATTACACATCCAAGATGATATCATCGTGCGAATCATGATCTGGCTAATTAGGTTCTTCGAACACACCTGCTGGATATGATTAGTATAGCTGGATTGAGCTAGTGAGATAATTGCGCGTTCATGCGCTGGTTTAAAAGGGGATATGTATCGATAGTAGAAACATTGATCAGCAACGCTGCTATTAGCTGTTCAGCGTGGCCAAAGAGCGCGCTCAGTTTTTCTCCTCAGCAGAGCAAGAACTAATAGTCGAAGTTTATTCGGAATTTTAATGTTTAATCAAAACGCCAGGGAACACCTCAAAGTCTGCAAAAGCCAGGAGAGAGGGCTGGCAAAAAGTAGCACACAATTTAAATCCGTTAGAAGTGGCCATGTTAGATGTTTTTATCACTTATTAGCCTATATATTTGTATTTTAATAATTGCATAATTACTTTGTTCATTGTAATGTCAGAGTCGCCACACTAGAACACGGGAACAAATAAAAGTGAAGTACAAAAATATTCTACATAATGGTAATTTTTAGTTATAGTCTCTTTTATAAAAGGCACTGTTAAATAAATGGTTATTGTCTGTTTATAAAAACAACCAAGAAAAAGGCTGAGGAAAAAAAGAAAGAAAAGATCTTAGTAGCCTACACTGTAAAATAATTTTTGCTGCATTAAATTAAGGCCGTATAGTCATTTCAACTGTTGTAAGACTGGATAAACTGGAAGAACTGGAAGAGAGGGCAACTCTCTGAGAAAACAAAGGAAATTAACATTTTAACTCTTGTTATATTACCATCTTCATTCGAGACACGATCACACTTGAGTTGATCACCTCCCAATTTACACATCATTCCCTCAACTTCTGTCCCCAGTAAGTCTGGGACGGTGATTAATGCAAATTCCCACTGTGAACTCATGTTTACATTTGAAAAGAGGTTTCTGCTTTGGTCTGAGTGTTTAGGGAGATGCTGAAGAAGGCTTGTGGCGATTTGTAGCTCAAATTAGCCTGTGATATAGAGTGTATGCAGGCACTCCACATCATGTATTTTATAATGTCAGGTTTGCATCTTCTCTCTTTATTCCAGAGCATTTGATGTTTTGTATTTTTTATCTTTGAACTGATTATGTAATTGGCATGATACATTTACCTGACATAATAAATTGTTACATTTGATTTTATTCCGACTGACTCTGAAATTGTTTTCCCAAGTAGATTAAACGGATTCGTATGTTACAGCAAGTTTTGCGTCAGATTAGTGACGAAAAATATTTTGGCGCTAATTCAAATGAACGTGTTTTGCAAAGACAAGAAGTGAATTTGCATTTAGGGCAGCAAAAGTGCTGCTTGACCAACCTAAATCTGAGTGTGTCTGACCTCTGTTTTAATTTAATGTCACTTTAGATAAGTGTACGGGGGAAACCATGGCATGGCCAATCCAAAGCTATTATAAGACAAGTAAAGTTGGTTGACTTATATCTGTAGTAGTGGCCATACCTCTACTGAAGTAAATGTTACTTTAATTTCAAGTGTATGCAATCATGGGGGCTATACCAAAGTATCTTTGATTGTGTAAGCGTGAATGCGACCGATCTCAGGTATATAGCAATAACCTCTGTTTAGTGACCGAAGCTGGCGAGATTGTGATCGTGAGACCCACGTTAAACAAGGCGTGAGGACGTCTGAGCGACATAGCTTCCTAATATGAGCGGGTAAAATATAAGTAAAGAGTTAAGTAGAACAATCAAATGTATTGCTAAACTATTATATAATTGACCAAAAACCAATTGGCAATCTGACTTAACTTCGAGGTTGTGATAAAATGTGATAAACACGCAGAGACCTTCACCCGTTCTGGCGGAAACCCTCATTTGGACCGATAAACGGGCTTACACAGTTTTAGATAATTGTAATCTCGAAAGTGATGTTGATGTCTAACATATTAGAGATTTCTGTGCCTTTTGTTTGCCTCCATATTCCGTCATCAGTTTTTGCAACTAACTTTCAATGCATTTGTACAAAGATCAAAATAAAATTCAAGTTTAAGGATTTATATTGTTCGTGGTTAAACTGATTAATCAGCTGAATGCTTTCATTCCTGTTCTAGACTCTCTAACTGCAGTGTGACAGAAGAAGGTTATAAAGCTCTGGCTTCAGCTCTGAGATCAAACCCTTCACACCTGATAGAGCTGGATCTCACAGGAAATGATCCTGGACAATCAGGAGTGAAGCAGCTCATTGATTTACTGCAGGATCCAGACTGTCAACTGAAGACACTGAGGTGAGACGGGATCAAATAATTAACTAAATTAGTTATATGGAGGCTAAATATTCATAACTGATATATTATTTTAGCTATACAATTAGCTTGACAATTTGTTGCATCAAAATGATCAAGATCAGATCAGATGCTGCAGGTTCTGTCATGATGATGATAAACGTCAACACAGTTTAGTTGTGATATGAGCTAAAGGTCAAATAGACATTATGGGTCAGTATATGGGCTGCTATTCTGGAGTATACCTTGATAATTGAAATGCACAATTTTATTTTTGTGCACACTTCTCATCAAAATTCTAGATAACCTTTTGGTGAAATAGTTTTCTGAACACAATAATTTTCCATCAAGCCCAGATTCACTGCATCTCTCTACAGCAGGTCTATGAGTCTCCAGATGTTCACAAACATGCAGTTTCACAAGCCAGTTTTCTCTGTGCTGACGTTTCTCACTTCTCCTGCTTAAAAGCCAGAAAGATCTTAATTTCACACTCTGTATTCATACTAAAAACCATGATCTAGTGAGCTTTTGCCCTTCTGCTCTGTGAGACGTTTCTGTTCTTATGAGTTTGCTTTAGGACTGAGTGTCGCTCTAGTTTCTTTTAAACTTATTTGTGTATTTAAATGTTCAAAGAATTTTCTTTATCATACCAATTGTTTTTGTAATGCAACAGACATTTAGTTGAGAACTGAATTGACTCTTCTGCAGGTTTTTGAGTCGTGCTGCAGAGGAAGCCTGTCAGTATGTGAATAGAGTTGTGGGTAAAAACCCGTTTCTCCAGAAAGAGCTGAATCTGAGTGAACGTGAACTAGGAGACACACGAGTGAATCAGATCGCTGCTCTACTGCAGGATAAACACTGTCAACTCATCACACTGACGTGAGTATTGCTCATTTATTTATAATATTACGTTACTTTGAGTTTTAATGTTTGCTGATGATAATATTTCCTCACTTGTTTGAGTCAGAGCAGTTTTTTCCTCTGAGTCACACAGAGCCACAACAATTTAAAGTAATAAAATTAAACAGCAAATAAAAACACAATTAAAACGTAATTTCAAGCTTTAAATATTTGGTTAAGACAGACCGTTTGATCATGGGTCAATAATTATTTCAGTTTCTGTAGAGGCAGAACAATGTTTTTTTGTGACATCGGAGTCAGAAATCTTCATAACTGCTTTCAATTCAATGTTTGTATTTCCCAAAATGTAAAATGTCTAATTTTGGTGCAGCATATACTGTAACTTGTAAAAATTTAACAAGTGCATTTTAAAAGTCTGTGATCAGCATCTGCCAGTAATAAGATCCACTGAACGCTAGTAATGGGCGCTTTCGAAACACGCTTCATGAAGCTACGAAATCTTTACAAATCTTTTGTTTTGAATCAGTGGTTCGGAGTGTGTATCAAACTACCCAAAGTCACATGATTTCAGTAAATGAGGCTTAGTTACATCATAACTTTCGAAATGTTTGGAAATGTCAATGGTTCTCCACTGGGGGGCGATGATCTCTGTGAACCCATGAATCATGCAGATTTACTGAGATTGAACAAGTGTCTGTGGGTTTAACCTGATCTCTGATCAGTTTTATACATTTGTAGAGGTTTTAATTATACTAATGTCTAATTAAAACGTCTGTATAAAAGGAATAATAGTAGTTAATAGTTTCTTATTGGCCTGTTTAGCTGAGCCATCCATAAAATAAACAAAACAAGCACTGAAAATTGATAAAAGAGCACATATTATACAGACTTGATATTTAATCATATTAGATGATTAGTTAATTGCATTTGGTAGGTATTGCACAGTGTGCAAAACCTGCTCTTCCTCTCTCATCTCCATCACATTCTCTCTTTCTTCTTCTCTCAGTCTCCTTATCTTCACCTGTATATCTTCCCTTCCCAAAGCTGAGCTTTGATTGACATAGTCTTTGCAAACTGATTATTTCTGTGGGTTGTTTAAAACTTCTATTGTAAAACAGATGTTTAGTTTCACTGCTTACATCATATCTCACACTTTATGAGCGTTAACTGAAGCGTGTCGTGAAGCGTCGCGCTGGAATTCGCGCTCCACTCGGAGCTTCTGTGAACATAAAGCCCGCCTACTTTGATTTGATTGATCATCTCAAACATTTTGACATTGACGAGTGTTGTTAGTCCGCTGAAGCAGCTCAGATGAGGTCGTTTATCGTGGTGATGTGCAATATCATTACAGCACCAAAGTAGAGTTAATATTAGGCAATTATTTCACCACGTTCATTATATAGACCATATATAGCCCCTTTTCAGCTGCGCTCGTTGTCTTTTGACTTCCGGTCTGCATTTTCACAGCGATCTTGCCTATTTATGAATGAACGGCTCGTTTTAAAATCTTCCCGGTATACTGACATTTGTTAAGACATCTGCTTAAAACATTACCATGCTCATGATAACTTTCATCAACTCTACAATAAGTAAATCCACTTCACCAGCTAATTACTCCTCGACAGCGATGCCATAGAAATATACAGAGCGACCGCAAAAACAGAAGTTCAAAGACAATATTCTAAAGATGCTGTGCGCTTGTTTCTCTGGCGCATAAGGTCTATACACGCCGAAAAATGACCAAGGTCTGGACCTCAATGGTGTGTACGGCTCTGCATGATGGCTAAATATACACACAGACACTATTAAGCACACAAGAAACTCCTGTTTCTTGACAACCAATAAAACACACTCATTATACAGACACATGAATATTAAAATATGACTGAAGAGGGGAATAAATAAATATGAGGCGCCACGTAGGATTTAAATCGAACTTCGCTTATCAATACATACATAACACACGTGCATATACACCTATAAATTACTCGCATATACATGTATACTATTGGATGTTCAAAATACATATATGAAATACACGTGCACACTAATATGAAATCCATACCAATACATATTATGTTAGTCATGAATGCATATACACTTGTGAATAACTTGCATATACATATAAACTTGACGCACGCATACACCTATAAATACTCGCATATACATATAAACTTCCATGCATATAAACCTATAAACACTCGCATATACATATAAACTTCCATGCATATACACCTATAAACACTCGCACATGCATATAAACTTTCATGCATATACACCTATAAACACTCGCATATACATATAAACTTCCATGCATATAAACCTATAAACACTCGCATATACATATAAACTTCCATGCATATACACCTATAAACACTTGCATATACCTATAAACTTCCATGCATATACACCTATAAACACTCGCATATACATATAAACTCGATGCGCGCATACACATCCATAAAACACTCGCGCATACATAACGTGGATGATGTGTGCTTTGTGTATATATGTATATGCGAGTGATTTCATATGTGTATGTGCGTGAACTTTTCAGTGCAAACGGAAGGCATTTCAGTGTAACCGGAAGGCATTTCAGTGTAAAAGTCATTTGTGTCATTTTGATAGTTTGTTTTCCAATTTGAAATGAAATAAGCATAAACGAGAAAACGGCCCCTTTATTCGTTTTTTTTTCGTAAAAAATAAAATAAAAAAGCCTAAAGCCTCTTACGTTGTTGATTTAATATTTCAAACAAGAATTCGACATTTGCTCGCAATGTTTTTCTTACAAAAAACCTCATCATTTTGCAGGACAATTGTCTATTACAGTATACAACACAGAAGGGTAACAATAAATCTGTGGTGATATACAACACGCTTTAAGAAAAGTTTATTTCCATCACACTGTAAAGTGTTTTTAGATATTAGCCTACATACACTGCAAAAAATGCTTTTCTTACTTAGTATTTTTGTGTTGTTTCCAGTCCAAAAATCTAAAAATTCTTAAATCAAGAAGCATTTACTAGAGAAGTAAAACTACATAAGAAATTCTATTTTGTTTTCAGATAAACAGAAAGTATCTTAAGTGATTTTTGCTTAAAACAAGCTAAATTATCTGCCAGTGCAGTAAGGAAAATAATCTTGTTTTAAGATTATGTTTTTATTAAGTTTTTTTGAATTAAGTTTTTTTTTCTTACTGCACTGGCAGATAATTTAGCTTGTTTTAAGCAAAAATTACTTAAGATACTTACTGTTTATCTGAAAACAAAAAAGAATTTCTTATGTAGTTTTACTTCTCTAGTAAATGCTTCTTGATTTAAGAATTTTTAGATTTTTGGACTGGAAACAACACAAAAATACTAAGTAAGAACAGCATTTTTTGCAGTGTATAGATTACATATACCAAAGATTTTACATATAAACTGGGTCAGCAAACTGGTAATTACAGTTAGTACCATGGGAAGTATAGGGGTGCTGAGCGTGACCCCTGGCGTGGAGCCCATGAAATATGAAATATGGTTGGGGATAAAAGTTCACACAAACAAAACAAAAAACGGTGGTGTTTAGCCTATAGGCATACATATTAAGTGTGTTTGTTTTTATTTATTCAGTATTATAAAGTACCCATATTATAACAAATAAATAAAATATATTTGGAAATAGCCCTTTAAAACGAAGGCTCAGTTTGTGGTTCACAATTATTTGATTAAAAACAACAAAAACAATAAAACAAAGACAAAGTCACTTATATTAAACACTTTTTTATTGATTTTTTTGTTAACAGAAGTTATCTTGCACCTTTAATTGCCTTCGCTATCGTCCTGTCAATCATCTGTCTCATTCTCGCGGGTCGCAAATATGATTACAGTTTCAGTAAAAATGTATTTCACCATCATCGGTACCCACCCTCAGCCGATTGGCATTACAGTATTTGCAATCACCATCCCGTGGCGAGAGTGTCTAAAAGAAAAGTTCTGACTGCTGATCTGAACATTGGTCAGTGAGCCTCTCCCGCTCGGCGCTGTCAAGCGCAGCTTCACCACACAGATTTAACTCCGCACAGCTAAATAAAACAGGCTGGTGGCAGACTAGTAATTAATATCTCTGATGTAAAGATTTCTGTGAAACGCGTAAAGTTGCACAGAAGAAAGCCCAATAGGACCTGCCCTGTACAGCTGAAGAATCTGTAGCCATAGTAGAGGACTATTATTTTGTAGAACAGACCCGAGCGACAACTGATGACGTCACATGCTCAGACTTGCTAGACCAATCGGTGGAAGTGGGCGTGTCAGGCCGCCCACATGTGGAAAACGAATTTTGAAGTCATTTATTTGTATTTTGCCTGTGAACTAAAAATCAAGCCGAAATCTCTTTTTTTTTTTTTTTTTACGAAAAAAATGTATAAAGGGGCCGTTTTCTCGTTTATGCTTATTTCATTTCAAATTGGAAAACAAACTATCAAAATGACACAAATGACTTTTACACTGAAATGCCTTCCGGTTACACTGAAATGCCTTCCTTTTACACTGAAATGCCTTCCGGTTACACTGAAATGCCTTCCGTTTGCACTGAAATGCCTTCCGTTTGCACTGAAAAGTTCACGCACATACACATATGAAATCACTCGCATATACATATATACACAAAGCACACATCATCCACGTTATGTATGCGCAAGTGTTTTATGGATGTGTATGCGCGCATCGAGTTTGTATGTGCGAGTGTTTATAGGTGTATATGCATGGAAGTTTATATGTATATGCAAGTGTTTATAGGTTTATATGCATGAACGTTTATATGTATATGCGAGTATTTATAGGTGTATGCGTGCGTCAAGTTTATATGTAACGTTATATGCAAGTTATTCACAAGTGTATATGCATTCATGACTAACATTATATGTATTGGTATGGATTTCATATTAGTGTGCACGTGTATTTCATATATGTATTTTGAACATCCAATAGTATACATGTATATGCGAGTAATTTATAGGTGTATATGCACGTGTGTTATGTATGTATTGATAAGCGAAGTTTGATTTAAATCCTACGTGGCGCCTCATAAATAAATGGATCTGAAGACACCTTGATGCATTTTAAAAATATAACCCTATATAACACACTCACAAGAACGAGGGAGAATGTTTAAAAGATCTAATAATATTTTCATTACATTTATGAGCACTATAGTCTCTGAGTCTGAACAAACGACACGCGTCAGTTTAGCACATAAATAATAAAGACATAGTTAATTTTTTGTCCATTGTTATTTTAATTGTTGTCTACATCATTGTGTTCTGTGTATCAGAATAATCCATTGTATCATCGCATTCATGATCAGATGTACGGCTGTATCAGTGTCTTTATTTGCACATATATTTAATATGAAGAAGAGCGGTGCTGGTTCATGTTTAGAGCACTAGACTATATGAAATATGTCCATAAAAACTTGAAAAGCACTTGCTCTGGTCCATATATGAACTATATGATCCACCTCACGTTCAGCCAATCACACGCTCCGAAAGCACGCTTCCACCTCACATTCAGCCAATCACACGCTCCGAATGCACGCTTCCACCTCACATTCAGCCAATCACACGCTCCGAATGCACGCTTCCACCTCGCATTCAGCCAATCACAAGCTCCGAAGGCACGCTTCCACCTCACATTCAGCCAATCACATGCTCCGAATGCATGCTTCCACCTCACATTCAGCCAATCACACGCTCCGAAAGCACGCTTCCACCTCACATTCAGCCAATCACACGCTCCGAATGCACGCTTCCACCTCACATTCAGCCAATCACATGCTCCGAAAAACACGCTTCTACCTCACATTCAGCCAATCACACGCTCCGGAAACATGCTTCCACCTCACATTCAGCCAATCACATGCTACCAAAAACACGCTTCTACCTCACATTCAGCCAATCACACGCTCCGAAAACACGCTTCCACCTCACATTCAGCCAATCACACGCTCCGAATGCACGCTTCCACCTAACATTCAGCCAATCACACCCTCCGAATGCACGCTTCCACCTCACATTCAGCCAATCACACGCTCCGAATGCACGCTTCTACCTAAAATTCAGCCAATCACACGCTCCGAATGCACGCTTCCACCTCACATTCAGCCAATCACACACTCCGAATGCATGCTTCTACCTCACATTCAGCCAATCACATGCTCCGAAAAACACGCTTCTACCTCACATTCAGCCAATCACACGCTCCGAAAACACGCTTCCACCTCACATTCAGCCAATCACACGCTCCGAAAACACGCTTCCGCCTCACATTCAGCCAATCACATGCTCCGAATGCACGCTTCCACCTCACATTCAGCCAATCACACGCTCCGAATGCACGCTTCCACCTCACATTCAGCCAATCACACGCTCCGAATGCACGCTTCTACCTAAAATTCAGCCAATCACACACTCCGAATGCACGCTTCCACCTCACATTCAGCCAATCACACACTCCGAATGCACGCTTCCTCCTCACATTCAGCCAATCACATGCTCCGAAAAACACGCTTCTACCTCACATTTAGCCAATCACATGCTCCAAAAGCATGCTTCCACCTCACATTCAGCCAATCACACGCTCCGAATGCACGCTTCCACCTCACATTCAGCCAATCACATGCTCCGAAAGCACGCTTCCACCTCACATTCAGCCAATCACACGCTCCGAAAACACGCTTCCATCTCACATTCAGCCAATCACATGCTCCGAAAGCACGCTTCTACCTCACATTCAGCCAATCACACGCTCCGAAAGCACGCTTCTACCTCACATTCAGCCAATCACATGCTCCGAAAGCACGCTTCCATCTCATATTCAGCCAATCACACACTCCGAAAGCACGCTTCTACCTCACATTCAGCCAATCACATGCTCCAAAAGCACGCTTCCACCTCACATTCAGCCAATCACATGCTCCGAAAACACGCTTCCATCTCACATTCAGCCAATGTGATGCTCCGAAAGCACACTTCCATCTCACATTCAGCCAATCACATGCTCCGAAAGCACGCTTCCATCTCACATTCAGCCAATCACACGCTCCGAAAGCACGCTTCCACCTCACATTCGGCCAATCACACGCTCCGAAAGCACGCTTCTACCTCAGATACCGTCACGTTGCTTCCACTTTTATTTTCAGCCTGGAAGAACCAAATTTCTCAGAAAAACACAAAAATAACCAATTTCAACTTATTTTTAATTCTTATGAGTGCTTTTATTATTTTCAGTGATGTGCAGCCTGTACATATCTGTTCACATTAGGGGTGTAACGATACATCGATATGGATCGATGCATCGATATAACGTCTAACGATACGATGCATCAATTCCACACGTAAAATATCGATATACACCTTTATTTTGACACTCTCTACATTCTCATGTAACATCCTTCCGCCAAAGCACACATTTTCGTTTACTCACCAACCATACTGTCTGCCGGTGTGTCTTTATAACGTTAATCTCCTCATCTGAAATAGACGACTGACAAGACTGACTGAACCATAAACAAGTTTTTTTCACAAAAGCCGGTATTGTCTGCTGTCAAGGCATCACGAGTTCATGTTTTACAGCAGAAACAGACAAGCAGTCGCACCCTTGTTGGTGAACACAACATAAGTCTGTTTTAGTGACTCAGCGCTAGGGTTGTGTACCGAGACCCGGTATTAAACGGGCCCCGGTGCTGAATTATGAAAGACCGCTGGATCGATAAGCTCGGACGTTATCGGTTCTGCTGTCGGTACTGGAGAAATTAAGAAAGTGCTCTTTATTATTGCTAAATTATTATCTTGCAAATTTAATCTCGCCAGCCACTTCTATATATAATGATACTGAACCATTTGTCTGTGATGCATTTTTTCTAAAGAGAGAGAGAGTATGTGTGTGTGAGATAGAGAGATCGATCTTTCACGTGGAGCCACGGCGCGCACAACACAACAGCCCTGCTTAATGAGTGACGATGAGGACAGAACTAAACATTCAAACGGTTACACTTTAGATCTTTGATATTAAACTAATTTTATTTTAGATTTAGATTTTGGCTTCCAATGATTATAAAAAAGAAGATATTTGAGGTATAACCATTAAAAACTAAAGCCACATTCTCTCCAGCGCAACTTCCTTCCCTTCACGGCGGTGCGCTGTCATTTCTTTCTAAACCCCAAACGTAACATCAGAATCTGCACGATCGGTGATTGTTGTAAAATGTAGTCTATACTGTTGCTAAACTGCGGGACGCGTTTGATAATAAAAGGCTATTAAAAGTACCAAAATTGACGCAATAGGCGCTGTTCCAAATGCGGCACGCGCTCCGAAACACACCGCAAAGAGACAAGCAACGTATATTTTGGGCTTCGTTTGCGCATCTAAACGATCAAATATACACAAAAATATGTCAAAATGGAGATTGGAGTCTTGGAGATTCACTTAAAGAGTTTATTCACTTAAATACAGTTTATGTCTTAAATGGGCGTAAATAGTAAGGAGAACATATGATGCGTAGTAATGATTAGATCCGCATTTGGTCTTAAAGAGGCAGCAGTCTAATAAACCTGCTGACGATTGCTCCATTAATGTGAATCAAACAACAAAAGGCAAAGAGAAAATCAGTCGCAGCTCTTGAATGAATAATTTTGGCTTTAATCTATCTATGATAAACTATGCAGTGTTATTTTACATCTGACTTTATTAGATGTCTTTTTAGCCCATATTACTCCTGAACAGTAATGTCAGTCGACATTAGCACTGGGTATTTAATTTGTATATTTGTTTTATTGTATACGTTTTTTTGTTTGTCCATGTGTTTGTACTTTGTTTTTGGTGTCCTATGTCTTCTGTATATAAAACACAAAAGCCTGCACCCTTCTGCATAACATACTTGTTTTATTTGTTTTGTTAAAGCATTGCTTTTTCTTTTGCTATATGTATTTTACATTTCAAAATATAAAGAAATATTAATTATGTTCTAAATTATTTTTATTTAATGAAAAGAACCGATAAGAATACCGTTAAAGTACCGGATCGATAAGGAGTATCGGTAAGAGTAGTAATACCGTTAAAACCTTAACGATACCCATCCCTACTCAGCGCGCAGTATTCAGGTCAGATGTCACTTTGAAAAGACGCCCTAGCTAAGAGGAGTTTCGTCAAAGCTGACTAAAAGTGATAGAGGATGGATAATTTCAATGAACTTGATGAACCCGTGATATCTTCTTCAGGGGGTGAAAGGAAAATAAAAGCATTTTCACGGAACCTTACTAAAGCAGTTTAGTGGTGAGGGAAAAGCTCCCTGTATTGCGTGTTAATCACAACAATAACGTTTGTAAGGCATCTATGTCAGCTGAGGAGATTAACGTTACAAAGATTAACTGAGTGTTGTATTGTATATCATAGCAATTACTTGGTTTTGTTTGACTCAGAAAGATGTTGTGCGCTTGTTTCTCTGGTGCATATACAGGTCTATACACGTCGAAAAATGACCAAGGTCTGGACCTCAATGGTGTGTACGGCCCTGCATCAGGGCTAAATATACACACACACACTATTAAGCACACAATAAACTCCTGAACACAATGAACCACATTTGTCCCAGTGAGCAAACCAAAGGTGACATTGACACAAAAGAACCTTAAAGTGTCATGAAACCCTGTTTTAGCTGGTCGTTCACATCTCAGAGCTGGAAAAGTCTGAGGAAATGTGTGTGTAAAGCTGTGGAAAAGTGGGAGTGTAGAGGGCGGGAAAAGGGGAGACGACAACCAATAAAACACATACCTGCAACACATTCATTATACAGACACGTGAATATTAAAATATGACTGCAGAGGGGTAATAAATAAATGGATCTGAAGGCACTTTAAAAAATATAACCCTATATAACACACTCACAAGAACGAGGGAGAATTGCAGAAGAATGTTTAAGGCGAGACACTACAGGTGAATAGGGTAAATTTTTTAAATAATAGATATCACCATGAAACTTCCTCAGTGGATTACTTACACAAGTATATAAAAAAAATGTATTACAAGTTTTAGAAATTTGTATGTTTAATTATGCAAATTAATTAGGCATTATCTCATTACATATGCACGATTTTGCATATATTTTCGGTAGATAGATCTGAACATATGATAAAGCCAGGTGCAAAATTCTTTTTTCATTTTGTTTACACAAGAAAAAAAGATGAATTTCAGGATATATGCTTTCATTACCTAGGAAATCAAAATATCTACGATTTTCGTCATATTTTTTTATTATTAAAATCAGGCCAGGAATGATTTATTAACAAATCCCTCTGAAAATATCTTCAGAATACCGCTAAGTGTATAGCTGGAGAGTTTGGTGTACACAGGCGCTACACAGGCTGAGATGTTTCTACTGGAGAATGACAAAAAAGTCATTTTGAGAAAACGGCAGTTAAAGAGTTAAATAGCTCTGAATGAGATTTCATCGTTAGCTTTAAATCCCCCTTTGGACATTCACGATTGGTTACTGATAAAAAAGGAAATGCCCATATTTGGGTTACATAGCGTTGTGCAGGAGACTCAGAGCTTTACAACGATACCGGTCATGACAGACTTCAGTGAACAGACGGATCTCGGCGTGTCACGTTGTAATGCTGACTTCCTGGTAAATTCGGGAGAAAATTACTGCCGCAAGTAAAAAAAATTAATAAAATAAACATCTTAATGTATATTTTCAACATTTTCTTTATAGCAGCTTGAAAGAACACATATTGAAGGAGTAAACTAGCCCAACATCTCAAAACTGACCACTGCATGAAGAATCTGTGTTTTTGCCTGCCGTGTCTCGCCTTAAAAGATCTAATAATATTTTCATTACATTTATGAGCACTTTAGTCTCTGAGTCTGAACAAACGACACGAGTCAGTTTAACACAGAAATAATAAAGAAATAATACTTTTCAGCCCGGAAGAACCAAATTGCTCAGAAAAACACAAAAATAACAATAAATAACAAAAATAGAGTGCTTTTATTATTTTCAGTGATGTGCAGCCTGTACATATCTGTTCAAAAAATGTGGGAAAAAAAATGTATCTCAAAAAATGTGTTTTAGGGGGTTTCATGACCCTTAAAAAATTATATGAAATGAATGTGTAAACTAACATACATAGATCAAGACAACCTTTGTCTTGTTACAATGTTGGTAGTATATTTAAATGAACAATGTGTAGTATTTCTCTGTGTTCCCTGAACCTGGATATCCCTGTTTATTTGTCAGCAAAATCTGCTGGATGAAGCTAAACACGTTAGTTGATCATCATAAACTTTTCTCTTTCTGTCTTCAGTCTGAGTGATTGCAGTATTACAGAGAAACAGAGTCTCATCCTGACTTCAGCTCTTAAATCAAACCCATCACACCTGAGAGAGCTGGACCTGAGCTGGAATAAACTAGGAGACTCTGGAGTGGAAAACCTCAGTGATCTACTGATGAACCCACAATTCAAGCTGGAGAAACTACAGTTAGTATCATTATACTGTACAGCAATTACAGTGTGACTGAAGTTTATTTATTTGAAGACCGCAGGGCTTATGTTTCATTGTTTATAGCAGTGCACTTTCTGGGTTTCCCTATTGCTCACATTTTTATGTTTTTTTATCTAGTTAGTAATTGTTTAATTTCCAGCATTTGATACAATGCACTGATTGTGTACATGCAGAAATCTGCCTTTTCAACAGAGAATAGTCAAGTCAAGTCATCTTCATTTATATAGCGCTTTTAACAATGTAGATTGCTTCAAAGCAGCTTTACAGAGATAAGCGTATAATTTAAGGCAACAGAGATTGTTTTGGCTTTATAGCAGAGTTAAGTTATTTCCATCTAAAGTTAGTTTTGATTGATTTGCTTCCGTCACAACGATCATTTGTTATTAAATTAGGGGCCGCTAAGACGACACCATTCCCTCTACACAGACTTTAACCCCCAGAGGTCGGCGGTATCGCCGGCGATACCAGCTCGCTTTTTTTTTAGCAGTGTAAAAGAAACTCAAAAATACTCGGTTGACTTTGATTTTCCATTGGAGTTTCATACATCAATCGATTCTGTTAAATGTGTATTATTTTTGTGTATACTCACAATAAAAACAAAGTGTTGTGCTTTTTGCCAAATAAAGAAAAATAAACACGAAGCGAGTTCTGCCTCCTCTCTGTCAGTGTAGTCCATTCTGAAACGCGTCCGAAAATGAACCATAACTCAGCGAATACTCAGTCAAACAGGCATTCAGACATACAGGCATGAAGCTTGAATTCTCTTCTTTTAAACAAAGTAATTTTTATAAAAAACAAATATTCACAGTTTATGTAATATGTATGCAAAGAGAGAGATGTCAGTCGTTCTCATCTCAGCTAATTAAGTTTTAATGTGCTCCGCCCACGGAGAGCACGCGCTATTCAAATGCAAATGTGAGATGATCCAAACAATCCTGTAAAACGCCCATCAGCTGGATAACACACACCGCGAGTTCACTTTCAGACTTACCGGTATGTACTTTACGATGCTGTGAGGAATAATACTGTCTTGATAATAATCCTGCAAAAATCTACCTCAGAAGTTCTGGAAGTATCATTTCGAGGAGCAAACGGATCCCGCTGAGGAATTAGGTCAGTTCTGTTTGCTTTGTTCTAATCGGAATGATTGAACGCAAAGATGCGTGCTGTTGTGGAGCTACTACAGCTGGCAAAAATACTGTTTTAATATGAATCGCGAATACAAAGAAAGATTACACTGGAAATATTGTTACAATTTTAAATGTTGTTGTAATTGTATAACCTTAAAAAAAAAATATATATATATATATATATATATATATATATATATATATATATATATATATATATATATATATATGGATAGATGTAAACAAAATCTTAAAAGGTCATTATAAGCCTTATCTTTAAATAATTTTATTATGCTTTATTAGTGACACATTTGGGAAGAGAATATATTCCAAATCTGAAAATACAGTATGAGAACAATTAACTGCACAATTACTAGAAATGTTTACCTTGGATATTGTACAATTTGCAAGCAAAATTTGTGGAAAAAACAACAAACCAGTTATATATTGTCCTTGCATTCTTGTGGCTCAGTCACACATCTGAATGAAAGGCTCATTACGTATGCAGCCTCATTATGCGGGCCCCATTGACTCCTCAGGTGTGAATCACGCCCACCCGCATATGGCCTTTCCAAACAAAAAGTGTTTTACAAGATTTAAATCAATGTATTGTGTTATGTGAATGATTAGGCAGGATGATTTTCACATAATTTTGAAGAAAAAATTTTAGGCAACGACATCCATTAGTCAAAAGTCTTATTTACGTTATATTTAGAATGTGTTTTATGGCCTTATTTCAGAAACTTTAGTTTTTTGTTTTTTAAAAAAACATGCATAAACATTATTCTATCAAAAATACAAACATGTACATGCAAGTTGTTCACATATTATGGTAGCCCTGTTTGTGCTAAATAGAGTGAATTTACACCTTTGCCATTAATATGTTTATAAGCAACTGAAAAAAGCACAAATGTCAGGGCATGTCAGAACATCTCAAGGACCCCAAAAACCCCTCAGACTCCAGAGGGTTAAACGCGAACCTGTGAGAAACGCTGATGGCGTTCACATGCGCATTTAGAATGGGTTCTATAGTTTTGTGCGTTTGAATATACGCAGGTTTGGAATTCCCTACAAGCCAAGCCTAAACAAAGTACTTGTCTTTCCTTATAAATTTTGATAAAGAATTTTATTTTATTTTGTTGCTTTGGGGTAGGAACGCGAAACGAATTTCCCGACAACGCCTTATCTGTATAGTGGTAGTGGGATCCTCCATAGGGAGAGACTAGTTGGCACTTCAGCACTGCGTTGTCATCGGGCCCAGGCGAAGGTCCTTCGTCAGATCTGGATATGGCCTGGATCCGGCAGGCTGCAGGAAAACCTCGGGATAAACACAGACACTAAAATTAGCGTAGATGCCATTCTTCTCATGATGTAACGAGTACATCAGGATTTTTGGGAAGTGTTCCCGGTTCCGGCTGACCTAATATATGCAGCCTAACATTAAATTATAGAAGTCTATAATGTATTATGTGAAAGCTAGGTCAAAGAGATGTGTCTTTAATCTGGCTTTGAACTGACAGAGTGTGTCTGCTTCCCGGACAATGGTAGGAAGACTGTTCCAGAGTTTTGGTGCTAAATAGGAAAAGGATCTACCGCCAGCAGTCGATTTTGATATTCTAGGTATTAGTAACTGGCCGGAATTTTGAGATCGCAATAGACGTGACGGACTATAATGCGTTAAGAGCTCGCTCAAGTACTGCAGGGCTAAACCATTTAGTGCTTTGTAAGTGATCAGCAATATTTTAAAATTTATGCGATGTTTAATAGGGAGCCAATGCAGTTTTGACAGAACTGGGCTAATATGGTCATACTTCCTGGTTCTGGTAAGAACTCGAGCTGCTGCGTTTTGGACCAGCTTTAGTTTGTTTATTAAGCGTGCAGGGCAACCACCCAGTAGGGCATTACAATAATCTAGCCTTGAGGTCATGAACGCATGAACTAATTGTTCCGCATTTGTCAATGAGAGCATATGGCGTAATTTAGATATATTTTTAAGATGGAAAAATGCAGTTTTACAGATACTAGACACGTGACTTTCAAATGAAAGATTGGTATCAAAGAGCACACCCAGGTTCCTAACCGACGACGAAGACTTAACAGAGCAGCCATCAAGTGTTAGACAGTATTCTAGGTTATTACGTGAGGAAGTTTTTTGTCCAATAATTAGAATCTCTGTTTTTTCAGAATTTAGAAGTAGGAAATTACGAGTCATCCAATTTTTTATATCAGCTATGCATTCCGTTAATTTTGTGAATTGATAAGTTTCGTTAGGTTTTGAAGAAATATAGAGCTGAGTATCATCGGCATAACAGTGAAAGCTAATGCCATGTTTCCTAATGATATCTCCTAATGGTAGCATGTACAGAGTGAACAGCAGCGGTCCTAGTACTGAGCCTTGTGGTACGCCATACTGAACTTGTGATCGATGAGACATCTCATCATTTACTGCTACAAACTGATAACGGTCAGATAAGTATGATTTAAACCATGCTAGTGCATTTCCCGTAATGCCAACATAATGTTCTAATCTATTTAAAAGAACGTTGTGGTCAATGGTGTCAAATGCAGCACTAAGATCGAGTAACACTAATAGCGAGACACAACCACGATCGGATGATAAGAGCAAATCATTTGTCACTCTAACGAGAGCTGTCTCGGTACTATGGTACGGTCTAAATCCGGACTGAAAATCCTCGCAGATATCATTTCTTTCAAGAAAGGAACACAGTTGTGAGGATACCGCCTTTTCTAATATCTTTGACAGAAAAGGTAGATTCGAGATCGGCCTGTAATTGACTAATTCTGTAGGATCAAGTTGCGTTTTTTTAACAAGCGGTTTAATCATAGCCAGCTTAAAGTTTTTTGGTACGTATCCTAGAGACAAAGACAAATTAATGATATTAAGAAGAGGATCTATGACCTCTGGAAGTATTTCTTTCAGTAGCTTAGTCGGTATAGGGTCTAACATACATGTTGTAGATTTAGATGATTTAATGAGTTTAGTAAATTCTTCCTCTCCTATAGCAACGAATGAATAAAATTTTTCCTCAGGGAGACTACAATGCACTCCCTGATGCGATACTGTAGTAGACGGTTGCATAGTTATAATTTTGTCCCTGATATTATCAATCTTATAAGTGAAGAAGTTCATAAAATCATTACTGCTGTGTTGCTTGGAAACTTCAGTGCTTAAAGCTTTATTTTTCGTTAGTTTAGCCACCGTTTCAAATAAATACCTAGGATTATGTTTATTTTCTTCTAATAGGGTTGAAAAATAAGCAGATCTAGCAGCTTTTAAAGCCACTCTGTAAGTAATTGAGCTCTCCTTCCATGAAATGCGAAATACCTCTAGTTTTGTTTTCTTCCAGTTGCTCTCCATTTTTCTGGCTGCTCTCTTAACCTGTTAAGCTGCACCCCCACTTTTAAAAAATCCCCAGAAATGACATACCCAAACTGAAACAGATACAGTTCATGAACCCTTTGCACTAAAAGCACAAGTATGATCTCATTTGAAAGCTGACACCTGGCAGTTTATTGTAAATGTAGAATTAATTATTGTCATAATGAAAAATATTGTTATAAATAGCTTCAAAGTTTTGTAAAGTTATTAGAAATTATTTTTTATGAAACATCCTTATGAAAATAAAATTGAAGTTGGCACTGTAGCAATCTAGAAATGCACTACAGCTAAAGCCACATGTCTAAACAGTTTATGTTTAAAATCTGAAGATAATAAGTCCAAAACTCTGTATTTAGTTAAATGTTTTTCAAGACCATGTCAATGACTTTATTTTGATTTGACGCTAAAATGCAACTGATGTTTATTGCTATCTTCTAACCATCTATCCAGTATATTGTCTCTATTGTTTTGTGGTGCAGACGAGCCCCATTCAGTCTCAGTCTCCCCCTGCACTCATTCACACCTCTCCAGACTGGTTATGGCTCTAAATATGCATTTCTTTTGTCTGCATTATAGTTACTAATGACTGGCTATTCACAGGCTATTCATAGGGTTTCAGTCCCTAATTTCTTTTCTCAAAGTTCACCTAACATTTTAAACTGTATCAAATGCATTTCTTGAATAAAGAAACTTTCAGTAAGCATTCAAAAAATCATAAAAGTATAAATTTCTAGGTTGCAGGTGCACCTAGGGCTAGCTAGCATGTTAGCTTAGCACACCATCAATACACAACAATTTATGAGATTAAAACCATGTTTATGCTCCAAACTTACTTCATAACGCAAGACGAGTGTTTTAAATAATCTTCTGTGATCTAATTTGGCTTCAGATAAAAAAATCAGACAGAAAATATACCATTGTATGGTATTCTGCACAATGACAGTCTATAGATTAGCATTACATTATAAATATAATCTATTATTATGGAAATACCTGGCATGGCTTGAAAAACACAGGTAACTCAAATATCATTGCAAACATGTTTATTGTCTTCAAAACGTCTGTATCTGCATGTTATAGCGCGATCTCTTGTTAGCTTTGTGTGTATCAGTGACGTCCTGGAATGTCACATGATCATGGCTTTTCTTCATGTTCCATATATGGACTATTATTGTGCATATAGCGCCCTCAGGCTATTGGTATGAATTGAAAACAAAACACATCTCAGTAAGAAGCGCTCATAATGATTACATCGACGCATTTGGGTATAAATTCAATAAATATTATTCCTGTCTATAGAAATCTGATGTAAATCTATGAGAATCTATCAATATTTCTCCAAATATGCACACTTTTGAGCTAAAGCCCTGAAGGGCATTGTTTTGTGTATCGCTGTCATGACGACAGCACGGGAGTTTTTTATGAATGAAAGCGGCTGACGCGCATAATTCATATCAAGGGTATCGACTCATTTTTTTTATTTCATAACTCCTGACACAAATTAAGAAATAACTGTCGCTATAAGTTTCTCAGAATACAATAGTGGATAAAAGCGTCAGCTAAATGAATAAATGTAATAGTGGTCAAATACTGAAACTTGAGTCTTATATCTTTTTAATGATGTATAGTTTGTCAAGGTATAACATTAAATCTGATAGTAACTTTGAACTATATATATAAAAAAACGTTTCAGTGCGCCCGTGCACTGGCAACGGTTAACAGGTTAAGGGCCCGTGTGTGCTCGTTGTACCACGGCGTTGGACTATTTTCTTTGATCTTCAAGCGCAACGGAGCAACTGTGTCTAAAGTGCTGGAAAAGAGAGAGTTATACGTTTCTGTTGTAATATCTAGTTCTTCTAAGCTATCTGGGATGCTGAGATGATGAAACTGATCAGGAAGATTATTAATAAAGCAATCTTTAGTAGCAGAAGTGATAGGTCTCACATATTTGAAACACGGAGTCGGCTTTGCAGCCTTGGCTAAATGCAAATTACACGAGACTAGGTAATGATCTGAGATGTCATCGCTCTGCTGCAGAATTTCAATGGCATCAACATCCACATCAACAAAGAATTTACAATGTCTTTAAATGCCAATCCCAATGCATCTTTTTCATTATCAATGTGTATATTAAAATCACCAACAATTAGTACTTTATCTGCAGTCAATATTAATTCTGATAGAAAGTCCGCAAATTCTTTGATAAAGTCTGTATGGTGCCCTGGTGGCCTGTATACAGTAGCCAGCACAAATCTCAAACGTGATTTATCGTTTACACTATATATTTTTACATTAAGCACCAATGCTTCAAAAGAATTATATTTAAAACTTGATTTCTTAGTGGTTTTGAAACTATTACTATAAATTACAGCAACACCACCCCCTTTGCATTTCAGACGAGGCTCATGTTTATAACAGTAATCTTGCGGGGTTGATTCATTTAAAGTAATGTAATCGTTTGGTTTTAGCCAGGTTTCTGTCAAACACAGCACATCTAGGTTATTATTTGAAATCATATCGTTAACAACGAGTGCTTTTGAAGTAAGCAATCGAACATTCAGCAACCCAAGCTTTAGCATTTGCTCATCTGTAATATAGCTGTTTTTTATTTGTTGAACATCAATTAAATTTTTAACCTTAGATGGGTTTAAACGTTTTTTGGATTTCCAAATTCGGGGAACAGACACAGTCTCTATATGATGATAGCTAGGTGAAAGAGGCTCTATGTGATGGGATTTATCTGACCTTGGTGACGTGAGGCCGCTAGCAGACGGTCGGTTAAGCCAGTCTGTCTGCTTCCTGACCCGAGCCCCAGATTGTCATGTTTGAGCTCTAAGACTATGAGCCATATTACTAGAGAGAAGAGCAGCACCATCCCAGGAGGGATGAATACTATCTCTTTTCAACAGGTCAGGTTTGCCCCAAAAACTTTTCCAATTGTCTATGAATTCTATATTATTAATATAGAATAAAGAAGAGAGACGTCAAATAAATAGTTAAAGGTCCCATTCCATGGATTATTTTTATTATTTTATCATGTTTCCAGGGGTGCCCTTATAATGTTAGTATGTTTTTTAGATCAAAAATTGTTATAATTTAGAAATAAAAGGCATATTTCCTAGCCTGATTTCATTCCCTGGTTTGAACACTCTGTTTGAAGGGGCGTGTCTGCTGTGAGACTTCAGTGTAAACGCCCACTGCTGTGATTGGCTGAAATGCTTTCATATGAAATATCTGGCATTACATGTGGAACTATCTGGAAAACTTTTACTATTACAGCTATTATACGTTTTTACTATTACAACTATCGGGATTAACGAATCGTGAGAAGTTTAAGTATTTAGATCTATTTCAATCACATAAAAAATTGCAGTGAGCGTAGAGCAGATGACAGCCTGTTGATCGCGTGAAAGATCTTATCATTGCAACGCAGTTTCTGCACTCACTAATGATTTCACCAATGCAAACATGAGGCATATAAATACAGTAAGAGCTTCGTTGTGCAGTGTAACAGCGTCATTTATTTCATAACGAGTTTTGGCAAGTGTCCAGATAAACTCGCGCTGTGTGATTGATTGACAGCTTGGACGATTGGAAAGGGATTGTTCTTTGATCGCTTTCTGTATATTAATCACAGTTTAAGTAAGATTATTTTCATCCTACTAAGAGAAACGATGTGAAGTTGATCGCTACTTCCATATTAAATCACTACTTACCGCTTGCTGGAATATAGTTGAAATTGCCCCCTTCGTCAGTATGAAACGCCGAGAGAAGCCTGCTTGATATTATCCCAGGTTAGAAAAACAGTCCGTGGTGAAATGGACAGAGCAAACTAACAACTTCGAATTAAACTTTTGCGGTATTCGATTATAGATAAACATCAACCGTCTGTTGACATTTCGCCATCAATACGCCTGTGTTCCTGTGGGCGGAGGTTAGTCTAAACACGGTTCTGGTGATGTCACTAATGAAGGAAGTAGAGGGGTGTAGTCCAATCGAGACGTTTTTTGTAGTCAACTTCTGTTAAATAAAATATCTCGCTTGGCATTGAACTTTGAGCGTTATAACTTTACAGATATTATTTATACTCTAACAAAAACATTACACACTAACTAAACTTTGAAACATGGAATCGCATGCAACGGGACCTTTAAACTGAAAGAGAAGAAACAGTGTCTTCCAGCACACAGAACTAGTGTGACTGGGTTTCAGAACAGACGATTGGAAACTAAATGCTGCTGTAGCTCTTCAATAAGATGATCATCATAGATGTGAACTATTGTTATTTCTCTGTCTTTAGTCTGAGTGATTGCAGTATTACAGAGAAACAGAGTCTCATCCTGACTTCAGCTCTGAAATCAAACCCATCACACCTGAGAGAGCTGACCCTGAGCTGGAATAAACTAGGAAACTCAGGAGTGAAGCACTTATGTGCCGTACTGAAGGATTCACACTGTAAACTGGAGAGATTGAGGTCAGTCACATTCACAGACAAGAATCAAAATGCTTAAAATCACTTCAACAGTTTAAACTAAAACACTTTATGCTCAATATCTCACAGTGAGTCTGAGTTCACATTATATTTGTGTAAAATTCTTCATATTCATGATTTGTTTGTAAGATAATCTCTCTTCCTCTGTTTGTGTCTTTCTAGACTATATCACTGTGACATTACAGATGTTTCTTCTTTAACTCAGTCTTTGACTAACTCAAAAGCACTGCAGTTTTTAAAAGAGCTTGATCTGAGTCTCAATAATATAGGAGACTCACAGCAGCAGCTCAGAGACGTGATACGAGACTCAAACTGTGTCCTGAGGTGAGGAAACATCACTGAGATATTAAAGAAATCTTCATTTACCTCTGATATGTGAACAAACCTTTCAAACATTCGTGAAAGGAAATTATCATTAAGCTTTATTGCAACAAAGGGTTTGTGTGAGAACAAAATGTGAAGTTATTGAAATGTTTAACACAAAGGAGGAAAGAGAAGAAAAGCTCACAGTCACAGCTTTATACATCAACACCTGCTTTATTAACTGTGTCAGTAGAAGTGAATCATTTCAGTGTGAAAACAGACTTGGTCAGATTGTAGGAAAACGCTGCACTCCTGCTAAAATCAGTGCAGCTCCAGCTTCAGCTCACAGCGTCCAGCTCACAGGAGAAATGTCTCTGTCTCTAGTGTGTTTTTACTGTGACAAGCAACACGTCACACTACTTTACACTTACTTTACTCTCAGTTATTTACTAAGAGCCTACAAACATTTTTAAACTAGAGGACAAACGGCTTTAACTAAAGGATTGTGTTTGAACTCAAAATAGCATTTGTATTTGCTCCCTGTGGTTTATTACATACGCCGTACACTCATTAGTTTCTCCTTTACAGAGACTCAATAGGAGTCGCACCGACACACACACACATACACATATGAACATGATTCAGGTTTTACATCTATTATATTTAAAAACACAAATATCTGTGCAAGATCATGTAAAGTCGGTAATTAATCTGATTACAGGAATTTATTTTTACTTAAAAAAAACAGTAATTGAAATATAATAATTTTCACTTTGTTCCACTGAACGCTGATTGTTTTCTCTTCTGTTCCACTTTACAGAGTAAATGAAGATTGATCATCAAACTCTGATGGATGCGTTATATCATAGTGTGAAATGGATTGTTTACATCTTACACGTTTAAATCTGTGAAATGATCATGAGAGGAGCAGAAACCATCAGGTGATCCACAGAAGAGTCTCACTACTGTCTATGAGGAGAAATAAATGTGTAAATGTGTTTCATACAGGTGGAAGAGACTCAGACTTCACAATTAAATAAAGCAGCGTGTGTGTTAGCATGCGTATTAGAAACATGTGATATTGAATGATTCATGTTGGTTTATTATTCAGCCAAATGATGGTTTAGTTGTAATTAAAGGTGGAACAGAGGAAGAAGCTCAGATGAGTGTCAGCAGAAATCTTCAGTATCAGGCCTGCAAATATAATAATGTTTGGATTGAACTCATCCATAATTATTACAATATTTCTAATCATGAACGTGATTGTCAAGTATAGCACATAAATGTTTCAACAGATATAAAGTTAAACATTAAACTTTTAAACATTTGCATTATCTCTGTAACATTTTATACACCGAATATCTTTATTGTTATTGTTTTATTGTATATGAAGTTAGTTGTGTGTGTGTGTGTGTGTGTGTGTGTGTGTGTGTGTGTGTGTGTGTGTGTGTGTGTGTGTGTGTGTGTGTGTGTGTGTGTGTGTGTGTGTGTCTGTTGCTGATGCACAGATCTACAGTATATTGTCTTTGTTCTGTGGATGAAGTCTCTTCTCCTCTACAGACCGACTAAATATGTTTACCAGTGAACAGCATTTGTGTGTGTTTCACTCGCTCCTCAGATAGCAGACGGATGTGGGCCACTTCAGGCACTGATGCGGCACTGCAGGCCTTCTTATGGCCCGAATGACTAATCTGGGTGTAAACCCTCATCGTAAGGCCCTCATTCTGACCCATACAATGTATTGTTGGTTATTGACTTGTGTTGTGGAACAAAGGGGAAATAGGGAGCTGTTCCTTTAATGTCGTAAGGACGTAAATTGTAGTACGAGCGGAAGGGAATTATGGGTGGAGTAGTCCGGAACACGCATGCTCGTGTGTACAGCATTGAATAGAGCGGAGATGTATGTTTCCTTGTTTTCTGTTGTTTTCATTAGAGATGCGCTGAGTATTTGTGTTCACTGCAACATTGTCGGTCATGTGGATGCATGCCAGAGAGACCAATAAAGCAGCATACTCAGAACACTTTGTATAACTCATCATTTGCATGGACTTGAGTAACTGGTAAACTGTTACGCACACACATACGGCTGCCGAGACGGAGAGCGCCGAAGTGAAAAAGATAACACTTGTGACTGGTTTTGTGATCCAGGGTCACATGTTGCAGCAAATCTGGCCCAGTTATCTTACAGTTTTTCTCACACAAATACTAGTACTTGAGACACAATGACCACAACATGTAACTCATTCACCAACCCCCTGAACCAGTTCTGCTAAACTACAAGCACAATTCCTGCTTTACACTCAAATTGCAGGTCTAAAACACACCTTTTTCAAAACACTACACACAATTCTCTGCTTTTGGCACAATTTTCATGCAGAAAGTCTCTTGTTTTCACAAGGAACACACTGCCATTCAAATACGCACACTGACTCATCACATGGGCAAACACCCATCACACAGTTTTACAATTAGCAATCAGAGCTTTAGCATAAAAGCGCAACAGGTGAGCTCTTCAATGAGCAATGGATGCCAACACTGGATTTTTTTTTTTTTTTTACTGTAACTGTATAGAGTCAATTCTTCTGTTGTTTTGTATGTAGACCACTGTATGTATAACTTTGTGTTGGTTGGGATGTATACTGTGTACATTGTTTTTGTGGGAAAAATAAAATATATTTGTTACCTTGTATTTGTGTGTTCTGAGTACACACTTATATATGTACTGTCTGTAGTAAGTGTAACACTGAACAAAAAAAGGCCTAAGTCATTATGATGAATGGAGAAGAAGTGTTTTCCATTCATCACAGTGTTTTACATTGAGCACACCAGTGTTCAACTGGTTCTTATATATGTCTATTCATATGATGGTTTGTGTGTGTCATTTGAAAACAAAATACCATTTTGAGAAGAAATAACATTGTTTTTTGAATGTAAAGTTTCATTTTGCAGGAGAATTGAGGGGATTTGCCCATTGTGTGTGTGTTTTTTTGGATTTGTGTGTAGAGTTCTGAGAATATGAGGCATGCTTTCAGAAAATGTGCGTAAACAATCGAGAAAAACTGTAAAACATATCTGGGCCAGTTTTGGCAAAGATGAGGGACAGTAATCACTGTGAATCTGAATGTGAACCTAAAGTGGCCCACACATGACACAGCAAATATGGCCCGATTACATTGCAAAAAAATTTGGACAACATATGCCAAATGAATGACACAGTCAGCACTGGCTAACCAGGGTGTAAGCCTTATGGCACAGTAAGCAACATGTGTGTGTGTGTGTGTGTGTGTGTGTGTGTGTGTGTGTGTGTGTGTGTGTGTGTGTGTGTGTGTGTGTGTGTGTGTGTGTGTGTTTGTTTGTTTGTTTGTGTGCGTGTGTGTGTGTGTGTGTGTGTGTGTGTGTGTGTGTGTGTGTGTGTGTGTGTGTGTGTGTGTGTACTGTGCAGCACAAACACAGACGTGCACTAGCTCTTACAGTCAGTTAACTTGTGTTGTACATGTTGGTAGAGTGTCTGACTGAGAATTTTTTTATGGTCTTGGAACGAAACTGAATATTTGGCTGAGATACATTTTGAGTTGCTGTGTGTAAAAATCTTTGCTGTGGTTTCAAGCAGGACATATTCTTGGGTCAATGTTTTTTTTTTCATCTTGGAACACAATTCCTGTCCAGAAACCCAAACCCTACACATAACTTATCCTTAAAGAGGGAAATGACAGGTAAATAATCAGCACCAAACCCTGGTTGTAAGCATAAACTCAACATAAACTGTAAACTTGACACTCAAATATGATTTGTTGATTGGAATGCAGGATTAATAAAGATGTTTATCCAGAAACATATTTGTTGAAATCACATTCACCTGTAAGGCAGTGTCATCTTATAAACTGCTTGACCCTGATATTCAAAGAAAAAATAATACATTTTTAATTTGTCTTACATTTTGACATTTTTATAAATAGCAATAGCCTATCAAGTTAATAAAATAGTTCATATTATAAAAACACTTGACATTTAATCGTATTAGATGGTTTCTTAATTGCATACATCTTCAATAAACGTTTGCAATTGGTTTGACAGGGGGTTTTATGCATGTTTGTTCTGCATGTACACAGTTCTGTCCAGCAGGGGTCTCCAGGGTGTGGCGTTTCCAGCGCTGCCAATCAAAGTTTCTCCTCGAGCGTCGCCAAGTAAATGTAGGATTCTCTCGTTTGCCCGCTACTCCCTCGCCTTAGTTTCAGCCAATCAGGTGTTCAACCCACACGCAACCTAATTAATATTCATAAGCCAATCCTTCAACAGAGTAGACGGCGGTTTAATCAATCAATAAGACCAAAGCTCTGATGCCTAAACGTGTTTTGCGATTATTTTGAAGATATCATGTAATGCTTATAGTTTAATACGCTCTTGCCCAAGAAGGAGACTGAACAACGATGGAACAGGTAAAAACATTGTTTGGGATAGATAACAAACAAAGTAAAAACGCCAAACAGATCATATTTTGTCAAATGGATAGATGGGTTTAAATGGATCAAAAAGTACATTTAGTTTAATCACAAATACCTGTATTTTGTTTATATGGAGTTGATGTTTTATACTGAAATACTCTATTTCAATCAATCCCTATGAAATTAAACGTGGGTTGAATTAGTAAAAGTGTAGTAATGGTTAAACTATGGTTAGAGCAGCGAAACGATGATTAATTTGTGGTTACCATGGTTTAATTATACTAACCATGTTTTTTTTATTATCATTAATTGTTGGAAAAGCATGATTAGTTTTTGGTTTTATTTGTAGTAAAACCATAGTTTGTGGTTACCATGGTTTAACTCTGTGTCTATGTTGTTTTTGTTTTATTTGTAGTAAAATCATGTTTAATGTGTGTGGTTTAACTTTACTAACCATGTTTTTTTTTATTATTATTTGTAGTAAAACCATGATTAGTTTGTGGTTATCAAGGTTTAACTATATACTAACCATGTTTTTTGGGGGGGGGTTAATTTGTGGTTACCATGGTTTAACTCAGTGTCCATGTTGTTTTTGTTTTATTTGTAATAAAACCATGGTTAATTTTCATAAGGGATGTGTTTGCCTACTTATTTTACACTGTCTCTTGAAATGTTTTGATATGTGGTCATATGTCATATGTCATATGATATGATTAAATCTGTTACCGTTTGCGTTTCATGTGGACAGTAGGAAGCCTGCAGCAGTTTCAGATCCATAAGGGCCAAGTTTCAGCAAGAGCTCCAGGTGAGCAACAGACCTGTGCTTCCCGAGAGACCCAAACTGTCTGGCGTGGGCCGCTCTGGTCCGATAACCATGAGCTTGAGTTCAGCTGTGGAAACCAAGACCCCTAGTCTACCCCGGAACATTTTTAGAGAAGACCTGAAAACATTCGCAGGAAGACAGCCTGTATCTTTCCCAAGCTTTCCCAACACACCATCTGAAGTCAGCAGCTCTGGTGAGGATGGGCTCAACAGGCAGTCGCTCAAACTTCGGCATTTGCCCCTCGTGTTGCCGCTTTCAAACGAGCCAAAGCATGATTCTTCAGCTCCTTGTTCAAAGGGAATCACATCACCTCTCAAATGCACCAGGAAGCAATTCCCTACACCTTTCAGCTTGACCAAAGTTTCAGCGTGTGGCAAAGAAATGGGTAAAAATGGTCTTAAAAGTCCTCTTAGTGTTGAGACCAGAGAGTCAAACCCGCGTGCGAGTCTCGAGCGTTCTGCTACTCCTTCCCCGAGCGAGTCCCTGACTGATTCGTCCTCTGGCACGGGGAGTGTTAGCCACTTCTTTGACCAGCATGTGTTGAGCACGCTGGAGAAAGCCAAGAGGAAGCTCTCCCACAAGAGCCTGCTGGTGTGCGGCCGACCCAAGGGCTTCTACATCAGTAAACCCACAGAGAGTCCATCTCCTGCTGATCGTCCAGTGACTTCATCTCCACTGAAGATCAGCCGAGCGCCACACAGTGAGTCGCAGAACTCTCCATCATTTTACATGGATGCATACGGTACCGGTCAAAACAATACTGTTTCCAAATGCCTTATGCTCATCAAGCCTGTGTTTATTTGATCAAAAATATAGAATTGGGGCTCATTTGCATATTCATAGAACCACGCATACTAAATGAGGCAAGGGTGTCGAGTTACATTCAAGATATTTTAATGCATGAAGACTTTCTTTTTTTAAAGATAAGTTTAAATATGTAATTCTGGTGATCAAATGTGAGTTTTAAGGCATAAAATTATTCACTGCAGGGGGACTTGCATAAAATATAATTTATTCCTGTGATCAAAGCTGAATTCTCAGCATCATTACACTTTAATTTTTTTTTTTTTTTTGAAAGAAATTAATACTTTTATTCAGCAAGGATGTTAAATTGATAAAAAGTAAAGATTTATATTGTTAGAAAACATTTCTATTTTGAATAAATGCTGCTCTTTTTAACTTTTTATTAATCAATTAATCCTGTAAAAAGTATCACAGTTATAAAAGAAATATTAAGCAGCACAACTGTTTCCAACATTGATGATAAATGAAACAAAAGCACGCACATCAGTCTCAAAAGGGTGCTCGACTAGAAAACAGCAAATAAAAAATAAAGTATAAAGTCGGCAACACCTAAGCTCCAAAATTATCAAAAATATTTATTTTCAAGACAACTATCGCATAGCGTATGTAACGTTTCGAGCATGCAGGCTCTTCATCAGACAAATTGACTACAGATGTGCAACCTTTTATATCTCCAAGTGATCACATGTCCAAACATCATGTTACTAACCAATACAACAACTACAAAACGAAAAAAAGAAAAAAAGAAAAGAAAAAAATACAGACAAAAATATCTAAAAAACTATGCAAAATACAACAATATCATAATTAATATGCACTTCGAAAAACACTTTTCTTGATACCTGCAAAATATACATCAAAATAATTAAATTAAAATAATCACTCCAAAACCTTTGATGTATTATATACAAAAAGAGAAAAACACACACACATATATAACAATTCAAAGAAATGGACGAATATCAAAATCTTCAATAAGTCCTCTAGGGGACAACTTGTCTAATGTGAAAATCCAAAAAGCCTCACGCTGTAAAAGCAATTTATCAATATCACCTCCACGACGTGGATACTTAACTACCGCAATGTCTATGCCCAACATTGATGATAAATCATCATATTATAATGATTTCTGAAGGATCATGTGACACTGAAGACTGGAGTAATGATGCTGAAAATTCATCTTTGATCACAGAAATAAATTATATTTAAAGTATATTAAAATAGAAAAACATTATTTGAAATTGTAATAATATTTCACAATATTACTTTTTTCCCCCTGTATTTTTGATCAAATAAATGATGAGCATAAGACACTCCTTTCAAAAGCATTAATAATAGTAATGTTTCCAAACCTTTGACCTGTACTGTGTGTGAATTCAGCAGTTTCAGCTTGCATGATCAGGACTGTAGAGTTAGGACTACACTGGTGCTGTGGAGCCTGTCCTGTTAGTTCTTCAGTGCATCTGTGATTGTGAAATGCCTGTCCTGTGCCGTAGCCGCTGTGATGGAGCTCAGTGCAGTCCTGCAGACCGAAAGACTACGCAAACCTCTTCCTGATCCTGCGTCCCTCGGGCCGGCGCCCCTAAAGCCCCCGAGACCCCCACGTGTGGACCTCCACAGATACAGGACTGGACGGCACAGCAGAGATGCTGGTGAAACACTCACGGCTGGTTTGTAGAAGTTCATTCACACACCTCACTACTTTTGCTTTTTTGAGTGGATTTTTGTACATATAGCAATTTACATCAGTGCAACAATTAAATGTTTAAAGCGTAAGCTATGAGAAGTAAAATTAGGGGGTATTCATTCATATTCATGAAGCGCTCTGGCTAAGAGGAATTATTCCGATAAAAAAAAAAATATATATATAATATATATATATTTATACAGTGAGGAAAATAAGTATTTGAACACCCTGCTATTTTGCAAGTTCTCCCACTTAGAAATCATGGAGGGGTCTGAAATTGTCATCGTAGGTGCATGTCTACTGTGAGAGACATAATCTAAAAAAAAAAAAAATCCAGAAATCACAATGTATGATTTTTTAACTATTTATTTGTATGATACAGCTGCAAATAAGTATTTGAACACCTGAGAAAATCAGTGTTAATATTTGGTACAGTAGCCTTTGTTTGCAATTACAGAGGTCAAACGTTTCCTGTAGTTTTTCACCAGGTTTGCACACACTGCAGGAGGGATTTTGGCCCACTCCTCCACACAGATCTTTTCTAGATCAGTCAGGTTTCTGGGCTGTCGCTGAGAAACACGGAGTTTGAGCTCCCTCTAAAGATTCTCTATTGGGTTTAGGTCTGGAGACTGGCTAGGCCACGCCAGAACCTTGATATGCTTCTTACAGAGCCATTCCTTGGTTATCCTGGCTGTGTGCTTCGGGTCATTGTCATGTTGGAAGACCCAGCCTCGACCCATCTTCAATGCTCTAACTGAGGGAAGGAGGTTGTTCCCCAAAATCTCGCAATACATGGCCCCGGTCATCCTCTCCTTAATACAGTGCAGTCGCCCTGTCCCACGTGCAGAAAAACACCCCCAAAGCATGATGCTACCACCCCCATGCTTCACAGTAGGGATGGTGTTCTTGGGATGGTACTCATCATTCTTCTTCCTCCAAACACGTTTAGTGGAATTATGACCAAAAAGTTCTATTTTGGTCTCATCTGACCACATGACTTTCTCCCATGACTCCTCTGGATCATCCAAATGGTCATTAACAAACTTAAGACGGGCCTTGACATGTGCTGGTTTAACCCTCAGGGGACCAAGAACGCGCCGGCGCGTTTTGCTCGTTTTTTTTTTTAGCAATGAAAAATAAACACAAAATGCTCTGTTAATTTTGATCTTTAATTTTCGTGTTCTACATCAATCGATCCTGTTCAGTTTCTTTTTTTTTCTGTATACTCACAATAAAGATAAAGTGTTTTGCTTTTTGACAAATAAAGAAACTTTAACATGATGCGATGTCTGCCTTCTCTCTGTATGTAAACTCCCATTTGAAACGCGTTCGAAAATGATCTATAACTCCGCGAAAATTCAGTCAAACAGGCAAACAGACCCACGGGCATAAAGCTTGAGATCGCAGCTTTTAAATGAAGTCATTTATATAAAAAACAAATATTATCAGCTTCTGTAATCTGTATAAAAAGAGAGCGATTCCAGTCGAGCTTATTACGAGCTCATTGACTTTAATTCGTTCACGCCTACTCACGGAGCGCGTTATTCACAAGATAATGTGCTAAGCCATCTATGCAAAACAGGTAAACGCCCCCAAGCAAATGTATTAAACGCTTCAAGTTTCATCATTTCGTCACCTGCGCGTTGGGAAGATGACACGGTACACCGGTGCGGAAGCCCTTCAGTTCGTCCTGGATACTAGCGACGAAGAGTCCAGATTTTCATCAGAAGAGGAGCGCGACTACTCTGATGACGACCGTATGTATTTTGAAGAGCGAATTGATCCAGCCGTGGATAGAATTTCGGATGAGTAAGTATGTATTCTTACTTGCATTAGTTGACAAGTTATTCAAAACATGAGCTTACATATTATACAGGCTGGACTTGCCATCCAGAGTATTGACATTTGATATCTACCTTTATTCAACACGATCTAATGAAAGTGCATATCTATACCATGAATTTAATATCTTGTACCATTTCAACATCAAAAATGTTTTGTTTTGTTTTTTTTGTGTACATATGCTACACCCCTTGGTTAGGAAATTTGTATTTGTATGTGTAGCCTAAATGATATGTTTAGATCATTATGTATGAAAGATAGAATTTAGAAATTATTTTAGAAAGTAGGCCTAGTAGGCCCTAGGTGTTTAGATTATATTTTGACTATATAAATGCTGCCTCATTATCATTAACGATGCATACTCGCAAATATCAGTTTTAAATGTGTGTAAATGTGCTGAAATGTGTAAATATACCCAGTTAATGAAGTGCACAAATGTGTTAGGCTAATGTTTGCGGTGTGCCTCTCCGTTAATGGCCCATTGACACGCATATAGGCTTATTGCACACGTCTAAAATTATTTACATCAGTTATTCATTATAGACTAATGCTACTATAGTTATATTTATGTCATAATATTCTTCAACTTTTTTAAAAGGAATGTAGCTTCATCACTACCTCCGCCTGCAACTCGGAGTGCGCTTAGCAACACAGTCAGAAATCAGAAAGAGTAAGTACATATTTACCCACTATTTTACAGATGTTAGTTCAATTTTGTTTATACTTAGTGTTAATATTATGAGCCTGTATGACTTTATTATTTATTTTTGGAGATTGGTTGATGTTACATATGTTTTGTAACTTTTTTTAAAAGGAATGTAGCTTGTTCACTCTCGCCTTCCACTGCAACGAGGACACGCAGCAACAAAAATCAAAAAGAGTAAGTACATATTTACCTACTATTTTACAGATGTTAGTTACATTTTGTTTATATACTTAGTGATGATACAAATGCAGCCTATATGTGCCTGTGTGGCTTTGCAACAAATGTGTTGTTATGCATGCACAATATAACAATTATTGATTGGTAATGTTAATATAAAAGAGCTTATATTGTGTTGCTTTATCAGCATTGCTAAATGTCCATCAGTTATGCATGTGCTGGAATAGTACTCTGTAAAATATATGATAAAAATAGTTTTCAACTTTTTTTTAAAAGGAATATAGCTTGTTCACTCTCGCCTTCCACTGCAACTCGCAGGACACGGAGCAACGGAAATCAAAAAGAGTAAGTACATATTTATCTACTATTTTTTTTAACTACTACTTTGCAAAAAATGTGTTATGCATGCACAATATTACAATTATTGTTTGGTAATGTTAATATAAAAGAGCTTATATATTTTTTGTTTTATCAACATGCTGATTGCCCTGCCCTGACATGCTGATAGTACTTTGATCAACCTTTATTAACCTTTATTAATATTATTATTTTTATAGGAATGTGGCAAAGAGGGCCAAGACAAACATTCAGACGAGCAACAAGTAGTCCACTCTGTCATGGAAAACAGAGACTGACATTGATATGGTTCCACAGACTCTGAGCTTCCTGCCTGCCCGGGAACTTGGACCACAGCTGAGTTCTGCTGACACACACACTCCCCAGACTCTCTTCAAAATGTTTTTTACTGTGAGATACCTGCCTTTACTTTTGTTTATTTATCGCTCACAATTGCTTTGTTTATAGCCGACTGATTATTTATTTTGGTCACATTTGATTTGCTTAGAGCCCGCATCAACGGGGCATAAGCATTTACTGTGAGATACCTGCCTTTACTTTTGTTTTTACTAAATTACATTAAAACAGATTGAAAAACAAAACATTTGAATCTCCTCATTCTTTGTTCAGGCTGCCTCACCTGATGGCCCATTAGCACTTGGGGGAGCGTCTATGTCACACCCCTGGTCTGAATCTCATTAATATTGATGACCCATTACCACTCCCACGCATAAACCTCTTCTGACAAAAAAACTGTTTTACAATGTTTAAATCAATGTAGTGTTTTATGTGAACAATTAGGCAGGATGATTTTCACATAATTTTGAAGCTAGAACTTAAAGGGAAAACATCAATTAGTCAAAAGTCTTGTGGACACATATTTAATATGTGTTTTGTGTTCTTAAATCAGCAACTTTCATTTTATTTTTTTCCAATAACCACGCATAAACATTATTCTCTTAAAAATACAAACATCTACATACACGTTTCTCGCATATTATGGTAGCCCTGTTTGTGCTATATAGAGTAAATTTACACCTTTGCCATTAACATGTTTATAAATAACTGAAAAAAGCACAAATATCAAGGCATGTCAGAACATCTCAAAGGCCCCAAAAACACCGTGGTCCCCTGAGGGTTAAGCAGGGGAACCTTCCGTGCCATGCATGATTTCAAACCATGACGTCTTCGTGTATTACCAACAGTAACCTTGGAAACGGTGGTCCCAGCTCTTTTCAGGTCATTGACCAGCTCTTCCCGTGTAGTTCTGGGCTGATTTCTCACCTTTCTTAGGATCATTGAGACCCCACGAGGTGAGATCTTGCATGGAGCCCCAGTCCGAGGGAGATTGACAGTCATGTTTAGCTTCTTCCATTTTCTAATGATTGCTCCAACAGTGGACCTTTTTTCACCAAGCTGCTTGGCAATTTCCCCGTAGCCCTTTCCAGCCTTGTGGAGGTGTACAATTTTGTCTCTAGTGTCTTTGGACAACTCTTTGGTCTTGGCCATGTTAGTAGTTGGATTCTTACTGATTGTATGGGGTGGACAGGTGTCTTTATGCAGCTAACGACCTCAAACAGGTGCATCTAATTTAGGATAATAAATGGAGTGGAGGTGGACATTTTAAAGGCAGACTAACAGGTCTTTGAGGGTCAGAATTCTAGCTGATAGACAGGTGTTCAAATACTTATTTGCAGCAAACTGCTCGTTTCGTGTCTTAGGCCATCAATGTGTACTTATGATGGGGAATTGTTTCATTTGGACGATGGGGAATTGTTTTAATTTGGACTTTGTGCTTGTGTTTTGAGACAGTGACCATAGACCTGCATTATATGACTGACAGACAAGAACGGTTTGACCTAAAAATATCAAAATTGAAACTACTGTGGAAACAAAGACACCTACATCTTGGATGCCCTTGAGGTAAGCTAAAACATATCAAAAATTAATTTCAAAGTGAACTATCCCTTTAAATTAGTGGTTCTCAACGGGGGCGGTACCACCCCCCAGGGGGCGTTCAGAGAACAACGGGGGGTGTTGGAAGCAAGATTTTTGAAAGGGGGGCGTTCAGGTGTTAATGGGGGGCATTCACGAGTTTAAAAATGTAACGCAAATTTTTGTTCATTTACTTTTATTCATTTTAAGCATTTAGTAATGTAGTTGTAATAGCCTAAACACTTTAAGTGGGCTATTTAAAAAGTGTTAGGACTATGTTTTTGTTAAATTATGTTGTAAAACATATGCGCAGAGTGTGATATCATATTGTGTGTGCACGCACATCTATGGTGTGCGTGAAAGAATACGTCAGCAGCGCTTAAAAAAAAACAAAAAAAAAAAAACATTTGTCCGCACCCGCTCTATTCCTGACCGCAAGTCCACCGTCAGTGTTATAGGTAGGCACTAGGCAGGTTTTTTGTGTTCATTTCTATTGCATTACGATTGAAAGCAGTATCAGTAATGTCAAAAATATGATGTGCAGTCAAGTTCGGGTACGTGTTTGCTGTGAGAGTTCTCACCACGCGCGCGAGTTGTATGAGTTGTATTGTTTGACGAGTTGTATATTCAAAAGTTTAGAATGTCTAACATTCTAAAATCTTCCAGTTTAAAGCGACATGTAGCCTATCGTGACTTTTGCAACGACTGTTATTTTTCCAGTCATAGACCAGCGCTCAAGCACTGACTACAATCCAGCGCTGATAAGAATCAGCATTCACGTGCTCAAAAATGTGTTTCGCGCTGACAACAATCCGGTGGTGCCGAGAATCCAGCGCTGCCTAGAATCACGCAGAGGAGGAATGGAAAGTTGACAAGCCATTAAAAATTATTGACTTAAGAAACACTTAGATTTTTTCAAATATTTTCAATAAATCATGTTCCCATTCACTCTGGCGACGAATTTTAAAATTAATTAAACTGTATTCCATTTATAAGGTAAAACTTTTAAATTTTTAGGCATTAACTAATTCCAATGCCTAATGCCAAAATGTTTTCTTGTTCACCGAGTAATTTACTGCATGGTCAATCATTATTGTTAACTCGCAAGACAGTAAGGAGAAAATGACAATTTGATGGATAATTTAAATATATTCTGCAATCACATTTTGGTAATGTATTCATTCCGCCATCACATCCGAGTGCGAAACGCTGCTTGGGTAGTTTCAAGATAAAAATAATTAATAATACAATAATAATTTAATTGTTCATATGTGTTTAATCTTGTTGGAAGATCTTGTTTTTTTTACTGATTATGAACACAAATTAATCACGACAAACCAAATTAATTGTAATTGTATTACCATTGATGAAAACAAGTTGATACCAAGGTATTTTAGGCCTACAATTCTAACATAATTTTTCATGAAAAATCATGATTGTATTTATTTATTTTTCGAAAGTAAGGTTAATGTAAGCAGCTTCTTGCAATACTCTCCTAAATGCGTAATAAAACCTAAGTGCAAACATTACCGCTTTAATGACCGTCCTTTATTTTTCAGTGCATTTGTTTTACAATATATGGGATTAATATTATAACTATTATTATATAGTAGTGTAATGTAAACAACTAAAAGAGGTTTGAATTTTTTCTTTGTTTAATTTGCACACTGAATATGGGTTGGCATTTTAATTTTGAACTCTCAAAGTGCACCAGATTTATTGAATTTAACATTAAAATGCATAAAATGTTCTTACGGGGGGGCATGTCCCCCAACCCCCCTAGAAGGCCCAAGGTCCACTCACCACAGATTTACCAAAAATCCTGTGAGAAACACTGGTATTACTATGCCAATGCAGTTTATAGCTTGTTTTTTTTTTTTTTTTTTTTTTAATGATCACTGTGGAGTATAGTTCAATTGTATTAATAAAAGACAATTTTGCACTTATTTCATCTGTTAACTCTCACTCATACCTGGGCGCTTATTAGTTTACGGGTGGGGGGCGTTCAGGGATTTTGATATTGGATAGGGGGCGCTGGCCCAAAAAAGGTTGAAAACCACTGCTTTAAATCTAAGGCATGTTCCTTAACACCATATACAACAATAACAATCATTGACTCAAAAGATCTTTCATGCTTACCCTCTGGTGAAAGCTTCCTGGATCTCTTTTGTCCTGGTCAGGTGAAGATATACAAATGCCTATTTTATTGCTATTGAACTTTCTTTGTACAGCTGAAGTAAGATGAAAGAAATACTTGTCTTTATAAAATAAAAGTTTATTTAAACAAAAGAGAAATATACTTGGTTACACAATAATCAAAAAATGTTAAGCAAATTATCAAAAGGTTAAAAATGATTATGATTCTTCAGCTAATCCATGCCCGGGGCAGTCCCGGAAAATGGATGTACAAAGAGTAACTTACTTCTAAGCAGTTCAAGCAAGCAATCTGATAAAGATAACCTGTTCTCGTCTTGAGCTTCTCAGGTTATAAAATAACAGCAGGCAAAAAGAAGGATCTGGACAGAATTCACTCTCTAGAGATGAACATCAGAAAATGAACACACTTGAACATTCTTTTTCTGAGGTGTATATATACCCTAAACCACATACATTGTTCATGTTTGAGGCCTCTTTGGGTTTTTCCAGAGGAATTGAGGAAAATGCAGTCTTGTAGCTTTTATGCTTAGCTTACACCATGCCATCCTGCATAGTTGCACAAGTCCTCTTGTGTCACTCTTATCTTTTTATGGTGTTTTCTTCCATTGTGCTTCTGTGTGTCTGTGTGTGTTTGTCTGAGTGTATTTGGAGGTAAATTTAACTCTTTATTAAAATATTCCACTACACCCCCTCTCGGACGTCTAAATACACGATTTTCCATCAGCACTCTAGGCACAATTACATCTAATTAATCAAGTTTAACATTATAAACATATACGGCAACCATGACCCAATCCAAGCAACATTCATAAAACCTGTCCTCAAGGAAGAACCCAATTTTGCCAGACTGATAGCTCATTGTTGTCTTGTACCACATCCTGTTCACTGGCTGCCAATGGAACAAGTCCCGCCTCCGCGGAGCCTGGTCCAACTGCACCAGATTCTGGTCATTCAGAGCCACCTCAGTCCCACTGGCCAAGTGCTCTAGGGTCAACACCCGTGGCTCCCACTGGGCCGGTGAAGACCTTTCCAGACAAATCTGCAGGATCGATAACAACAACATTTGTCCATTCACTCCAGCTTGTCTAGTTCCTCCATCTATACGTGTGAATGTCGACACTACAAGTGGTCTTGGTCACAGTCTCTCTGTGGCCTATCAATAGTTCTGTTTCTTCGTGCAACTCAACTACTCACCACTTTTTTTCATCAATTAACTGCAGTGCCTCACAGGTCATGTGATGACTGTTGCCTGGGCTGAGCCAACTGGCCCCGCCTTTACAATAGGTTATATTTTTAATTTCCGCCATAGAGTAGCCGTTCTTAATAATACATTCTGAGCAGAAGTGTTCATATGTATTAAGATCCCGTCCCCATGCCGTAATCATTAATGGAAAACATTTATATTTAAAACATGATTTTCAGATTTTGTGAACTTCATTGTAATGAGGTGGTTTCCTTTTTTTTCTGGTTCCTGCTGTGACAACACAGAATCAACAGTGAAATAAAAAAATATAAAAAACACAGAAAAACAGAAAATTCAATAATAGTAAAACTACAGATTAAAAATGTCGGTAGAAAAGAAAATTGCTCTTCTTTTTTTTTTTTTTTTTTTTTTTTTTTTTTCCAAAAGTAAAATCTTAGAAAAAGTACAGTAAAATTTCAATCCACATTAACAGTTTTCAACCAATCTCCATGAATTTGGAATGGTCGTTAATGCCTATTAATGATTGTCTTATTAATAATTTTGGTTCTTGCAGGTACCTTGCAATCCCCGCCATTATCAAAATGACGAAATATAGCACAGCCAATCTGTTCACCATTGGTCTTAAGGCGATATTTCTCCTCCAGCTAATTACCGTCAAATAGACGTAGGTAATTATTCCCAATCCAATTTCAAAATATCCCAGTCAAGTGAATTTAAAATAGCAATTTATGAAATCGTGATTTCATCGTATATATAAAACAATTGCCGATCGATATTTGCTGATCAGAGATATTTCTTAGCACATACTCCTGGGTTAAAGTCAAAGGATGAAATCTATTTCCCCTTATCCTGTTTTTCCACAAGGTGGCGTTAATGGACCATGTAGACCTTTCTTTCTCTCGTTTGACCATTTCATTGCGTTTCAATTTCATTGCCTTTGTCTTGACTACCCATCCATTTGTGCCATAGTTCAATTACTTTATCGCCAAGCTTTGTAAACTCTTTCTTTCCACATTGTGCTGCTATCCAGGTAACACACCCAAGTGCTGGTTTTCTCATACTCAGCGTCACAATGTAAAGTGATATCATAATATCATACCACATATGGTTGTTAGGGTTCTTTCCTAAAAAATTATTTCTATGTTCTATTTAAAAATGGGCAATGGCTTGAATTTTCACATAATGCAATTGGCATAGTCATTTTGGCACATGTTACCCAGTTAAATGCTTCATAAACAGGTTTGGGTTTATTTTTAAAGATTCCTAGAATGAATACATAGGGGTTGAGGCCCCTCGGCCAATAACCTTTTTGCACTGGATCTAAGACATCTTCAATGACCCATTTATGTGTAATTACTTTATATGCTTCGCTCAGTGGAGCTGACCTCCCAGTCGGCTGACTGGATTTTTTAATATCCAATCTTATTGGTTCGACCATATCAAACTATTTGGGCTTATCCAATGATTCTGGACTACAGAAACATCCTTTTTTATCAAACAATTTCATTCATCTATCTTGGTTATTTTTGATTTATCTATTGATTTATACTTGATTTATCTATATCTTTTATAAATCCTTTAAACATATCTCTAATCCTTTCTGGGCCGTATTTTGATTTTCTATTTAGAGATACAGTTTGGTTATAACAAAAAGCTCCCATTGTATTCAACGGAGACAAGTGAAGTCAATTAGAAGCACTAACTTCCTGATGGTCGAGCGTACTGCGCAGACTCAAACTGAGCTTGACGACGTAGATGTGACGTGAGCAACCTGTCTGTCTTCTAGTAGCTGTGTCAAGAGAAATCTGAATCATTCCCTTCCGAAACTTGCAGAGGCGGAGAGCGTGAGTAGGAGCTGTGCATGAGCTAGGAGCAGGAGTAACTTTTGCTAAGTATTCTGATTAATTACTTTGTCATTTTGCCTCCACGTCCCCCCGATTGCATGCGAGCTTCTCCTCCTGTCCATACGGTAATCTCTCTACTGTGCGACAGAGAGTCGGTGGTTATGACGCAATTATTAGCCTATTTTTACAAAAACTGCATCTACGGGGCCATAACGTAAGATACAAGGTTATGGAGCCTTTTATACATTTTCGTGTTTCTTTAGAAATAAATAATGGACAAATGGAGTCTTTAAACGCCTCAGATGTAAAGTTATTCGCTGTCAAAGTGACGCCAAAATGAATGGGAGTCAGTGGGATGCTAACAGCAGGTGATCGTCCGCTAGCCAATGGCGGCGCCCGGGGAAACTTCAAAATAATATAAAACCCTGCCCCCCTGGTCTTGGCTGGTCCCTGGAGCGTACGATACGATTACACCGGTGTGAGTAGAACGGCCAGTGCATCACGTGATCAACTGCTAAATTCAAATCGTGCTTTCTCAACAGAAATACAGAGCAAGACAAAGAAAATAGCTATGAAATGTTTCAAATGATTAAACATTTTACAGTTTATGATTTTCGGTGTCTGAGACGAAAAAGACTTTATCCCAGTGGTTCTCAAAGTGTGGTACACGTACCACTAACGTTAGTGGTACGCAGGCTCCTTCTAGTGGTACGCAGAGGAATCACTGAATTTCGCACATAGCCTAAGATCAAACCGGTGTGATCTTTTACTGTCTATTGTGTGATCAGTCTTGGCTGGTCCCTGGAGCGTACGATACGATTACACCGGTGTGTGAGTAGAACCATAGATATCATATCTGAGTAGAACGGCCAGTGCATCACGTGATCAACTGCTAAATTCAAATCGTGCGTGCTTTCGCAGTTGGCTGGCGCTGAGCCAGAGACGGACGCGCGCCACTTAGGCGCTGTCAAATATCACAATTATTCAGTGTTTTTAACCACATAATGTTTATTTTATGTTTCAGACATTTACATTCACATAAGTACTAAAAAAACAATACATTTACAATTTGTAAAATACACACTGATGTCAATGGATATGTTGTAATATGTAATATGTATAAAATGTATTATTTTATTAGCTGGATATGTTGTAATATGTAATATGACAATTATATTTCCATTATAATTAGACGACACGTTTTACACATTGTGTAAGTAACTTTAAAGTTAACTCTATTCTTCTCCCAGTTCACCGTCCACTTACTTTCATGTATTTCGGGAGAAGTGGATGAATTCACGTGCTGTAAATCCAACAGATCCGATTCTCTGAACAGTGGCACAAAGTCAAACTAACATGACGGCGCATATTAGCTCAACTAACGCGATCGTTTTAAAGGTGTTTAAACACTTCCACTTGCATATATTTGACAATCGATTCGGAATATCAAATATTTCATGCCATAGCTAACAAATTTGTGAATATTTTGAATAAAAAAATTAAATAAAAGCAGATAATTAGTCATTCAGCGCGCTGCGGTGTCACGTGACAAGCAATGACGCGTCACCATGGAAACAGTAAAGTGATCAGGGGCACGTTCAAGTTCAAAACGGTGCGCAACGTTTTGCTACGGTTTCCGGGTTGAACGTCATGTTTCCTGGAAACGGCGTGCACCGGTGTGCAACGGGGTTTGAGATACGTTTTCTCTTGTTTGGTGGGTGTGTCAGAACTGCAGTCCAATCAGCAGCAACATGTAAAGCACGCGGTATTAAAGTGAACTCGCACAATGGGTTCAAGCAAAGTAATTTACAAACGTGTTCGATGCAGCTCTGTATACGCAACAACAGACATGTTTGTCGTAAGTTTTATTGTAAAAATATAGGATATCAACATAATGATGTAGTTGTTTATATTTTTAGCTTTATTGCAAGTGTATGACATTTGGTATAGAAATAAACAATGGTAATTAAGTGCTTTTCCTAAAAATGAGAAAGAAAATACAGGGTATTAAAACAGTATGAACTACAAATAAAGTCAGTATGTGAGGCTAAATGTGTTTTAGTCTGAATTAGGTAAGATGTGTGCTTCCATTTCAGTTTCAGCAATCCCTTCACTCGATTGGGATGTTCTCTTTTGTTCTGGGCGGCAAGTGCAGTAACTGTAACATCGGGCATATTTTGTAGTATTAAACACATATTTATACCGACTTCATCAGCAACTCTTGCGTCATCAGAACAGTGTGTTCACGCTACGCTACGCTACTGTATTTTCATATTGGTCATTATGGTGGTACTTGGAGAGCCAAATATTTTCTGAGGTGGTACTTGGTGTAAAAAGTGCGCTGTTTGAACAAGTGTTCTCACTGATACGCTTGTTGTGATTCGCAGAGTTTTGAGGAGTTTTATAGTCTTGATATTGTCTTATTCAAAAGTGGTGACGCCAACCCCCAACCTAAAACCTCTTCCCGCGCGCTCCATGTCACTGATCTGCAAATTCAGACTGTAAGGCAAGTTAATATTCCAGCATTTTCAGACTTAAGCTTGGTCACATGTAGGCTACTGTAGATCCAGTCTGCTGGATTAAAAACAATGGCACAGAAAGGGCTAAATACCCTGAGTTTTTCTCACCACCCATTCTGAGACTTGCTTCTTTTCAAAATCACTTTTTACTTTATTGTTTTCCTTCGTTTAAGGAACAAATTGTATTCCGTCATCTATTTTCCTGTAATGAAGTTATAAATCAATATCAAGACTGAAAGTTGGATGACAAAACACAGCCTTAAGAGATATATAGCCCCTCAGCCATACAAATCACTCATAATAAATCATCTTGCGTGCCAGTATTAGACAGCAGAATGCAGATCATTACATGCCTAAGTAGGGTGTTTTGTTGTTCAAACCTGCAAGTGTATTTCAAAACATTTTCATCAGGGAAAATGTTACTGCCCCTTTTTTAGACATCTGGTAGTGATTGTGTGAGTATAAAGCAGAGATGAAGTGCACTTGGACTGCAGAAATCAGCAGGATGAAGGGTAGTGTGCAGCTAGGGCTGTTGTGTCTCAGCCTGCTCATCTCCAGTCTTCATGGGGAAGACGATGCAGATAACAGCATGAGCCACCCTATTAAATTTGAAGAGCCGGATCTTCATCAGCCTGAGGTGAGGGATAAACTTTGCTGGCAGTACTTTACTGAGGTCAATCACTGGGGTTAAAGGGACGTTTAAAAGGGATAATTCACCCCAAAAATTTAAATTCTCTCATCATTTACTCACTCTCAAGTTGTTTCAAACCTGTATGAGTTTCTTTCTTCTGCAGAACACAAAAGAGGATATTTTAAAGAATGGACCCCATTGTCTTTCATAGTAGGAAAAAAAAATACTATGGAAGTCAATGGGGTCCCATCAACTGGTAACCGACATTTTTTAAAATATCTTGTTTTGTGTTCAGCAGAAGATATTTGATATCTTATAATATCATATATTATATATTTACAGAGTAAATGATGACAGAATTTTATTTTTTTAGCAAACTATCACTTTAAAGGGATAGTTCGCCCAAAAATGAAAATTCTGTCATCATTTACTCACCCTCAAGTTGTTTCAAACCTGTATGAATTTTTTCTGATGAACACAAAAGAAGATATTTTGAAAAATGTCGGTAACCAAACAGTTGATGGACCCCATTGACTTCCATAGTATTTTTTTTCCTACTATGGAAGTAAATGGGGTCCATCAACTGTTTGATTTGAAACAACTTGAGGGTGAGTAAATGATGACAGAATTTTCATTTTTGGGCGAACTATCCCTTTAAGGGGCATTTTTTTCTTGTGGCGTGATTTTATTTTCTAAATATAGTTAATGATTTTTTGCAAAGTGATAGAATGCATCAATGACCTAATTTCATTAGCAATTATGCTTCAAATACTTCAAAGTCATTATTAAGCAGTTGAACATTTTTGACTGACGTAATGATAGACAATAACCATGCTGACTGGTAACAAAATATATATATATATATATATATATATATATATATATATATATATATATATATATATATATATATATATATATATATATATATATATATATATATAATTTTTTTTTTTTTTTTTTTTTTTCATAATTACTCTTTTAACAATGATTGTTTAAAGATGAACAGAGTACGACGACAGACTGTGGAAGATTCAGCAAAGGAAGTTGTTGATACATCAAGTGTAAGTACACATCTAATAAAGTAGCTTGTGCTATTGCACAACTTGTGAGACGATTTTTCCAGTTGCTGCTGTTTCACAATGAAATAACCCTACAGGGTTTGGATGATAATCAAGCCATAATCAAGCTCTCTCTTAGATGACTACTAAAATGGCAGTAGTACATTACAAAATAACCATTTAAAGATTTCACCTGCAGCTATATCTGCCCCCATATTGTACATGCTCCACAATGCAGAGAGGGTCACCAGAAAATTAATATTTTCATTCTTTTTAATGATCTAAAGGAGGACGGAGAAGGGCCACGTCCAGGAGCTTGGACCCTTTTAGAGGACGATAAATATTCAGAGGTATTCACTCTCCTCTCTCATGACACTAAAATATAAATAGTGAAATAATATAAAGACTAGGCAAATGGAGAAAAAGGTTGAGTTATAAAGCATTATCAACACAAGCTTCACCAGTTTTATGATTTTATATTCTAAAAACATATTGACTTTACACTGAACTCACCATTTGGTTATCTCGGTTAAAGGTTTAGTGCCAAGAGGCAGAGCAAAAGCAAGAACAAAAAGAAAAAACCCCGCCCGGCATATAACAGCCTTTTAGCAAAGTTACCTGAACCTCTCAGGGTATTCTCTATCCTCTGATCACCCTGTCAGCGTGCCATTTTAACACATTATGTTAAAGATATACACTGAATTGCTTTACACTGAACTTATCATTTGCTTAACTCAGGAGACTGCCCGTGTCAAAAGGGATGAAGGTGCCGGAGGAAAAAGACCCTGACCAGGAAATTAAAGCATTATACGCATTCAAGGCTCCTTCCCAGGTAACACATTGTAACATATTTATATAATATGAAAAAATGCTACTAGGCTTAACAGATGTTCTCTCCTTACAGGTTCCCGGAATCAGGAAAAAATAGGGATTGCATATATAGAGCAACACCATGTTTCATAAAAAGCATTTCAGCCTCAGGTTATGCTTGTGAAAGTAATCATTTATCTTTCTATAGCTTTCTTCTTTTTCTCCAAGTATATGTAGTTGAGTAATAATCTGAAATGGAGTCTCCAATTTCTGCAAGTCTAAAAGGTATCACTAGGCAGCAGTATTTACTCAAGAGATGAGCCAGTTTGGCTTTTCACAGTGTTTATGATGTCTGTTGATCTTTATCTCTTAATTAAAATAAAGAATTTGTGTTTAAATGTCACTCTTTATTGTGTACAACTTCCCATAGAGGTTTGGCCGTATTGTGGGGTTTAAGGGAGTAGTGAAGAATGAAAAGAATGACATGTTGATATTGTCAAGCATAAATAGTCCGAGAAGCTATGTGTGTGTTAATGGATTCTGTGAGATGTGAACTGCATAACTATCACTCCTCTTTGTATTTGAGTGGTTCTGCCAGTTAAATGTGCCAGACAAGTTGTTAGCTTGAAGAAGCATGCAAAATAATATGTTTCTTGCCAGGAACTTGTCAAAACACATTGGCGGTCCAAATTAAACAGAAAAGCAACACCCTCTCTTCCTTATCTGCATAATCCTTTATAATAACACCAAACTATTTCCTGTGCATTTCACTTTGATGCTATTTAGGCATCTAAAATGTGCTGAAAAAAAAAAAAAACATTTTGTATGCAATCACAATGAGGCAAGTATGCAGTGCCACTGCCTTCACACTAAACCCAAAAAAGCAACCACACGCAACCATGCAAAAGCAACAACTACTCCTTTCTCGTTGACATTACTACTTACAGTAAGGCCCAAGAATAATGCTAATATGCTGGCCACCCATACAGTCATACAAGCCTGCAGGACTTTTCATTGGTTGCGTCGGTCCTGACGCCATCTCCTGTACTTCCTCCTCAGACGAGTTCCTGGTACACCCATGTTTCTGCAATCACAAGATAAGAGAGAGAACAGGTTGCATCCTGCGCTTTCCCTAACTTCTTTTTACACCATTTGGCCAGTTTTTCAGCTGAGCTTGGTTCAGGCAGCCGGAGAGTCGATGGCTTTACCTTGACCCATGTAATCACTTGTGGACGTTATCTGTGCCTTTACCTCCCACAGCTCACTGTTGCTTTCTGGCCCAAATTTGACTTTTACACTACCTGTCCCTGCAAAAGTCTGTTGTGATATTGCTCTGACAGTCAATGATGTTTCTGTGACATAATGGCTATATTCTCTTGGCATAAAAATAGGTATTCCTCCTGGAAATACATATTTATAATGATTTCTACCATTACTACTTCAATCACTGTTTTCTCACATTTTCCTTGAACCTTATGGTAAACTGTGGTGTTCCCATTTCTGGTCGACGCCCGTACCACCTCTTTCCAAAGGTCCAAGTTTGTGTCCCTGGATCGCATTCTATCCAGTACACTTCCTTTCACTAGTGGTTCGGAGTCTTCTGGTATAAGCCCTCCACTGTTTAATAGCCTGTCCCATAAGAAAACCTTTCTTGTGTTGACTTGGCTATGCTGTTGTATGTATCTGGCTATTGGCTATGTATCCGTTCCTGAGACTTCAAATCCTATAAAATCCACCCTTTCTTTTTCCTAATTCTAGTTTTTTCATGTTTAAAAGAAAACCAGCGTCCGCCAGTCTTTTGATGGTTTCTGTTAAGATTTTCATGTGTTCTTCCACAGTCTCAGTGGCTATCGGCACACCATCGGTGTACGCTGGGATTGGCAATATTTCTAATATTATTGCCTGGCACACATTTGGGGAATTACAGTAATTAATCTGTTTGGAAACGTATCGTTTTCCCTCAAATGTAAAAGCCGTACGCGGTCAACTTTCCTTGGCTAAAGGTATGGACCAAAATCTGTTAGCCAAGTAAATTTTAGATAAAATTTTACCTTCGTTTAATCCATTTGTAGCATCTTTTGCATTAATTAGGCATCTATTATCCGGTTCTGTTACTTTAGAGAATTGGAGAATTTGTTGGACAATTTTTCCCTATAGTTATTACCCCTTTTCGGGATAGTCTCTTTTATTTCTTTATAAGCGGTTTTATTTAATGGATATTGTCATTGTGGCGCTGGGATTCCTCCCAATATTGTATACTCATATTTATCTGATATTTTTCCACAATCATTTTTACTATTGGCCGAATTGTCTTTATATATTTTTCTAGTAATTTTCTTAACTCGTATCTTTGACTACTCTATCTATCGGTTCTGCTTTTGTTTCGTTTATTAATGTGGGCTTGTTTCTGCTCTTTGGTCAGTTTTGCCCATTTTTCAGGTTCTATATATGTAGTTCCTCTTTCACCCTCATTTCTATTATTTGATTTATCTTTAGGTTTCTGATAGGCAGTTTTTTGTTTGACTCTATCCCACTCTACTGGTTTATCTTTGTTTTGGCCTGAGCTTTCTCTGGTCCTATTTCTTATCACAGTTGCCCTGTCATATCGGACTGCGAATTTAGACATTTTGGACCAGTCTGTTTCTTCTCCCCAGCTGGCTATCTCATGACATCCAGGTATTTCTATGGCTAACTTTTTTAGTTTGGCTAACATTTTTCCCGCTGTCCACCCTCGTCTGGCTTTCTTTGAAAGGTATAGCCAAAGGCCTGCGGTTTTTACAAATTCTATGTCTTTCTTGAACTCAGCTTCCTCATCTACGCCTATCACCAGGGAGTAGTATGCATTAAGGGTTTCCAAGCTTATGGATAATCCTGTATGATATGTTATCATATGTTCTACCAGGCTAGTTGAGGTACCTAGGGTTTTCCCCAGGTCAGCTACCATTTTTGCCTTAAGCATTTTGTCATCTTTTGCCCTTGGGAATTTCATATTCTGCAGGAACTGGATGGCAGTGATACTGTCTCCTTTAGCCGGTCTAGCTGGATCTCGCCTAGGTTTAGATACTATAACTACTTCTGAGTCAGATTCTGGTTGCGTCCTTCTCCTATTCTGCCTGGATACCGCAGCTAGCATGGACAAATCTATTTGTGGTTTAACTGACAAGGGCTTTTTAGGGCGCCTGCTCTCTTCCTCTTTATCAGAGTCTGAGCTTTCAGGTGAAGCAGCTTTCTGCGGTTTTCTTGAAACTTTACCCTTAGGGTGGGGAGTCTTGCTATGAGTGGCCTCCCGTAGTTTCCACACTTCCCTTATCATAGGTTCATATTTATCTTTTGTATTGTCATCTAATAAAATATAACACAGGGCATTCTGCATACAATCTAGCTGTTCTGCTAACATGTAATATTTTTCTCTTGTGCTGGTTCCCGGCATATCCATGATCTCATCCGCAGTAAGTCCACAAGCGAGCTGCATTATTTTCTGCTCTGGTCCCCCTAGTGCTGCTACTTGTGAATTTAGCGGGTTAAACACACGACCAGGATGGGTTAGAAATGTTATACCTCCCAGGGTGTTGTTTTCCCTCTTATGCGAGCTGCTTCGACGTTCATTGGACTGACTTCTGGATTTTTCATTATTAACCCTACTCCTGCGAGGTGTTTCCTCATCTTCAGGATCCTCTGAACCTGAACTACAATTATGGTCTGTATCTACCTGCACTCTGGGTTTATTACCGTTTAACTTTCTCCCTGTTGAAGTTTGGTACGGTTTAAACCCTGTCTCTCTCATTTCCCATGTTTCTCCCTCTCTAGTTAGGGGACTGAACCCAGCTATGAGATTTCTTTGTTTGGGAATACCTACTCCATATCCCTCGCCAGGGTCTCCATAGTCACGCCCGGTTGCTTCCCGATCAGTCTGATCTGATGGTGCGGGTGATCCAGCCGTGACTAGAGCGTCTGGGCATGGAATACCATTTCTAGTCACCACTATATTAGCTCCTCTAACGAGTGGTACGGTGACATCAGTGTCACCGATTTCTACTGTAACCTTATCCCCTGATCTTTTTGCGGCAACCTCCCTGACCAGACGTTCTAGTCCATCCGAGTTGGATGTATAGAGAGTGCGATCAACGGTTAGGAATTCTCTCCCTTCTGCTGTCCCTGCTTCGTTTTGTAGCCCATTTAGTTGATCTTGTGGGAGTTGAGTGATATTAGTTATTTTATCCATGACTGTACTATGAGAATACTTAAAATAGTCCATGCGGTGGAGTCCTCTCTTTGCTTGAGGGTTTGTTTAGGTACTATCTGGTCCTACAGCGCTGTCCTCGAGACTGTTTACCTCTGGCACGCTTAACCATAAATCAACCCCTATTTAGGTAGTCTTTTGCTGTCAGGTTTACTGTGATGGATTCACGATTAATACCGTTCCCAATTATCTTAAAACCAAGCTCAAAGTTTATCGAGATAATCTCGCGGTAACTAAAGAGCCTATCCTTTAGTCCTGTCCTCAAGAAGTTAGATGATCAGTTTATACAAGTTAATATTCTTTTATAAAAATAATAGATTGATTTACCTGTATTATAAGTCTATCTTTTGTGGTACTACTTAAACCTTTTTTGCACTATAACAACAACCTTGTTACATGCTGCCTCTTTGGCTAGGCTATATGATCAAATCAGAACACTTGGTAATTATTATTTTATCAGAAATAATGCTCACCCCTCGTGCGTCTCCTCCAGGAAGGATTTCCTGATCCACGCAGAAGAAAACTGTACTCAATGATCGAAGGTCCAGCCAGATGATTATAGTAAATCTGTATTGAAATAATCAAATGAAAAGAATACTTGTTACAGATTATAAATGAGTACTAACTGACAGATGTAAAAATAGCTAAAGCTAGTGGGCTTCTTGCGTCTAGTAAAGCTGGCGTACTAGATTGTTGGTAGCACTTCCTTTGTTTGCTGCTTATATAGTCTTGAATTCGGCTGAATTCAGGTCCTGCCTTTGAATTGTTTTCCACTCAGCGTATCTCTAAGCAGACTCTCTAACCGTCTTTGATGCTAATCTTCCGCACAAGCTCAAGCATCTCCGCTTCTGACATCATCTCACAGAAAGTGGGTGATTTCCTGTTCCAGAAGCAGCCGCAGGAAATGTCATTCTGATTTGGGCCTCTCGCTGCATCACTACACTGGCTAGTTTGTTATACCAGTTAAATCTAGTCCCTTAACACCATATACAACAATAACAATCATTGACTCAAAAGATCTTTCATGCTTACCCTCTGGTGAAAGCTTCCTCTCTCTAGAGATGAACATCAGAAAATGAACACACTTGAACATTCTTGTTCTGAGGTGTGTGTATACACCTCAGTATAGTACAGTATAGTACAGTTTTCTTCTGCCTGGATCAGGAAATCCTTCCTGGAGGAAACGCACGAGGGGTGAGCATTTTTTCTGATCAAATAATAATTACCAAGTGTGTTCTGATTTGATCATATAGCCTAGCCAAAGAGGCAGCATGTAACAAGGTTGTTGTTATAGTGCAAAAAAGGTTTAAGTAGTATCACAAAAGATAGACTTATAATACAGGTAAATCAATCTATTATTTTTATAAAAGAATATTAACTTGTATAGGCTGATCATCTAGAAACCTTGGTGTGGTAATTGATGATCAATTGAACTTCACAGACCACATTGCTAGAACTGCCTGGTCATGTAGATTTGCCTTGTACAACATTAGGAGAATCAGGCCCTTCCTATCAGAGCATGCTACTCAACTCCTTGTCCAAGCTCTTGTTTTATCCAGACTTGACTATTGTAATGCTCTCCTGGCTGGTCTTCCAGCTTGCACAGTGAAACCTCTGCAACTGATCCAGAACGCCGCAGCTAGAGTGGTCTTTAACGAGCCGAAAAGGGCACACGTCACTCCTCTCCTCACAAAATTGCACTGGTTGCCAGTTGCCGCTCGCATCAAATTCAAGTCACTGACGTTTGCCTACAGAACAACCACTGGTTCTGCTCCCTTTTACTTTAACTCTTTACTTCAGACTTCTGTGCCATCCAGGAACTTGCGCTCTGCAAGTGAACAACGTCTTGTGGTGCCATCTCAAAGAGGCACAAAATCTCTTTCTCGGACCTTTACCATGACTGTTGCCTGCTGGTGGAATGATCTGCCTAACTCAACCAGAGCTGCTGAGTCCAGAGCCACTTTCAAGAAACGGCTGAAGACACTTCTTTTTCGACAGCACTTGATCCAGTAATACTAACACTTTCTCTACTACTCTATTCTATTCTGTTCAAAAAACAAAACAAAAAAAATTCTGTGTTAGATTAAACTGAGAAGGGTCATAGCACTTGCATATTGTTGTCCTACTGTTAGTTTAACTGCTTCTATTGTTCTCATTTGTAAGTCACTTTGGATAAAAGCGTCTGCTAAATGAATAAATGTAAGTGTGTGTATATATTTATATTACCCTAAGTTTTAGGCCACTTTGTTTTTTTCCAGAGGAAGTGAGAAAAGCGCAGTCTTGTGGCTTTTATGCTTAGCCTACACCATGCCATCCTGCATAGTTGCAGGTGTTTCCTTCCATTGTGCTTCTGGTGTGTCTGTGTGTGCGTATGCCACTCAGGCGCTGTCAAATATCACAATTATTCAGTGTTTTTAACCACATAGTGTTTATTTTAGGTTTCAGACATTTAAATTCACATAAGTACTAAAAAAACAATACATTTGGAATTTGTAAAAAACATACTGATGTCTATGGAAGCGGATATAATAATAATTAGGGCCCGAGCACCGATGGTGAGAGGACCCTATTGTTTTTGCTCTGTTTATTATTATTCTTCTTCTTCTTCTCCAAAGTGAATCGCTTTTTAGAGGGCCTAAACATGCTCGAAAACTCATGAAACTTTGCACACGCTTCAGAAGTGGTGAAAATTTACGTGTGATATGGTTTTCAAAATTGGGGGGGGCAAATTCGGTAAATTATTGCCCCCACATTTTGCCCCGGCTCTACGTTTCATGCACAGGTATGAAAATTGGTACATACATGTAATGACCCAATACCTACAAAAAAGTCTCTTGGAGCATAGCCCTAAACACAACAGGAAGTCAGCTATTTTGAACTTCCTCCTAGATTTTGGCCATTTTTCGTAATTTCCTGATGTTGTACTTTAACGAACTCCTCCTACAGATTTCATCTGATCCTCTTCAAATTTGGTGAGTGTAATCTGAAGGCCTTTGCGACGTTAAATTGCGAAGATCTTGAGTTTTCGTCGAAGGGTGTGCCCTCGGCAGCCTGACAAATGTTCACCCAATTTCGGCATTTTGGTGATATACCGTATGCATGATCAGATAAGTTCAATATTAATGTTGCTTGCAGTTCCGATGTTGCTAGGCAACCACAGACAGCCTGCAGTAACTCAGGCATACAATTTCCAATCCGCCCCAAACTTCACATGTTTGATAAGAGTCCTGTCCTGAACACATGACCATGCTCATTATGGTTATAGCAATAGCGCCACCTGCTGGTAGCAGGAAGTGTGGCAAATACAAAACGTGTTCGAAAAATCCTGAAACTTTGCACACGCTTCAGAAGTGGTGAAAATTTACGTGTGATGTGGTTTTCAAAATTGGGTGGGGCAAATTCGTTAAATTATTGCCCCCACATTTTGCCCCGGCTCGACATTTCACGTACAGGTATGAAATTTGGTACATACATGTAATGACCCAATACCTACAAAAAAGTCTCTTGGAGCATAGCCCTAAACACAACAGGAAGTCAGCTATTTTGAACTTCCTCCTAGATTTTGTGCATTTTTCGTAATTTCCTGATGTTGTACTTTAACGAACTCCTCCTACAGTTTTGATCTGATCCTCTTCAAATTTGGTGAGTGTAATCTTAAGGCCTTTACTAAAGGCGCCGGGTGGCGGTGGCAGGGGTGCGAGGGCCCTTTTCATCGCTGCTTGCAGCTTTAATTTCTATTATAATTAGACGACACGTTTTATTAATATCAGATTGTGAAAGTTAAACATTGTGTTAGTAACTTTAAAGTTAACTCTATTCTTCTCCCAGTTCACCGGCCACTTACTTTCATATATTTCGGGAGAAGTGGATGAATTCACGTGCTGTAAATCCAACAGATCCGATTCTCTGAACAGTGGCACAAAGTAACATGACGGTGCATATAGCTCAACTAACGCGATCGTTATAAAGGTGTTTAAACAACATAACACTTCCTCTTGCATATATTTGACAATCGGAATATCAAATATTTCATGCCATAGCTAACAAATTTGTGAATATTTTGAGTAGAAAAATGAAATAAAAGCAGATAATTAGTCATTCAGCGCTATTGTGGCTGCGGTGTGTCACGTGACAAGCAATGAAACATGTTTCCACCATGGAAACAATGCAGTGATCAGCTCTAAATAATGATCGCCTTGAAAAACTCTCAGGGGTCAGCCAGAATATTTTAAATTTACGTTTAAAAAGGTTAAATATGAATACACAGCCTGTTTTTTTTTTTTTTATTAAGAACAGCACTTTTTTTTTTTACTTAATATTTTAAGTACAGTAGGCTACAGTTTTTATTTCACTTTTAGGTGCAATACATTTGAATTGAATAATTAAGTTTTTTATTTACCTCTATGTAAGCAGCACAGTGCAGTGTTAATGTTCAAACTGTGTTTTTACAATGTTTAAAGTGGCTGACAAAAAGAAATATTCTTATTAGAAATTAAGCTGCCTCATTTTTGAGCTGTGCATAACTGTAGCTGAATAGTTAGGCCTACTACGCTACTGTATTTTTTATTATGTATTTATTACTTAGTGTAAAAAGTTTGAGAACCACTGATATAGATAATCCCGCGGTAACTAGAGAGCCTATCCTTTAGTCGTGTCCTCAAGAGTTAGGCGATCAGTCTCTACAAATTCGTATTCTATTAGAAAGATAATAGATTTCCCCTTTGTATTATAAGTCTACCTTTTAAGGTACTCTTCAACCGTGTTTGCTATACAACAATAACCCTGTCGTAAGCTGCCTCTTTGGCTAGGCTTTATTAATCAATCAAATCTCACAGTGATTATTCTTATATCAAAAGATTGCTCACCCTCTGGTGTTGTTTCCTCCAGTTAGGATCTCCCTGATCCAGAGAGAAGAGTGTGACACGTACCCAAGAATCCAAGGTCCTGTCAGATGATTTGAATAAATGTTTAACAATATTTATTAAAAGAATCAAATGAAAAGAATACTTGTTACAGATTATAAAATGAGTACTAACTAACAGAGAGATACTAGCTAGGCTTAAAGCTTCTTGCATCTGATAACTGCTGGCGTATCAGACTGGAGATTGCGAGTAAGAGCAGAGAGTCCTGTCCAGGTCTCTTCTTTTATAGTCTGAATTCAGCCGTCTTCATCATGACTGCTGTCTCTACAAGTGTAGTCCTGCTATTTCTGTGCAAGCGTGACTATGTCTAGCCAGCGGCTTGTTCTCCAGCAGCTGAAGATACAACAGTTCCTTTGTATTTGTGGATAATGACTCTTGTCACTGCTCTATCATGTGATTTGAGAGATGCAGAGATGAACAACAACCTCTTTGTTGATAGAGATAGAGATAGAGATAACATTAACGCATGTGAAAATATGTGTCCAGTGTCAGTATTATTATCAGCGATCCTGGCCTTCATTCTTCAAAAATACATCATTGAACAAGTATTTTAAATATACTGTCTTTGTTATTTCTACATTTATTTGGAGATTATTGCATAATAAAATATATTAAAGTATACAACCTTAGATGTTCTTAATCACAATTAATCAGAAAAAATGTGATTTAATGTAGTTATTTTTTTAAATGTTAAAATTCAGCTTTGATCACAGGAATAAATTACATTTTAAATAGTCAAATAGAAAAGTTATTTCTCAATATTAATGTTTTTACTGTATTTTTGATCAAATAAATGCAGGCTTGGTGAGCAGAAGAGACTTTCAAAAACAAAAAAAACCTTAACTGGTAACTTGCGTGTGTATATATATATATATATATATATATATATATAGTACAGTACAGGCCAAAAGTTTGGACACATTACTATTTTTAATGTTTTTGAAAGAAGTTTCTTCTGCTCATCAAGCCTGCATTTATTTGATCAAAAATACAGAAAAAAAAGTAATTTTGTGATATTATTACAATTTAAAATAATTGGTTTTCAATTTATTATACTTTAAATTATCATTTATTTATGTGATCCTTCAGAAATCATTCTAATATGATGATTCATTATCAAAGTTGGAAACAGTTCTGCTGCTTAAAGGGATAGTTCACTTTGAAATTAATTTTTGATATGTTTTAGTTTACCTCAAGGGCATCCAAGATGTAGGTGTCTTTGTTTCCGCAGTAGTTTCAATTTTGATATTTTTAGGTCAAACCGTTCTTGTCTGTCAGTCATATAATGCAGGTCGATGGTCACTGTCTCAAAACACAAGCACAGAGTCCAAATTAAAACAATTCCCCATCGTCCAAATGAAACAATTCCCCATCATAAGTACACATTGATGGCCTAAGACACGAAACGAGCGGTTTGTGTGAGAAAACGAACAGTATTTATATCGTTGTTATCTCTTGAAAACAGCACACGTCCAAATGATCTGACGGCACGGGCGGGTATAGATATATACATAGATGTCGCCTTGGCTACTGCAGTTCATTGGAACGAAACCATAGCCAAGCGACATCTAGTGTATATATCTATACCCGCCCGCGCCGTCAGATCATTTGGACGTGTGCTGTTTTCAAGAGATAACAACGATATAAATATTGTTCGTTTTCTCACACAAACCGCTCATTTCGTGTCTTAGGCCATCAATGTGTACTTATGATGGGGAATTGTTTCATTTGGACGATGAGGAATTGTTTTAATTTGGACTTTGTGCATGCTCTTTGAGACAGTGACCATAGACCTGCATTATATGACTGACAGACAAGAACGGTTTGACCTAAAAATATCAAAATTGAAACTACTGCGGAAACAAAGACACCTACATCTTGGATCCCCTTGAGGTAAGCTAAAACATATCAAAAATTAATTTCAAAGTGAACTATCCCTTTAATATTTTTTCATAACCTGTGATACTTTTTAGGATACTTTGATGAATAAAAAGTAAAAAAAAAAGAAAAAGAAAAGAAGCAAATGTTTTAAAAATAGAAATCTTTTGTAACAACAATATACACTACTGGTCAGTAATTTGGGGTCAGTAATTTTTTTCTTTCTTTTTTTGAAATAAATCAATACTTTTATTCAGCAAGGATGTGTTAGATTGATAAAAAGTGATAGTAAATAAGATTTATATTATTAGAAAATGTTTTTTATTTTGAATAAATGCAGTTCTTTTTAACCTTTTATTCATCAAATATATTAGACAGCAGAACTGTTTCCAACACTCATAATAAATCAGAATATTAGACTGATTTCTGAAGGATCATGTGATAGACTGGAGTAATGATGCTGAAAATTCAGCTTTGCATCACAGAAATAAATGATAATTTAAAGTATAATAAAATGAAAACCAATTATTTTAAATTGTAATAATATATCACAATATTAAATTTTTTTTTCTGTATTTTTGATCAAATAAATGCAGGCTTGATGAGCAGAAGAAACTTCTTTCAAAAACATTAAAAATAGTACTGTACTGTACATATACATATATATATATATATATATATATATATATATATATATACACACACACACACACTTATATAATATGTATATATAAATGGTTTATTAGCCTAACTATTAGGGCTGTGTATTGGCAAGAATCTGGCGATACGATACGCACTGCATACGGCGATATATTGGGGTTTTTTTTAAAGTAGGACTATAATTTTAGAAAAAGTAATATTTAAAAAAAGACATGATGTGCATAAGTCAAAGAAGTTTACTTTAGGTAAACAATTCAGTACACAGAAAATCAAACGGCCAGTTTGGGATTGTGGTTCACTGGTTCTTATTGAGCAAATTTTTATATGCTCAAGTAGGCAATAATAAAAGAAAATACACAGCGATTTTTTTGTGTGAGCATATCAGTGAACACCCCTGACCACTCGGTGAGTTTCACGTCTTTGTAAACGAAAGTTTAATGCATTTTAGGAAGGATTGTTCCAGTGCACATAGACTGCCATTGTGGAGGTGGGGGGGAAAGCGAAACAAACCTAAAATTCTCGGGACAGCAGCATGTGTCCAAATTTCTATCTTAACCGTTCTATTTCATCAGAAACGATCTGTAAACAGGGCTTTAAGTGTAAAATACCGAACTTACCCTTTAAACTGAGGATCAAGAGCCATTCGCAGTGTATCCTGTTCATCACCAGCATATCTCTCTCCCAGATCTTTTGCTATAGCAGCCTTGATGCTCTTCACGGTTTGTGTGTCATCCAGGTGTTCTTCTGTGCCCATGACAAGCTTTGCATAAAGTGGTGCAATGATGGAAACAGTAGGCATGCTCTCCTCTGACATCACTAAGGTAGCATCCTTCATGGGCTTGAGCACTGCTTCAGCACATGCAGCGTCAGCATCCGTGCTGTGAATATATCCTTCTACAGCAGAACATCAGTGTGAATATATCCTTCTACAGCGTAACGTTAGTGTGAATATATCCTTCTACAGCAGAACGTCAGTGTGAATATATCCTTCTACAGCGTAACGTTAGTGTGAATATATCCTTCTACAGCAGAACGTCAGTGTGAATATATCCTTCTACAGCAGAACGTCAGTGTGAATATATCCTTCTACAGCAGAACGTTAGTGTGAATATATCCTTCTACAGCATAACGTCAGTGTGAATATATCCTTCTACAGCAGAACGTCAGTGTGAATATATCCTTCTACAGCAGAACGTCAGTGTGAATATATCCTTCTACAGCAGAACGTCAGTGTGAATATATCCTTCTCACTCTTGCGGACCTCTGTTGACAGGAGTGCTGCACAGATGGCTGGCTGCTGCTCTAAAAAATCTGTCCACCATATCATACGAGCTGTTCCCCCTTGTAACAACATCTGTGATTTAGTCTGTGCTTTGGTAGCTTGAGCAGGTCCTGATTTTGTTTAAGGGCCGTCTTTATCACAAAATCCTTACAGTGCACTGAAACATTCGCTCCCTAAAAACTCACTGTTATCGGAAGTTCTGAAGCTCAAAACTTTAATCACACGGGACAGTTCGCTACAAAATGACATGTGATAGCTGATTTTAAAACACAAACCAATATTATATTTCAGCATAAACATACGTCGCTAGACAGGTAATGTCTAATCAAGCAAACATTTACAATTTATCTATGACTGAAATCTTGCACAAATATGTAGAGGGAAAACTCAAGTGTATACTTCACATTTTGGACAACCATTGTTTTTTCACATTTACATTTTGGTTATTGTTTTCTTTCTCACTTTAGATGCTGGAGAAAACACAGCCAGGCTAAAGCATTCAAAGTGGAAACTTCTGTCGTGGCTCAATAATCCAGGATTGGGACGGTGGAAGGAGCAGATCAGAGATCAGGCAGAGATCTACTGGTGCCCCTGAGGAACTGATTTACCTAATGCGTCAAACATTACCAAACATTTTCATCACTCACCTTCATGTCGTTGCAAACCTGTAAGACTTTCGTTCATCTTTGAAACACAAATGTAGATCTTTTTAATGAAATCTGAGAGCTTTCTGTCCCTCCATTTCACAGTTTATGCAACTACAACTTTCAAGGTAGTAAAGACATTATAACAATAATCAATATGACTCCAGTGGTTTAACCTCAACTTTATGAAGTGAAGTGAATGCTTTGTGTGTGCAAAAAAACCCATTGCATCTTTATTCACAAAATATACATCTCTGACACGTGTTCACGGAGCACCACGATTCATCAGGGTTGTGTTGGCGAGAGAGCCGGCCATCTCATGTGTCAGAGTGAGATACATCATTTGTGAATAAAGACGTAATTGTTTGTGCACACAAGACATCTGTTAAAAATATCTTCATTTGTGTTCTCCACAAAAGTCTTACGGGTTTGGAGCGACATGAGGGTCAGTAATGACAGAATTTACATTTTTGTGTGAACTATCCCTTTACTGTTTTCTAATGTGGTTATAATTGGTCATTGTTCTGTTTTATAAACATTTTTAATATTTTTAAGATTTATTGTTTTGAAAAAATGTTTATACAGAAAAGAAAAATTTGATAAGTCACAGTAAAAACTTTTAAATTGTTTAAAAAAAAATTATGTTTCAAATAAATGCTGCTCTTTTGAAAGTTCTATTCAAAGAATACTGAAAACTGTATCGCAGTTTCCACAAAAATATGAAGCCGTGCAACTGATAATAATACATTTTTTTGAGAATCAAATCATATTATAATTGTCACATCCACCGTCTGTCTTCCTCATCTGTCTTTGCACTACACTCCCCAGAATCCTCCTTGGCGCACACCTGCATTCACTCTCCTCTAAGTAATTATCATCATCACCTCGTCATCTCACCCCTTTATATTCAGCACTCAACGTTCAGTCATCATCTGGTCTCGTCAATACAAGACACACAGACTCCCTTCCTTCTTCTACCTGCATACTTACCGTCTGTAACCCATATAGAATATGCTGTCACTAAAGGGTTAACTAGTCGAGTGTCAAATCACATGATGCCAGTAGAGGGCGCGCTAGCACTGTTTTTCACATTCGTCATTGGGAATTCTCTTTTGTATCAAGCTGCATTAGAAAGCTCGAGTTCACGTGGCGAAAATAGATCGAAAAACTGTAATATTTGGTCAATTCTAATCAGGAGTTGTGTGGATAAGATGATCTTTTACTAGTAACCCGAGGATTGCATTGTGAGAGACGGTTTTCTGTGTTCTTCATCGTGTTTTCTGCCGAAATCTCCGATTGGTTTTTATCCTGGATTCAGTTTGGTTCCAAACCATACCGACTTCGATGGCGAGCCTGTCCCAGTGAGTGACATTCTACAGAAGGACCGTTTGGACGCAGTGTGGCCAGCTGTGTCGGATTCTCTTCTGTGGAGTGACTGAACTGATTCGTATCCAAACCTCGGATATTGGATTCCATGGATTCCAGATAAGGAAACTTGAATGTGTTTTGGTTTACTACCCGGGTAGATTGACTTTCTATTTTCCCAAGGACAATTTATTTTGTTTTCCTATTTTTTTTTCTAAATGAAAGAGCTCTATTTTATTTGGGGTATTTTCTAAAATAATTATGTGAATAGTGTGTTGCACAGTGATTGTGTAATAAACCTGCCAGCTGTTCTGTTTAAAAAAAAAAGTTACTTCTCCTTGTGAGTCTTGTCAATTACTGCTCAGAGCCTAGGTAATAGATATATAGCTATCATTCTAATTCAGGTTAGAGGTGCTACATCAAGCTTGGCGAGCCAGCCAGGAGCAGTTTGTAGTTATATCTATATTTATACAGAACAGCTTTGGCACATTTGTTCACAATTCATCGTAATCTCTCAGACTGTAAATTGATGTGTTTTATTTTTTGGGTTGTTTTGCAATTTCACTTACTGCAGCATGGATGTTATTCAGTCTAAGAACATTAAGGTGCCCAATTCAGTCCTAATCAGTGGGCTTTCTGGTACTGATGTAGATGATGAGGTGGTTGACTTTTTGGAGAAATATGGGTCCATTGAAAGAGTAGTTAAGATAGAAAGTTCTGATCCTGATTTCAAGAACACAGCTGTTGTTGAGTTTCAATTTGGCGCAGCTATTCAAACACTCCAGAGTGACTTACCATGTCACAGACCCTCTTCTGATCCTAACATTATTCACCACATCCAGCTTTTGTCTAGCATTTACACTGCTAATGTAGGATCAAGCTTAACCCAGTCCTACCTCTCTGAGTTAAAAGATGTAGCAAAAATGAGTGGTACAGATTTTGAGAAAGTACTGCTAGAGGAGTTGGCTAGGATTCAACACTCTGCAAAGCAAGACCGGCCATTTGAGCATGAAGACCCCTTGGTCAACATATCCCCACTGTATACCCCTGATACAAATACAGTGGTAGCCCCAGTAACTGACCAGACCCCAACTGAGCCAACTACTCAGTCCAAAGTGACAATGAATATGGATAGCATTCCGTTTCCACTCAAACAGGCTTATGAGGTTCCACATAGTGTTAGTAGAGCAACCTACCAGCTAACACCTGAACAACTTACTACACCTGAAGTCCAAAGAGTGGTGGTAGAACACATCGTAAAGAGCAATGATATGTCGTCAACACCTTACAGCTTTTCCAAGTGGAGGCCTTTCTCTGGAAAAATTCCATGTCCAAGCCTAGAAGTTGATTATGACACCTGGCGTAGCAATGCAGAGTTTTACCTCACAGATACCACAGTCTCTGACAAACAAGTGGTCAGAAAGATTTCAGAAAGCCTGCTTCCTCCAGCTGCCAATGTTGTGAAACATCTAGGGCCTCAGTCCAGTTCCCGTGAATATCTGAGTGTTCTTGACTCAGCTTATGGTACTGTGGATGATGGTGATGAACTCTTTGCCGCATTCCTAAACACCAACCAAAACGCAGGTGAAAAACCTTCTGCTTACTTACATCGACTACAGGCTACATTGAGCAATGTAGTGAAAAGAAATGGTATTGCTGCTGGAGACTCAGACCGCCAACTGCTGAAACAGTTCTGCAGGGGATGCTGGAACAACAGCTTCATCACAAATCTCCAGCTGGAACAAAAAAAGGATAATCCACCCTCATTTCCTGAGTTGTTGCTCTTACTACGAACTGAAGAAGACAAGCAAACTGCCAAGTCCTGCCGCATGAAGCAGCATCTTGGATGTCCCAAAACTAAAGTCCAGTCTAACTCCCTGAATGTGTACGATTTTGACACTGATGAGAAAGACATAGCAGCTGCTGCTGCAGAAGACACCCCTGATGCGAGTACAAAGAAAATGAAAAAACAAATAGCACAACTTCAAGCCCAGTTGGCAACCCTGAAAGCATCTATGGATGAGTCCTCAGCAAAAGCTACCTCCAAGACATTCAAGTCAAAGAAATCTAAGCCGAAAGAGCCTGCAGAGAAATCACCACAGCACAATGTGGGAAAATCCGGCAAGAAACCTCGCCCATGGTACTGCTTTAACTGTGGTGAAGATGGACATATAGCCCCATCCTGCAGCAATGAACCCAACCCAGTCGTTGTTGAGGCTAAACGAAAAGAACTCAGAGAGAAGCAGCGGTTGTGGGAAGCCCAAACTCAGCCAGAGTTAAACTAGGTTCTGTTCCTGTTGAGGGGCAAACAGGAACAAAGACTAACCACACTCGTCCCAAACCAAATGCTAAACAGAATACTTCAAGTTACTCGCTGAGCACAAAGCACCGGTCTAAAATACCAAAAGGGTTAATAGGGGAGAAATGCACCAGCAATGTTACTGTGTCAGGAGTAAACTGTAACTGTCTCCTTGACACCGGATCTCAGGTGACCACAGTATCAACTGCATTCTACAAAGAACACTTATCAAAGCAGCCAATCCAGCCTTTTAATCTACTTGATGTTGAGGGTGCTAATGGTCAGTTTGTTCCATACTTAGGGTACGTAGAAATCAACATTGGTTTCCCAAAAGACTTCATTGACACTGCACCTGAAGTATCCACATTGGCATTAGTTGTCCCTGATCTACGCTCCAACAGTGACTTACCTGTTCTGATAGGGACTAACTTACTTGATGTGCTATATGATGAACACTGCCAGAACAACACTCGGAAAAACACTTCAACTGTCTATGGTTATAGACAAATCCTCAGGGCACTTGAGCTCCGAAAAAGGCTGAACACCACTGGAGAAATTGGCCTCATGAAACTTAAAGGAAAAACACAGCAAGTCATTCCTGCACATGAGAAAGTTGCTGTGGAAGGTTATGCCAATGTCAGTTCTGCTAATACTGAGAAATGGGCTGTCCTGGAGCAACCAACAACCTCTGCCTTACCTGGTGGGATTTTCATTGATTGTTGTCTCATCACTCTGCCACAGCAGCACCAACTGAAGTTGCCTGTTTGGATCAGGAATGAAACAGACCATGATATAACAATCCCCGCAAACTGTGTTATTGCAGAACTACATGCACCCGAACAGATCCTTGAAAACGTTCACTTACCTGACAAAAACTCTGCTACTGTGAACTGTTGTAGTGCCACTGTTTCTCCATCGTGTCAAACCACCCAAAGAAACCTGACGTTTGACTTTGGTCAGTCCCCTCTGCCAGAGGAGTGGAAAAGCAGAATCACTGAGAAGCTCAACGGTTATGCTGACGTTTTCGCACACAATGACCTTGATTTTGGCCATGCCACCAAAGTCAAACACCATATCAAACTAAAAGATGAGACTCCTTTCAAGCAACGAGCACGGCCCATCCATCCTAATGATTATGAAGCTGTGAGGAAACACTTGAAATCACTGCTGGAAGCTGGTGTGATACGAGAGTCAGAGTCCCCTTACTCCTCACCCATCGTTGTTGTAAGGAAAAAGAATGGTGATGTCCGCCTTTGTGTCGATTACCGTAAGCTTAACCTGCAGACCATAAAGGATGCTTATGCATTACCAAACCTGGAAGAAACATTCTCCGCCCTTACCGGGTCAAAATGGTTTTCGGTGATGGACCTCAAGTCAGGCTATTACCAAATCGACATGGAGGAGTGTGACAAAGCCAAGACTGCTTTTGTGTGCCCCCTGGGTTTTTGGGAGTTCAATCGGATGCCACAGGGAATAACCAATGCGCCTAGCACTTTCCAGCGGTTAATGGAGAAATGTATGGGTGACATTAACTTGAAGGAGGTGCTAGTGTTCCTTGATGATCTAATCGTGTTCTCAGACTCCCTGGAGGAACACGAAGCCAGACTTCTGCATGTACTGCAACGGCTAAGAGAAAATGGTCTCAAACTCTCTCCCGAGAAATGCAAATTCTTTCAAACCTCTGTGCATTACCTCGGACATGTCGTCTCAAGAAATGGTGTGGAGACTGACCCTGGGAAAGTCAGTGCACTGAAAACTTGGCCAAAGCCCCAGACTCTTAAAGAACTGAAGTCCTTTTTGGGCTTTTCCGGCTATTATCGTCGTTTTGTGAAGGACTATTCCAAGATAGTTAAGCCACTAAACAATCTCACTTCCGGATACCCACCTCTCAAAAAAGGTCAGAAGATGACGACATGTAAAGGGAAGTATTACAACCCAAAAGAGCCGTTCGCAGAAAGATGGACACCTGCTTGTCAGGAAGCTTTTGAGTGCATAAAAGAAAAGCTGACCTCCTCTCCAATCCTGGGGTTTGCAAATCCAAAGCTACCATATTCTTTGCACACAGATGCTAGCACTACTGGTTTAGGGGCTGCTTTATATCAGGAGCAGGACGGACAAACACGGGTCATTGCCTATGCCAGTAGGGGCCTTTCAAGTAGCGAGGCGAGGTATCCAGCACACAAGCTGGAGTTCCTAGCTTTAAAATGGTCAATTCTAGAAAAGTTCCAAGATTATCTCTATGGTAATACCTTCACTGTCGTAACGGATAACAATCCATTAACCTACATACTCACCTCAGCTAAACTAGATGCCGCCAGTCATCGTTGGCTTGCAGCCCTTTCCACATTCAATTTCAACATCAAGTATAGGGCTGGAAAGAGCAATCAGGATGCCGACGGCCTCTCTAGGCGACCCCATGGTATGTTGGTTGATGATGACGCTGAACTGGAAGAGAAAGAAAGGATAAAACAGTTCACATCACATCATTTGGCATCATCAGCTGACCATCTAAAAGTACCTGCAGATGTGGTTACAGCTGTATGTCACAAACACCTTCTAAGAGAACCAGACAACTACTTACCTTCCTTTACGTTGGTTGAATCTCTGGCTCTCCAAGCCGAGGCTGTACCAGACATCTATGGTGAAGAAGACTTAATAGGACATGAAATTGTACCCACCTTTAGTGAAGTGGAACTCAGAGAACGACAGGAAGCTGACCCCATCATCAAGCATGTCATTAACTGGTTAAAAGCTGGAGACAAAGTACCCAGTGACATCAGTCCTGACTCCCCTGAACTCAAGCTGGTGCTTAAAGAGTGGAAGCGTCTTGAAATGCGAGATGGTCTACTGTACAGGAAACGTCAGTGTGAAGAGAAAACATCCTATCAGCTCATACTTCCAGAGTCACTCAGGGCAACTGTACTCACTTGTCTTCATGACGACATGGGGCATATGGGTATAGAGCGTACAACTGACTTAGTAAGGTCAAGATTCTATTGGCCACGAATGGCTGCCGACATCGAGTACAAGGTCAAAACATGTGGACGATGTGTTAGAAGAAAGACTCTGCCTGAAAAAGCAGCACTTCTTGTCAGTATCCAGACATCTAGGCCAATGCAATTGGTTTGCATGGACTTCTTATCGCTTGAGCCTGACACCCACAACACTAAAGACATCCTGGTCATCACAGACCACTTTACAAAGTACGCAGTAGCCATACCTACTAAAGACCAAAAGGCTACTACTGTTGCAAAGTGCCTGTGGGAGCAATTCCTGGTGCATTATGGGTTTCCTGAACGCCTGCATAGTGATCAGGGCAGGGACTTTGAGTCTCATACTATTAAAGAGCTCTGTGCCATAGCTGGCATCAAGAAAGTGCGGACAAGTCCCTATCACCCGCGAGGAAATCCGGTTGAGCGGTTCAATCGCACCCTTCTTGGCATGTTGGGTACCCTAAAGGATAAGGAGAAGAGTCACTGGCGGGACTTTGTAAAACCACTCACACATGCCTACAACTGTACCAGAAATGAGGTTACAGGGTTTAGCCCCTATGAGCTGATGTTTGGGAGACAACCCAGGTTGCCTATAGATATTGCATTCAGTTTACCTGTCAGAGAGGGGAAACCAGCATCTCACTCACAATATGTGCGGAATCTCAGGTCTAGGCTAGAGGAGAGTTATCAAACAGCCATTGAAAACTCACAGAAAGTTGCTGACAGGAACAAACGCCGTTTTGATAAGAGGGTCCGAGAATCTACCCTTGAAGTGGGGGATAGAGTCCTGGTCAGGAACGTCCGGCTGCGGAACAAGCACAAACTTGCTGACAAATGGGAGTCTGCTGTGTACTGTGTCCTAAAACAGATGGGAGATTTACCTGTGTACATGGTTCAGTCAGTAAACCAAGATGGTCCAATCCGCACTCTGCACAGGGATCTTCTGTTACCATGTGGGCAGTTGTATGAAGCTGAAGAAGATGAACCAGATGAGCCAAGGGCCACACATCGTCCCAGGACACGACAAAATTCTCCTCAGCAGCAAGAAAAGGAAGATTGTGAGTCTGAAGATGACTACACCGTCTTTCCTGTGAAATCCTCAGTCTTTACCGAGGAAAGGTTCACAAATCTATACGACATCCAAAGAAAGCTGGATACATCGGCCCATTTTCCCGGAAAGAGTGATTTGAGAAAGACATTACCACCCCAGTCTCCAGGGGAGCTCTTGGCAGGTAATGAGATGGCATTGCCAGCAAAAGAAGCAGAGGCATGTCTTGAAGAGGCTGGAGAATTCCAGCCAGAGACTACTGTTGAACAACCTTCTACTGAGGATGTGGAGATCTTGCCTGAGCCAGGCAATGTGATGCCAGCTATCACTCTGGAAGATGATGATGTTCCCTTGTTGGATTTTGGTGATCCAGAAGATGGAAATAATAAAATAGGAGTACAGAAAACTGACATTGAAATCCCTGACGGTTGTGATCAACAAGATGAAGAAGTACTTGGAGAAGTTGTGGACGACACATCCGTACGTCGATCTGAAAGGTCAAGGCGAGCACCGGGCCGATTCCACTATCCACAGTTGGGAAAACCCCTCATCTCATTTGCTCAAAACCTTTTAGATAGTTTCAATCATACACTCAGTATATTTAGTGAATATGAAAATAAAGAACTTATAAGTGTTTGAGCCAGAATATTATAGCACATGAAGGGACTCATGCTGATTTAGGAGGGGAGTGTGTAACCCATATAGAATATGCTGTCACTAAAGGGTTAACTAGTCGAGTGTCAAATCACATGATGCCAGTAGAGGGCGCGCTAGCACTGTTTTTCACATTCGTCATTGGGAATTCTCTTTTGTATCAAGCTGCATTAGAAAGCTCGAGTTCACGTGGCGAAAATAGATCGAAAAACTGTAATATTTGGTCAATTCTAATCAGGAGTTGTGTGGATAAGATGATCTTTTACTAGTAACCCGAGGATTGCATTGTGAGAGACGGTTTTCTGTGTTCTTCATCGTGTTTTCTGCCGAAATCTCCGATTGGTTTTTATCCTGGATTCAGTTTGGTTCCAAACCATACCGACTTCGATGGCGAGCCTGTCCCAGTGAGTGACATTCTACAGAAGGACCGTTTGGACGCAGTGTGGCCAGCTGTGTCGGATTCTCTTCTGTGGAGTGACTGAACTGATTCGTATCCAAACCTCGGATATTGGATTCCATGGATTCCAGATAAGGAAACTTGAATGTGTTTTGGTTTACTACCCGGGTAGATTGACTTTCTATTTTCCCAAGGACAATTTATTTTGTTTTCCTATTTTTTTTTCTAAATGAAAGAGCTCTATTTTATTTGGGGTATTTTCTAAAATAATTATGTGAATAGTGTGTTGCACAGTGATTGTGTAATAAACCTGCCAGCTGTTCTGTTTAAAAAAAAAAGTTACTTCTCCTTGTGAGTCTTGTCAATTACTGCTCAGAGCCTAGGTAATAGATATATAGCTATCATTCTAATTCAGGTTAGAGGTGCTACACATACATGGTTGATCCATGGTCAAGTCAAGTCAAGTCAGCGCATTTATATAGTGCTTATAACAATATAGATTGTTTCAAAGCAGATTTACAGTGATAATAGGAAATTAAAGTAACAGAGATTGTTTTGGCTTTACAGCAGCTCTAGAATAAAGTTATTGTCCAGCTAAATTTAGTTTTGATTGATTCACTTCTGTTGCAAAGATCATTAGTTATTAACTAAGGGGCCGATTACACGACACCGTTCTAACAGAAAACCCTTAATGCGCTCGGCCAGCTCGGGCCTGCTCATTTGCACAACAACAGTGCCTGGTGGCTCGAGAACGCAAATCTTGAAATAAGTTCCAAGGTGCAAGCGGTGAAATTTTTTGAAAAACGTTATCATCTCCACGTAAACTTCAAAAACACAAATCTGTGAAAACGATGATGGCGTGCACATGCGTATTTCGTGTTTAGTCTATAGGTATGTGCGTTTTAATGTATATGTGCACAGGCATGTAGTCTTTCTTTACAAATTGGATGACCTCACCAAATTACTTGTCTGGCGTTAAAAATTCATAATATATATATATTTTTTTTCGATTCCGCATATCAATGTGAACTAGAATCATTTTGACAACATTTTATCTGTACAGAAGTAAAGGGAAGGGAAGGAGGCCTTCACAGGGGAGAAACTACTTGACACTTCAGGACTGCGTTGTCGTCGTAGGACGGCGCAGGTCCTTCATTAGATCTGGATACGGCCTGGATCCGGCGAACTGCAGTAATGATGCCATTCTTCTGATTTATGTGAAGTGTTCCCGGTTCCGGCTGATCTAATCTATGTAGCCTAACATTGAATTATAAAAATTGATAATGTGTTATGTGTATGCTAGGTCAAAGAGATGTGTTTTTAGTCTAGATTTAAACTGACAGAGTGTCTGCTTCCCAGACAATGTTAGGAAGACTGTTCCAAAGGTTAGGTGCTAAATAGGAAAAGGATCTACTGCCAGCAGTCCAGTGGCAGTGAATGGCCATTTCTGTTTTGAAGTCCATAAAAGTGCATCTATCTATCATAAAAGTGCTCCACACGGCTCTGGGTGGGGGGGGGGGGGGGGGGGGGTTGTTAATACAGGCCTTCTGAAGTGAAGCGATGCGTTTGTGTAAGAAAAATATTAATATTTAACACGTTACAAAGTAAAATTCTAGCTATACACAGTCTACTTGCGTATAAAGCGCAACTTACGCAACTTATGACGTCAGAAGTAGCGTAGTGCGTCATGGCGTAGCAGAAATATCAGCAGTACGTCGCATTACTCGCATAAGTTGCGCTTAGACATATATTTTATACTTTATAGTCGAATATGTATGTTTGTTTGGCCGGAAGCTAGTTATTTTACTTCATAAAGTTTTAAATATGAATATTTTTCTTACACAAACTCATCGCTGTGCTTCAGAAGGCCTTTATTAACCCCCCCGGAGCCGTGTGGAGTTTGTTTATGATGGATGGATGCACTTTTATGGACTTCAAAACAGAAACGGCCATTTACTGCAATTATAAAGCTCGGAAGCATCAGGGTGTCATATACATCTAGGATGACTTGAGGGTGAGTAAATCATGGGCTAATTTTCATTTTTGGGTGAACTATCCCATGTATCCCATTAGCATAACAATACAATAAATAAATGCAATTTAAAAGCTAAGGAAACAGAATCATCATACAAATTATTCAAAGTTGCTCAGAATATTGTCAAAATGCCATATACAGTGTTAATGCACTAATAACCAACACAATTATTATCTTATAAGCGTATAAGAGCATGAATTTTTATTGCACGTATTGTTGACTGGTGAAGTCAAACATCATTAGTGCCGACATGAATAATTAGCATTAGCCAGCATTTTTAAAATTGCTTTGATGTCAGGCGCTCTGGTTCCCGGGCAAACATGTGACTATGGTGGCTGGTGTCTCTATGTACACGTTTCGTGTAATAAAATCACCAATAACTAGGGCACATTTAACAGGATTCTCAGTGGGTGTTTCATGGAGTGGGGAGAACCTGTTTGATATTGTAATCGGAACGGAAGAGTGGTGTTTTGTCCCACGACTATAGCGCCTCACGGTCACCCAATTGCCCTGCTGCATGGGCTCTACAGCCAGAACCGAACAATGTACAGAGATCACTAAGCTAGTCGCATACAAAGCAGTATCTAAACCCCTTGTATTCTTACTATCCTCAATTAAAGTTTGGATGCATGTCTCTAGTTCTTAAATCTTCTCCGTCAGCCTGACTATGTCCCTGCATTTATCACATGTGAAGCCCTCAGTGCTGACAGAAGTGCTATACTATACATGTGGCATGAAGTGCAAGTGACAAGTGACAGGAAGCTATAGGGACAAAAAGTTCCAAAGTTTTAAAAGGTTTTGTTTCATCACTCCACAGAATAGAATCCAAAAACTAATGTGGTTTATCTATATGATTTTGAGCAATTGGAGCCGACTTTTCTTGTGCTTTTGGGTCAGTAGTGGTGTACGTCTTGGAGTTCTGGCATGCATTTTTTACACACCTTACTGTGCAAGCTGAAACCTCATTGTGTGTTGCCAAGTCTTTCTGTAGGTCTTTTGCAGTCACTTGAGGGTTTTTCTGAACCTGCCTTCTCAGAAATCTGGTTGCAGCCATTATAGCTTCCTTTTTCTGCCCCGTCCCGGTAGTGTAACCACTGTTCCTTTAACTGTGAACTTGCAAACTATGCTTCCAACAGTGTCTCTAGGAACATTTGGTGCATTCACTATCTTTTTGTATCCTGTTCCTTGTTTGTGAAGGGCGATGATATCTTCTCTTAACTTTTTGGACCATTATTTTGACTTATATTTTGACCATATTTCTAACATGCAGTCAAACCTAGCCAGTTCAGATATTTCATGTGTTCTAGCTCAAGCACACCTGGTGCAACTAATGAAGGCCTTGATTAGTTGCATCAGGTGTACTTGAGACAAAACCTGTTTTGCAAATGTGTGCTGTTGTGAGGGATTCTCTTCAGGGGGGTGAATAATTCTGAGGCTGCAGAAGTCATTAAAAGTTGCATTTTCAGTTGAATTTGGGGAAACCACTTGAAACATTTGTTGTGTTGTTGAGTTATTTCAATTACTTTTGTTTGATTTGTTCATTGCAAACACCTGAAAGTGTGTATATATATATATATTTAAATATATAAAAATATATAAATAAATAATATAGGCTATATGTATGTGTGTGCGTGTGTAACATTTTCATATATGCACCATACTTGCCTCAAACAACTCTGTTGTTATTACTATTATTATTATTATTATTGTTGTTGTTGTTGTTGTTACATTGAATTTACTTCAATATGTGAATTATATTTTCAGAAACTGAACACATTTAGCGTTATCAGGCTTTTATTTGTGCTTAATAGATAAAACAACGGAGCTGCACTCGGGTTTATGGTTGCTATAAATTTGACATGCCAAAATATGGCACTGTTTTCAACACTTCTAATGCTTAGAAAATAAATCTTTTCCCGAAACAATGAGAGAAAAGATGCAAAGATCTAAGAGGCTTAATTCCTCCATCCCTACCTCGTGAAGTTCACTGGGCAGGACACTATCACTATTAGGACGCCCTTGACGTCTCCGTTCAGGTTCTACTGGTACACCTAAAAGAAAAAGGATCTCTGGGACCATCTGGTGGGGTAACTCTGTCTTCAGTGAAGAGAGAACAAGTTTCAAGAGTCTTTATCTCTGATTTATCTATGAACGTAAACCATGATGATACTTCCAAGGACAAAAATCACCTTGGTGGGATTCGGCTATAGTTTTAATAACATGATGTTAGGACTCCATCTAGTGGTGTTTTGATGGTCTAAACACCTACTATTAATACTAATGGAACATTCAGTTACATAACCTGTCATTTTTTTCCCTTCCTGGTGGTCTATAATATATTATATGAGCCATATCTCTAACTGGACCAAGCTAATAAAAAAAAAATCTTTGTATTCATGGCGATAGGTGTTAGTTTAAAAGACCACTGCCATATTGGTTTTTCAGTAAAACAATGTGAAAGTAAAAAGCATAAATGATAAGTGCAGCAGCACATCATGCAAAAACACGTGGTTCAATCTTTTTCCTCAGTTATTTTACTTATTTATGGTTATCTTTGTGTCATAACAACTTATTGTGGTTATTTAGGGAAAACTCAATATGTCAGTTGTAAACTGGGAAGGATTCGAGTGTCCGTCCTATGCAAGGCAAGTATAGTGCACATGCAGAACATTTTAGGGTTGAGAGTTCTCTTTATATTTCAATGGGGACAAGAAAGTGCAATTTAAAAAATTCAAATCATGTTGATTATCTCTGGTGTTAGGAACCAATTGAGAAGCTGAATTTTTTACAGATATAAATCCTCTACGGCTCCATTCTAATGTAAAAACTATGGTTACAGACACAGGGATAGTGGAAACCTGGGGAAAAGACTACTTAATTCATGCATTTTGAGAAATGTAAAGATATACAACTGTATTATGAACCTAACAAATAATAAAGATGAAGTGTATTTTATTGCAAGTTTATCAATTAGGTCTATTTTAGGTCTTTTTTTAGACGGATGGTTCCCAGACTAAACTGCATTATTGAGCTGTTTTTAACTGAAAACAACTTGCACTGACGTATCTTACAATATATCAGTGGCATTGTTTTGTCTCGAGATGCACACCAGTGTCCTTTTCTAAGGCACGTTTATAAAAGCTACTTAATTGAACTAAGGCCTCCTCCTGGCTCAATCTAAGAACCTGTGTCTGTGAAACCAGGCCATAATGTCTTAAAACTCTTGCAATGTAAGTAAGCTTTAAATGTCCCTAGACATAAATGTGCAAAAACTGCATGAATTAGCATTTAAATTTGTTAAGAAGATATTGTGTATTGTGTTAAATATATGAACACATTGGATTGTATATGTGCTTATATAGGGTAAATTTTGTTGCCATCAGATGATAGACAGTCCTTGAGCAGCATCCTCATTAAACTCCTGGGCCACTCTGAGTTGATTTACAGCTGCAATAGCATTTACCTGCGTGCAGCAGTGAAGAGAGACCATTGTTTGGATGGTTAGGGTCCTTAATGATTTTCCTGGACCTCTTGAATTAAATGTTCTGTAAGGTGGAGAGAGCATGATAATGCATTCAGCGGAGCGTTTCGATCTCTGCAGAGCCTTGCAGTCCAGAGATGTGCTCTTTCTAAATACTGTGTAAGAGAATGCTTGTGGTGTATGAATGAACTTAATATCTCACAGAGGTGGTCAGTAACAAAGTACATTTACTTGAGTACTGTACTTAAGTACACTTTCTGAGTATCTATACTTAACTTTTCTTTTTCATTTTTTTTTGGAAACTTTTTACTTTAACTTCACTACTTTTGAAAGACAAATATCGTACTTTTTACTTCACTACATTTCTGTCAAGGTCCTTGAGTAGAAGTAAGTAACGTCAGTCAGGGGATGATTTCGGTCGCAGGGGTTGCATTTTGGTTGGAAATGAAAGTCGGGTTGATGTCAACACCCAACATCGGACAGACGTTGGATTTTGGTTGGAAATGAAAGTCGTGTTGACGTCAGAACCCGACTGATGTTGGTTTCTGACGTCAACCCGATTTTCATTTTCAACCACAATACAACATTTGTCCATCGTTGGAGATTAACATCAATCTGACGTTGGATTCTGACATCAACCTGATTTTAATTTTCAACGTTGAGTTTGGTCTTCTAAATGTGAATATTGTCATTGTTTTGGAGCACACTAGCTTATAGATGGAACTGGATAAATATTCTGAATGTTCTGATCCAATCTGACTTCTGACCTATAATGCAGCCTGGATCATAATCATACACTGTTCGTTCATTGGTCAGAAGAGAACTGGCCCCCGACTGAGCCTGGGTTCTCCCAAGGGTTTTTTCTCCATTCTGTCACCTGATGGAGTTTTGGTTCCTTGCCACTGTTGCCTTGGCTTTTGGCTTGCTTAGTTGGGGACATTTAATATTCAACAATATTATTGATCTGCCTTACTTAAGGTGGAAGATAACACAATTTTATTCTAGAAACAAACTTTGTTGTATTATTTTCATGTTATCACTGTGAAGCTGCTTTGATGCAATCTGTATTGTAAAAAGTGCTATACTGTATAAATAAAGATGACTTGACTTGACTTGATAGATAACAGTAAGGCTATTCATACTAAAAGCCAAAAAAAAAAAAATTAAATAGGGCACTAAACAGCCATTTGGGTGTCCGAAACCATTGTGGATGTCATTGAGTGCACTTGACATCCACTACTGTTCCAGAGTCTACTACTGGAACTGTGTTCTAGAAATAAATTTGATCTTGATATGAGGGTAGGCAGGCATAAATTCAGAGGCATAAGGTACTGTAGGCTAAGTATTACATACAACAATGCAACAATAATAAAACAATGCATTGACATTTACTTTTTACTTTTGATATTAAGTACTTTTAAAAACGAGTACTTCTGTACTTTACAACTTTTACAGTACAAGTAAAATTTGACCAGTATCTGTACTTTCACTCAAGTAAGGAAGCTGTGTAGTTTGTCCACCTCTGGTATCTCAAGGGGAATCCTGAACTTCCTCAAAAGTCTGAGGTGTGGAGGTGGTGGATAAGATGCAGGGCTGTGATGTGAATAGTGGTCAGGATGGGGTGTGTGTCTTGAAGCCTTCAGGGTATGAAGGATAAGGCTTTTGGCAGCTGTGTAAACAGTGTCTTGAACTTAATTCTGGCAGAAATTGCAGCAAGTGGCCAAAACTGGAGCAATAAGAGATTGTATTTAAAAATCTTTAAAAAGGCTATTCTTCATAAGGAGGCTTTGCTCCTTCTGTGTTTGTTGTAATGCTCAAAATGTATGTTCTTGTCTGTCGTACCTTTGTTTGCCTTGTAATGGCTGTGGCCTGCTCTTTGCTCTCCATACTGTCCTGTAAAAATAAACAAACTATATGTTAAAAATAGACATTAGACATTATTAGCACATATTACTAGTCTTGAGGTGAACAATTCATCAGAATGTTTACCACCCAACCGCCAGTCTGCTGTGAGCTAGAGATGCTGAGGAGGTGCATTAAAATCAAGCTGCGCCCTCATAATACTCAAGTAAGGTAAGTCATAACTTTTGTTTAATATGGACATAATGGCTTAACAGGAAATATATTATTTCACGGAAAAAGACACTGGCTGTGTCCGAAATCGCATACTCTCTTGAGTAGGGACTTATTTTGAATAAGTAATTACTCCACGACCGCTAATAAAAAGTATGTTCTAGTATTAGTGTGTGTAGTATGAATTTAACTATAGAATTATCATGTGACCTATACCATAGTCAGTTATGTCGCTTCACTGCCATTAACAAATCCTCTCCCGTGGCCTCATGGGACAGTAAAGTGTCAATCGTTTGCTAACCTAAGATTCTAGCTGGAAATAGGTCATCCGGGTACTTTTTTGCCTATTTGAGTACTGTGAATTCAGACATACTATACTGTTCTTCGCCTACTATATAGAAGTATGCAATTTTGGATGCAGCCAAGGTGTCTTTCTGCCATTCCACCTCAGGATAGCTGATAAGATTTCAGACATAGTACCCACAAACCAGCTCACACAGTGTTTGGTGTATATTGCACACAAAAATGGCTTTTCTAAAAGTTTTCTAAATCACCAGGCCCTACAATATATGATTAGATTTACGCAATCTCCAGGTGCACAGGTTTTGTGCTGGGGAAAGTCATTGTTTAAGCTGCTACAGTGAGGGCTTCTGAAAAATTCATTGGACTTGACAAAAGTTGGCTATGATTGCATCATCGGATTTAAATGAAATCCATGCTTAATAGCAAGTTAATGTAATATCCTGTGCACAGCTGTGGATTCCTCTTTGTTATGTCTGTGACATAATCACTACTTTTAACTTTTGGATGGACTGTAATTCTGTCCACAAAATTTACAAACATTTTCTACTCATTTCTTTACTGTTTTTTTTTTTTTTTTTTTTTTTTTTTTTTGTAGTAGTAGTAGTTCCCTGGACCTGTTACATTATTTGAGTTATCACTGAAATTTTTGATATTACAGTAAATTAATTTTATACAGTTAGCCGGTAACACTTTATAATAACTTGAATTAATAAATCATTAACAAACATTATATAATGCTTATGTAACAGGTACAGAAAGTGTTCTGTTAAATGTATGTATTGTTTATTATAATTCACACATAATTGTTAATTTATATCTGGTATACCTGCCTGAAGAATGAGCGTTTTCCCCTTTAATTGTTGTGATGTCATAATGAGTCTACATAATTTCCTGTTTTGTCTCCTCCTTTTCCTCTTGGCATTGTTAATGCACTAAAGAGGTGAGGATTTTTCTGGCTCCTGATAATCTTAATTGTTATTATTTCTTTTATGCCAAATATTCACTGCAATTTGTGTGTATTGTGTTATTTTACTTATCTGTGTGGTTATTTTCGTCATTTTACCCTATTTAAGTTATATTTTTGTCTTTTGTCTATATGATGAATGCTCATGGTGATTAAATGTACATCACATTTGTTTATAGAAGCATTATAAGGGCGATTCACTCAGAGTCAGAGGCTGCTGTTATTTGTTTTATATATAAGGTATGTTATCTCTGTATTTTCCTCTTTTTAAACATTACATGATGATTAACAGATAATTTAATGTAAATTGAAATGCTTACAAATGGCATTTAACTTTCCATTTATATGATTAAGCACTTTAAAAAAATCTAAATGATTTCAACAAATGGTTTACAATGATTAAAAGCTTAATAAATTGCCCCCTGTTCACTGTTGACCCCTTGGCAAGCCTTAACCTACCCATACCACCAAACCCTTCCCTAACCTTATATCACACCTCAATGTTTGCTATAGAACATGAACACAATAATGTCAGGGAACACAAGGAAATGGTGAGTAACTTTAGTAGAAATGGTTAATTGACAACAGATGAATGAAATGGAGAAATGACTGAGAAGGATGACAACCTGTAATGGTACGTGGCACCACACACACCTTTAGATAGCAGATTTGCATTAGGTAATATATGAACTGAACTGAAGTTTAATGACATTTGTAAGCATTTTAATTGACATTAAATAATGATCTGTTAAGCATTATGATGTTTGTTAATAATTTATTAATGAAAGTTATGTTAAAGTGTTACTAGTTATCCTTAAAAGTTTGACAAAATAGCTAATTGTGCATGTACCCATACTGTTCAATAGTTTGGGCCAGTATGTTTTTTTTTTTTGTTTTTTTTTTTTTTTTAATAAAGTAATACTTTTATTCAGCGAGGACATTGGTGACAATAAAGACTTTTTGCAATGTTTTAGTTTCAAATGCTGTTCTTTTGAGCCTTCTATTCCTCGAAGAATCCTGAAAAAAATGATCACGATTTCCACAAAAATATTAAGTAGCACAACTGTTTTTAACATTGATAATAATAAAATGTCACATTGTTTACATTCAGTCAAATGCTCAGCTATACAGACACAGTCATCTGAAGTCAGTTGCACCCTTTAGTGTTTATAATCCTGTCCTTTGCCACTAGCCTGTAAATATAGTAAGTTCTACGGTTCTCTCGGTCATTCATTTTTATTACAATTTGACTGTTTATAAGAAGATTGACAGCTGCAACACCTTGAGCTATTCTCCTTGAGCTCAATATACACTTTTTAATAAGTAGCTATAAAATGAAAACGAACAACGATTGAGATTGAAAGACCTCTACAGTCACGGATAAGTTTTCTATCAGATTGTGTGGAGCTCTTTAAATTGTCCATCAGTGCGCGCGCGCGTGCGTCCGCGCGCTCGAGTCAGTACCGAGACGAGCGAGCGCTAGCGGAGGCAGCAGTGGCGCATCTCACATATCTGCCGCTGGATTATAACGGCTGCTTTAGGATGTGAACGGGTTTCGGCCTCGGCACCGGCCAAAGCTTCTGTTTTCCCATGACAAACAGATGCGACAAGAGAGCGAGCGAGCGCGCGAGTGAACGGTACAGGGGAGCGGAGAGATCATCAGTATTATTATGAGAAAAGAGGACGGGGTTTTCGGAGCCGTATTTGTTTTGCTCGCGGAGATGAGGCGGGGGGTAGTGAGTCGCTACAAAATCGTTGGGCTCCGGCCAAGCATTAATCTGTTTTAGCACACATATACCGCCGCGCTTGCGTTTACATCGTCAACAGACGCGTTTGATCGCTACGGTTTGCATCGCAGAAAAATAATGCAGCTGTCTCGAGGACATCTGTGAGATTTGCGGACTGCTGTTGCCGCTGCCATGACAGACGCAGGCTTTACCGAGCAGGCGGTGTGAGACGAGCACGGCCCCAGCTGCAGCAGCACGGCCGATGTGGGCTGCGTTTACCGGGGGAGATTAAATCTGTAAATACTGCTCGCGCTATTCCTCTTTAACCGTTTGCAATCTCAGGGAAAAATGTCCTCTCGGTCTGCTTTACCGTCTGCGAACGACCGGAGCACAGATCATGTAAGTATCATCATTTCAAATGAATTATTATTGTTGTATCATCTAGGCGCTCCGTTTCCACACAACGCCCAGTATTTAACGTCAGATGCACGGTCATTTTTACAACCGGGATTGAATATCAGGAATTCATTGCCTGGTATCGTTCATTCATGGGAGGATGGAGAGGCAGGATACAGTGGCCCATGTACGCGTAGCAGGTTCTTTGGAAAAACGGGCCGCATCCTTGAATGTGCAAAGCAGCAAAAGAGGCGCTGCGAAACGCGCAGGCAGTAGAGCGCCATCCGCATAGTGTACACATCAGCGCATCATCTGCGCACGAGCGCGCGCTCTTCTCCCAGAGAGGGGTTTTGCTTCATTGGCAGAATTTGCGGGAGAATAGCAAGAAGCTCTGAGCACCCTGTCTCTGCAAATTATAAAATGAATATGACCTTTTGGGGCTCCAGAGTCATATAGGGAGGATGAGCTTTTAGCGTTAGCTGTGATCTGCCGTCTCTACAGTTGCGTGCTCCGTACTCAGACGCACTGGCTGGTGTAGTGGCCTAGCAGTCATGCGCCAGCACATTACAGTGTGTTTTATGACCTGACCTAGACTTCTCTGTTGGTTAATGTATTTAGTGTTGCTCCAGTATCTTAGTAAACAATCTAAAACAACTATGGTTTTACTTAGCCTAATTCATTTAGGCCTACTTAATAAAAGAGAGTGCTGTTGATGCAAAATCAGTAGGGATTCAATTTACCTGATGTTTGACTGCTTGATTGAAACTGTCTGAAAGCTTATTAAAAAATTATAATACAACAAAATCTCAGCTGATGGTAACGCTTAATGAATATAATTAGACTTGCTGTATATTTTAAAGCAAGCACCAAGGTAAACGTTTTAAGTAATTCATTAAAGTGTGCACAACTAATTACATTTTATGTGAAGGATCAGGTTGTTGATGTCTTAGAAACGAAAAAAAAAACGTTTTGCATTTGGACTGTCTGCCTCTTTTTACACTACCATTCAAAAGTTTGGGATTTGTCAGATATTTTTCAATGTTTTTTTATATAGCCTAAGTCTCTGATGCTCACCAAGCCTGCATTTATTTCATCAAAAATACAGTAAAACAGTAATATTGTTACAATTTAAAAGAACTGTTTTCTATTTGAATGTATTTTTAAAATGTAATTTATTCCTGTGATGTCAAAGCTGGATTTTCAGCATCATTAGTCTTCAGTGTCACATGATCCTTCAGAAATCATTCTGTCGATTTGCTGCTTAAAACATGTCTTATTATTATCAATGTTGAAAACAGTTTTTCTGCTTAATATTTTTCAGTGCTACATTTTTTCAGGATTTTTTTATGAAAGTTCAACAACATTTATTTGAAATGGAAATCAAACATTATAAATGTCTTAAAGGTCACTGTTTGATCATCCTTTTGCTAAATTAATATTATTTTTTAAGAAGTCTTACTGACCCCAAATGTTTTGAACGGTAGTGAACGGTAAAAAATTACTCCTTTTCTTTCAAATTCAGCATTGTTATTCTTTAGACCAACTGCCGAAACATGCACAGGATTCTGGGATGTCATAGACAACAAATGATATATTTGTCATCAAAAAACAACCAGATGAAGACATCTTAATAAATAGTATGTGACACATATGGATGTTGACTTCTTACCTTTGTGTATAAACTGTGCAAAGGCAGCATTTTTCAGCTTTCAGACAGAACACTAATATGGTGGTTATTAAATGTAACTCTGTAGCACATGATGTTTCCTTATATGGGACAGAGACAGAGTTTTAGGATACAGAGGTAAGATAATGTGCATGGCACATTTTATTGAGCAAACATGTTCTGATCATAATATACCATATATTATGGAAAGTTGGGGCATTTAAAGGTCTTTGCACAGGATGCATAAGATAAAACAACCTGATCATTAATATAAAGAAAATGTGAGCCAGATCTGGACTAAGCTTACTTAACACCCACACATGCTCTCTCACATTTGGGATTCTCCCAATAAACCCTTTTCAAATAGGAGCAGTCTATGAAATATTCTTTATTTATTTGGTTATAATTTTTCAAAAATAAGAGTGAGACCTGGTTCACAGTGTGTGCAGTTTGGCATATTGTGTATGTAGCGTAGGATGCTGTGTGTGAGGTAGAGTCCAGTAAGAGTATGGCAGGGCATCGTTAGTAATTTATTCAATCCCTGAGCTGTAATCCCGTGGTCAGCGGTGCAGATGTGGACCTGCATGGGCATGTTTTGATTTCTGTGTGAGCTCCTTCCTCTCCCCTCTTAAGGGGGGCAGTTGGAGCCATTCAGTAAACTTCACCAGATGTTAGTTTGAGTGTTCGGGGTTTAGGTTTAAATGTGCTAATCTAAATAGTTTAGTTTTAGCAGCGACAGACTAAAACCTCCATGGCAAAGTAAATTAATCCTGTATTATAGGGCAGAATTACTCACACACCAGTGCTTACGCTCTCCTATACCATCATCACATCAGCCATCTAAATGATAATTCATATGATTTCAGTCACCATTTATAAAGGTTGTGCATGTGTTTGTGTTTCGCTGTGAGTTTTTAAAATTAGATTTCATGTTCATTACAAGAAAGCTGAATTATCTTAATTTACTTCCCCTCAGATGTGCATATTCCTAATAATTTTAGACCCTGAAAAACACACATAGGAAGGCACAGAAAGTTACGTATTTCTTTATTAAATTCTGTATTATATTATTGTAGCACAAACTGTTTGTTTCATCGTTTGTATAACCAAAGCTGAGGACTCATTTAAAAGCAGTTACAAACCCTTTGTAAATGCGTGAACTAGTGATGCACTGTTTTTACCAAAACATTGAAACCAAAATTAAAGTTTGATTTAGCCTAAAAACTACACCTGAAAATAAAGGTTGAGTAATTAAATTTAGCAAATTAGGCACAGTAATTTGTGCAGTTGTGTGCACGAAACAGACCCTGACATGGTTGAAACGCATCAATGGAGAAACACTAATTAAATGCCACTGTTTCAGTCAATGGTGTCGGCCCACCAAAACTATTTCGGACGAATATAGGTTGCCGAAATTCCGGTGCATCATTGCCTAATCCCAGATTTGAGCAACACAACTGTGACCTTGTTCTTTTTTTTTTGAATTGTTCACACTATAGTAGTTAAATTAAGTGATGCAGTGGCCAAAGATAGCAAAACATTGGTATAAATAAATAAAATACTAATTACTAGCCACTACAACAGTTGTGTGGCCCATCTGCATTAGTGTAGACTGATTTTTGTGTGTGTAGTAAGAGGCTTAATCATTAAATGAGGATTTAATTCAGAAATCTGGTGCAGTCAATCAGCGCTGTAGCATTAGTCTGTTTCACTAATGATTCCTTTCTTAAAACTTTCCTATTCCTCAATTAAATTCTGCTTTAATTAATTCAATTAATAAATCTATATGCAATTTCTGTGATCTAAGCTAACTACTTGTCTTTTTTACTGGCTAGACGCACAGGCAGGCCATTTTCTTATTTCTGTTTGCTTCAACAACAGCTCATGTTCCCCAGTTTAATCCAAACTATTTGTTAAAACTTTAATTAGAATAATCTTAATATATTTTCGATGTGTCTGTCTCTTCGTCCAGCATGCGTCTCTGGGAGCGAGTCGTTCAGAGAAGGGGACGAATGTGTCGAGTCGTTCACTGGGTGCCAGATGTCGTAACTCCATGGCCTCCAGCTCAGACGAGTTGCCCCACATCGGAAACTATCGGCTCCTTAAAACCATCGGCAAGGGCAACTTTGCTAAAGTCAAGCTAGCCCGCCACATCCTCACAGGCAAAGAGGTGAGAGAGAAAGAGAGAGTTTACATAGGTAAAACCAGAAGGGTGTGATAAGATGTAGCTACAGGAGCTTCTGTATTAGGTCTCATTCTCATTAGAACACTTGTGAGCATTAATTCTTTGGGTGGTATATTTTTAAAGTGGTCCAACTTAAGTGTGAAAATTTCCACGCCCACCCTTACTTTTTATAAACCAAAGCTGATATAGTGTGATTTAAGATAGACTTGTTAGTGGGCACCAGAGAGCTTTAATAATCTTGGACAATAATAGAATGTGATATTTAAAGAGTATTTTTTATTTTTTTTAGAAATGTACATATTTTAACACTGCATCAGTGTTAAAATATGTACATTTCTAAAAAAAAAAAAAATAAATAAAAAGTTTAAATACCATTATAGAAAGTCTGCATAATTAACAGTGAACTTATGTGTGGCAGTCTGGAGCCATGTATACACTTTTGGGAGTGACAGCCGCATTTAAATGCAGATGGGAATCCCTTAAATTATGGTTGTGTGTGTGCATGGAATACAATCGTCATTCCCAGACTTAAAATGGTTGATATAACCATAACACTATTGTAACTATAAATTTGGTAGCATGGATGCTAAAAGTTTTGTGCTCTTTTTGATCGAAGTAATGTTAGTGATCAGATACAAGTTTTAATAAAATACCCATCAATGTGCTTTGTTTATACGCCTTAAGTTGTTACTAACAGCATGTGCTCTGTCTGAAGTGTACAGTATGAGTTACTTCTAGACCACATGGCTGGTGGGAGCAGCTACAGGAGAGACTGACAGACTGGCATGAGTATTTGCGAATGAGTCAAGACACATGGCTCTGTCTCTGATTTGCGCCACGCGAGAAGAAAAGAGACATAGACACACTTCTAATTACATCACTGCATTAACAACTCGTTTTACAGTTGGGTGCTGTACACATTTAGCTCTACCTGCATTTTTTTATTTATTCAATATGGATGTCACTCCTGAAAATGACCAAAACTCTGAAGCAAGGAGCAGTTTTAAATATTGACACAGATTTCTCTTCATATACTATATTATTTTTTATATTTGATATTTTTCTTATCTATCTTCTGTAGTATTTTAATAATAGAGTCAAATATATACAGTACTGTTCAAAAGTTTGGGTGTAGTAAGATATTTCTTTAAAAGTAATTAATGCTTTTATTCAGCAAAGATGCATTCAGATGATCAAAGGTGGCAGTAAAGACATTTATAATGTTACAATACAAATAAATCAAATAAATGCTTTCTATTCATCAAAGAATTAAGAAAAAATGCATCACGGTTTCCACCAAAGAGACTTATTTTAAGTATAAAAAATTCTTACCAACCCCAAACTTTTGAACGGTAGTGTACATATTGTCATTTTTCATAACCAAGAATTGTTTAAACTGGTTTCCAGTTACTCTAGCAAGTTGCTTTTGATAAAAGTATCAACTAATGAAAATCAAATGACACTATAACGGTTTGATTGAGTTTTTCTGGAGGCTATCTACCTGGCTTAAGGAAAAATAAATGTTTTGGAGCTCAAATCACTAATTGTGAATTGTACATTTAGGTTGCAATAAAGATTATCGACAAGACTCAGTTGAACCCAACCAGCCTACAAAAGGTAAGACCAATAAGTATATATTTAGTATTTATGTTTTCAAGACATTTTCTTCTTTATTAAGACAAATGCCACACAATGATGTAATTTTAACACATTTAGTACAGAAACGGGAAAAAATATCCATGCACACTCTATATAAAGTGTCCAGAAAATCACATATTGAGTGCCACAAGTGAATAGTGCATATATAACTATAGATGCCTATCTAGAAAAGTGTGAAGCTCTTGGAAGTATTGCAGTAAAGTGTGTGTGTGTGTGTGTGTGTGTGTGTGTGTGTGTGTGTGTGTGTGTGTGTGTGTGTGTGTGTGTGTGTGTGTGTGGTGTTTAGTGTCTCTGTTGAGTCTGCGCTCTCGCCTGTATGCCAGTGACTCATCTGTCTCGTAATAGATTATCTCCGGCCTTCATTCCTCCTATTGAAGCCCAACACTCCACATTGCTCTGTGTTTGAGCATACATCAAGATTTGTTTTTTATTATTGACAAACCTATGGTTGATAGGCCTCTGTCTTTGAACACACTTGTGAAAACAGTAGTTTTCAGTAATCTGGATGGATGTTACATTAAATTTCAGCACAGACAACTGTGTTTAATTCAAGAGCTCCCCTTTGAAATGTAGTAACTTAAGCATCAGACATCAGTGATACTGTATGAACTGTCTTTTTTATGGGGAGAATTGGCGTGTGAGTACTGTAATTATTTTTCTGTAAATATCTACTGTATTTCCATGCACTGTTTAGTTATGTCCATTTTATACCAAAGTCTTCTGACTTATCTCTTTAAATCTGGCCATGGGCAGTCTTGTTTTCAAAATGCATCATTTGTTTGTGTGCTTAGTGTGTGTGTTGGAGAGGAGAGGTCGACAGCTGCGGTTCTCCACAGGCCCAGAATGCCCCACTGTGATTCAGTATTGGCTCTGTAACACACACACCGTTAACTGTACACAAACTGTAAACCACCCTTATTGAACATAAGTCACGTTTGGCTTTTTGATCACTCATATAGCTGATATAGGAATCACTGTTCAGTGGAGCATTTGCCAGTTGTCAGAGTAAGTGTTTGTCCCATCCCTCTTTTCTTGCCCTTTA